>NC_141765.1:49449058-49774891 GCF_982258835.1 Parasteatoda tepidariorum | reverse complement strand
AACAAAAATTACTTAATGAGAAATTATATGAAATTCCAATTAAATTTAAGAGTATACTCTTGCATAAATTCTATTTAAGTAGAGAAAAAATATATTCTCTTAAATTAGACATCAAAGTAAAATTAACGTACTAATTCATAATTTAACTTGTTGATAGCGTTCTAATTATTAATGTTATTACTTTAACCGTTAAGAACATTTTAACGAATTTAGAATGACATTTAGTGATATATAGATAGGTTTGATTTTTTTTTTCGACACTCGATTTCAATATCACATTTTTGGCTGGTATTTTGAAAGCTTAAACATAATATGTTAAATCAAAGTTAACATGAAATGTACGTCTTATTTTATGAAAAAAATATATTCATGCAATTTGTCTTTCTTTCTCAAATAATATATATATCTATATACATAAATAGATATTGAATCGTTTAACAACGGCTTGTTTTATTGCAGTTGCAGATATTAGGCTATAATAATCAGTTGTACGACAACATGTCTGAAGCTATACCTAAAACTCAAGGAGTTGTTGGACTTGCAGTAATGATGCAGGTAGGTGAAATTTAGAATTAATAATTTGATATAATAATTGAGAAAATATTTGTTATTAAGTTTTTCGATGATTTAGGATGAATTTGAAAGATAATGTAATGCTTTAAAATGTAGTACCATTTACCATTTTCATGACATTGGACAATATCATACTGAAAAGGCGTGTATATATATATATATATATATATATATATATATATTTGTGTTACGGTGAATGTCAAAAATCAACTAGTCGTTTGGTGTATGTCCGAAATATTTGTTACATTCGATATGATATGAATTTTTTCGTGGATATAATTACATTTATTCGATATTTTAATACTTACTGACGATTGATCAGAAGAAACATCAGTGTTTGGAGTATCTGGCCATACATTTGCATTTGCCCGGTATACATTTGCTCTGTATACCCTACACTGATGTTTTTTTAAGGGTAAGTGCCACTGCCCGGTATAAACCAAGTATCGGGCAAATATATACCGGGCAATGGCACTTGACCTTAAAAAAACATCAGTGTAGGGTAAACCGGGCAAATGTATACCGGGCAGTGGCACTTAACCTTGAAAAAACACCAGTGTAAGGTATACCGGGCAAATGTATACCGGGCAGTGGCACTTAACCTTAAAAAAACATCAGTGTAGGGTATGCTGGGCAAATGTATACCGGGAAATGGTACTTAACCTTAACTGGCTCGGTATATCCTACACTGATGTCTAATCTATCGTCAGTAAGTATTAAAATATACAATAAATATAAATATATCAAATAAATATAATAATATCAACGAGTAAATTAATATCAAATTGGATATGACAAATATTTCGGGCATTCACCAAAGCGACTATGTGATTGTTGACATACACCGGTGAGGGTCCGAATGTACAAGAATGTAATGAAATATTAGATCTTTCACCTACGTTTTTGGTGTTTCTCCAAATTCACCGGTGAAAGTCAACAACCACCTACTCTTTTCATTCACCGTAACATATATATATATATACAGAGAGAGAGATAGATGAGATGGTTGTTCTTCTTTAGTTCGAAATGTCTCCGTCGTCGTAAAAGAATGCATACTGCAGTGAACATTTTGGTTTATTCCATGTATTTATTGTACTTTTTTTTTAATTTTTAATTCTATTACTTAGTTTTATTGTATTTTTAATTCTATTATGTTTACATAAGTTTACAAGCAACGCACCACAACCAGTACGTGTAATAAAAATTTCAACCCAATATAGTAGTTGATTGTTATATTGCTGATTTTTTTTCTCTTTTCGTTTTCGGTTTTGACCAAACCATCTTCAGGTAAAACTATATAATTTGAAAATCTAACAATTAATTGATATTTGATCCAGATATTTAAGCACCAGAGAAATCTCCAGTTTATGTATGCCTTTAGGCCCAATAATTGTCCAACCAGTTCCAATAATAACCTGAAATTTCTGTATTCATGTCTTCAATTATACCTTAAAACCTAAACATTAAATGTATACCTACTCAACAGGAAGATACAGAGATGGCCAAACATGCAAATATGAGTTATTTAGAATTCTAAACCAGTAATGTAAGAACTCGAGATTACAATAGATTATATATGAATTAAAATACATACAAAAAACATACATTCAAATGTGCAACTAATATTTAAAAACTTTTTTTGAAAAAATTTATATTGAATTAATTAAAACTCTGAATTAATTTGACTAAAAGGGCTGAAAAGGGCGGTAATGTCTGTAAAATCAACTTGTTATGAATTTATAAACCATCTCCATCCCCGTTATCCAGAAGGCATTAAGCATAACCAGAAAATATGATAGCAGAATTATCCATAAGCCATTTAAATTATTAAACCCACTCTCATTAGTGCTTGGTTTTCTAAAAATTTGCAGTTTAAAGAGTACTTTGCTTTTGGCTGAAACTAAATACAAAACTAATTTAAATCATGGTATATCAACTAATATTTGTTTTTGACAGCTGCAATATTATAATATTTTAGTGTATAAGATCATTACCTCCCCGTACAATCCTTTATAATAATATTATAACCTATATATTAGTTAAGATATAATAGTTTAAAGTTCAAAAATCCCACTACATGTTGTAATTCGGGAATTTATACAAAGATTTTCGAATACACTTATAAAATTATCGTCTCTTCCTCTCTGTGCTTTATTAGTATAACTTATTTCTATTTTTATCCTTTTATCCTTAAGCTTTATTAGTATCCATTTTTTCTATTTTTATTTTTAGCATAACATCAGAGCAAATTGTTTAATTTATTCTAACAAAGACTAGCTTCCAAAAGTAAAATTTAAAAAAAAATCAATGATTATATATGACGTAAAAAATATTAATTATGTTATAATGAAGAATATGTTCGGCTTACAAATATAATAAAAAAAATGCCATGATCCTTTATTCTTTTCACTGTAGGCAGTGGGTTGTGGAATATTTTTATATGCATATCCGGTTTATGTCTTAATTAATATGTTAATTCTCTAGAGAATTTTATTATAAGTTCATTCAAAGTATGGAATGAGAAAATAATGAATGTAACGTTATTGAAAGATAACAGATTTGAAATGAGTGAATGATATCCATGGATATATATATCTGAAACAAAACAAAGTGAGCATTGCTGTGTAGGAGGTTTTTTTTTCTTCAGTGAATCAGCCATAAATAACTTTATGCATCAAAAACTTGTTTTGAGAGATCATAATCAAAGCTTTCCGTCTAAACAAAGAATTCGATATATTTCTGTTGTCTGTATTTGTGCAGGAATTGACTTCTTCATGGGAAAAAAAATTAACATTTGAGTTTTCTTCCTTTCAATAAAAGCAAACTTAACTATTTTTTTAATGTTAATAAGCATCTTAAAGAAACCAATGTGCAATTAGTGCAAACTTCATTTGCATATTAGTCAAGGAATTCTGTTATTCATGCGTATATTTTTTGGTAAAAATAATGATGATGCATGTTATTATAAAGATCTTCTAAATGTCGTATTAAGTGCAAATTTTTCGTCGATATTAATTTTGATTTGTGAGAAAAGTTTCGTATGGATTCAAGTAATTCGATTTGAGTTTTCTATTACTAATCTTTCAAAACACATTTACTGGGTAAATTTTTCTAGGGACAGCTGCATTGACTGGATCACTGCATTTTCTTAAATTCATTGTGGAAATGCTCAAATTTATTTTTTGACCTTACCATCGTTTATTTGAATAAAAAAACTATTAAAATTTAATCGCTCAAAAAAATAACTAAGCATATTAGAAATTTAAATAGGAAAAAAACATTTTTTTCAAAGGTAAGTTTGAAACAAAAAAATATAAATGAATAAAATTATTTAGCTTAATCCTAAATTAAATGATTGAGTTTCTTTTCATTAACTGAAAGTATAATTATAAGATCAACTTCACCTACACTGTGAAAAAACTCTTTACCTTGAATTTACTTGTTCAGTTTTTTTGTTCTCGATTACTAGCTAATTTGATTTTGACCCATATTGCATTTATAACAAAAAATAGATACAACATATGGAACATACATACTCAGACACGAGTATTACTGCTTTCCGTACAAACACATTTATTTTTTCAGAATTTTCATGTTTAAAATACGCAAAGGGATAGATTTAACAGAAAAATGCTTCTTTATCTATTTAGGTTGGATCTAACTGTATAAAAATCCCTTCTTAAAATCAAAATTAATTTCAGGTTTCTTTTGTTTTAATTTACGCAGTGTTTCGTGTTCAATATATAGTAAAAGTGCTCCTCGTTACCGTGTAAATAAATCATTTATACATTTGACTATCCAATAATCTTGTTCAATTGAAATCAAAAATAGTTTTACTTTATCGCAGATTACGCAATGATTCATACTGTTTGATGAATCCTACTACTCTCAATGATGTTGAATTAACTGAATGATTTAACTGAATGATTTAACTTAAACCCATTAAGAACACAGGAAATTTACATTAGTGCAATATAATGGATTATAGGCATATCTTGAACTCTGTCTTTTATAACTAATAAAAAAGCTTAACATATAAAATAATCAACATACAAAATAATTTACGTATAATAAACTTGAGGGATCCAAAATAGTGAAAGCTTTATTTTTAAAGCATATTTTCAGACAGCAGTTGCTATCCTTATATTCAAGAAACCAAACCGTCGTAAAAAATAAATGCATATTAAAAAATTTTTTTTGCATGATTTTATAACTTGGAAAATGTCTACATGAATTAGTTACCTTTTAAAATGCTAAATCGTAGATCGATTAAGTCTGTATCTTAGTGCGTAAAAATCCAATCATTGGATTAAAAGCTATCAAGTACTTCAGTTTTTCTTGATTTTCTACGTAGCACGTAATTTTCACAACATTTAAAAAAAAACTATCCAAACATTCGATATTTTCAAAATACGATAAGACTCTATAATATTGCCAGTTAAACACAAATAACCCAATATATATTTAACCAGGAAATTTTATTCTTCTTATTTACTTTTAGAAATAAAGAAATAACAATATCCTTAACTAACACTTTAATAGCTTATCATGTATGTTTGATCTTATTAACTAAATCAGTAGAAGAAGAAAATCCTAAAATTCCAAAAATCAATATGTACATCTCTGTTATTATATATAAGTGTATATAGCTCTTAAATCATTACAGTAACTGCTTGTTAACTTTTTAAAATTTAATCTCTTTGTCTTAAACAGCACGTATTCTGTCTTCTAGTTATAAAAACTTCTAACTAAGATAAGTGCGAAGAAGAAAAATAGACATTTGCACGTATTCAATAAAAGTAATCGTAAAACTAAGGAAAACAATCTGAAATAAAGTGTTTGCATTTGTGTTCTTATTTTTATTAAAAAAATTTATTTTGCTGTGAATTTATGGATTTATTCTTTAAGTCTTAGAAAAAATACAAATCTAATAAAATATTATCCAATTTTAGCACCTATAAAATTAAATATTTTACTTTTATTGCTTAGATTATACAATTTTCTATTTTAGAATAAAATATAGAAATCATGTGTCTTCTAATCGTATAAGTTGATGCTGAATAAGAGAAGCTTTTTGAAAAATTGTAACATCTCAATTTTTAAAAATGTCTTTTTTTTCTCATATTTTTAAGCTTTGTAAAACTATTGAGAAGTCAGTGATAGGAAAAGAGTTGTTGTCTTTTAAAATAATAATTAAAACTATAAAATTCTTTAAAAATTGATCACCCAATATTTTTTTTAATAAATAATCTTCTTCTTTTATGGATTTCACATCTTCAAGTAGGTTTTGATTAGTATACCTAAATTCTTTATGACACGATAAAAATGAATGCCTTTTTTGAAATACTTATTAAGAAAGATAAGTGTAATAATTATAAGTATTATAACAATAGTAATAATTTTATTTTGTTCTAAGTACCTTTCCCGCTTTGACATAATAATTATATTTGGGAAAAGTATAATTTTATTCACAAACTTACGTCGTACAGGTACGTCACGTTACAGGTACTCAAGCGCTTTTGATACATTTTTACAAGCATATGTGTTATCAAATGCTATCCAAAATATTTTCCATGCGTTACGCAAGCGCATTTCTAATACGTAAGTATTTAAAAAAAAAACCAAATTATTTGAAGTTTTTGAAAAATTTAAGAATGCACGAAATGCATTCGCTATTTCATATGAATATTATATTTTGTACATTTTGAATATTAAAAATATTACAAAGCCCACAAAATATCATGAATTCCGCGGCAAAACAAATATGATAGAATTAAGTGCTTCGCCTCTCCCAATGTTAGGCACACGGATTGCCGACCACACCACTGCAATAGTAACCCAAGAGGACCGTAATTCGATCACGAAGCACATGCACCCGGTTGACCAGATCGGTTAGGCAGCACCCTCAGCATTTATTAAAAACTAATTAAATTTGCAAATTCAAAGAATGGCAACAACAGCAAGTTTTTGAGGGTCGTGGAAATATCTGTGAAAAATTATCCGAATAATTTGGTTCATAGATGCGTATATTTCAACCGAATCAGAGCTAAGAATTAATGATGATCATTACAGGAAACGTTATGATTAAAGCTCCAGTGTAAACCAGCACAGCCCAGCTTATAATGCCAAAAGCCGATGGAGCTGTCTTTTATAGTGGGCAAAAAAAAAGTATATCCAAAATTACAAAAAGACTTAAAAGGAATGTGATGCCAACAACAGTCAGTATCCCCAGTATTCTTAAGTTGTAGTCATTATCGAAGATAAAACAAAAGCAAAGTGGATTGAACAAGTATATTAAAAAATAACAAGCAGATTAAAAGAGAAGTATATAGTGAAAAATAAAGTTTGTGAAATATTGACTAACATTATACAAGTAAACCTATCATCAAAATTAAAAGACAAATCAATGAAAAGGATCGAAACAGAAGAAAGCCGATCAGAGTAAACAAAATCGGAGACATGTAATACATGCAAAAACAGTAATGTAAAAATAAGGGGGTAAAATGGTTAGGTTGAAATATTACCCAAAAATTAAACGCTGAAAAGTGGTAGTTAAAAGTAGAAAGAATAAAAATTTAAGACAGTTTTAAGCTGAAAATAAGTAATGTATTAATGCAAAGTCAATAAAATTCTTGTAAAATAGATTGGTTAGTGGCATGTGGCCAGAGTGAGCAGTTGATTAAAAAATTAAAGGTATTATATACAGGGGATCCATAAAGTCATCTGGGGTAATCTGATCTTCTAATGCTTGCTTGACAATGATCTGTCTCTGTTTCTTCGAATTGTTTCAAGACATTACCATGACATTGTTTATTAAAAACATTACCAAGGAATGTACCGAATTTCTGAGAATTCTGCTAATGAGATGTTCAATAGATTGTGTTTTGCCGCAGTATTTACAGGAAGCAGATTTTCCAAATAATCGAGCTTGCTGTACTCCGAACACCCTGTAGAGTACATAGAATTGATTAATGAAACAAATAGGACATAAATTTTAGAGATAATTTGAAAAATGTTATCAAATTCAAAATCAAGCTATTAAGGAATGTGCTTTTGAACACTGATATTCTCTTGCGATTTTATGTGTAGTAAATAAATCATGAAATTTTATTTTAATTAAGATTTAGTTGCTTTGTTTCCAGTAAGACTTTTTCACATCAATCTATAAGGTTTACAATATTGGCAAAACCTTAAAAAAAATTGTTAACGCTGATTTCAAACATGCACGCGTTTACTATGAAGTATTTCATAACTATCACTCTTAAATTTGTTGATAAATTATTCGTCAGAATTGAAATTATGCACATCATACCTACTACGTAAGAAATAACGTTTCATAACTGCTGATTTATTGTTTAATTAAATAAAATTACAAATAGTTCAACCCATAAAGGTTTGAAAACTAATATTTAAGAGATTAAAAAAACGTCATAAAACTAAATGCTTCAATATCGGCATTCATAAGAAAGTAAAGGGTTGTTTTCTATGGAGGACTTTACATTTTCAACTGTCAAGTAAACTGCTTTTTAAAGGTTGAAAGGGCACTTTGTTGCAAACATTTAAATCTGTATTGCTAAATTTCTGTTTATTTGAAAGGACAATATTTTATCCTTAAGGTGGACCTACATTTTGAAACATATTTTTAAATAAATGCAAATTAATGTCAAAATATCTCATGATTTTCAAGTATCATTTAATTTTTTTATGGAACAAAAAGCAATCAATTTCATTCTTACTGTGTAGATTTATATACATACCAGCTCTTCATCATGTTTTAACTCAATACGCTAAAGGGTTTTTTTACAAAAAAAAAGAAAAAAAAGAAATGTACCTCAAAGTAAGAATTTGAGTTTTGAGAACAAAGAAAGTGAAGGAAGGACGTTGCATTATTTGCTTTGAAACTTATTATTTTGAATAAACCAAGTATTATTTTGCATAAACCCAGTATTATTTTGTATAAACCAATTACTTTTTGCATAGTTAACATAATTCAAATTTCTACCATCTCTTAAATCCGAAAAATTAACTTACGTTAAGCGATTCAGAAAATTGTTCGCGATTGAAGTATCTGTAATCATTCCTTTTTTAAATACTTAGTCCATAACTTTTGCTTGAAGCCTTTAATTTCTAACTTTTAAAATAAGCTAGCTTATTTATTTGAACGTTTTCATTAATGTGTTTTAGTGATCTTAAATAAGTAACAATTATGTACAATAATTAGGTGTAAGGACTAATTAGGTCTGTTATAAAAAGGCCTTTAATTACGGATTTGATAATAATGTGAAACATAGAATAACTGAAATAGTTCATTATTGATTAAATACAATAATATTTAAATTGATCATCGAAATCAGCAATTTGACTTATCAAACGTGCGAATACGTATGTTTGCCATTATTTGCTTATTAACTGAAAATATTCATGTATTAACTAGTTTGATAGAGACATTTAGAATTAATAAAATGCATATCTAATCCATATTTTCATACTTATTTTGCATTTTTTATTTAGTTTTTTTACATTTCACGTTTGAAGTAATAAAACTGTACTTTAATAATAATAATAAAAAAAGTATCGAAACTTGTTTAAAGTTATGAATTAAGTATAATACTTATAGTTTTATTAAAAGTTAAGTACAACTTAAATTTCCAGATTAAATATTAAAAGAATTATCAAAGATTTAGCTTTTATAAGGAAAAAAAATAGTTAAGCAACTTACGTTTAAATTTGACACGATTTATTTTATTGAACGAAATATCGTTAACTAGCCAATCAGAGAAGTGTTTGCGTGTATGGATTACAATAAAAATTAAGAAGATGTACACACACTCTTATTATATTTCCAAACTGAAACTGCAATCTTAATTTGAGTATTTATATAAACTTGTATCATCGGAAAAGAACTATAATTATATTAAGAGGAAGGGTAATAACTGAAATTTCATTTTGTGTAAACATAGAATGTTCTCTTAATCAACGTTTATACAAAATTCCGCATCTGTTAATTTCTTATTAATTAGATTATGCAGTCAGAAGCATATTCTTAAAATTGTTTTCCTGCAGATAAAATTGAACAAGAATTGTATCAATGATTACCGTGCTTTAAAATAGTATTTATATGACTTAAAACCTTAGAATAATACATTTAAATTATTTTATTTTATATAATGAACAGTTTCTTTGTGATTTCTTTTAAAACTGATATTAAAGATTCTCACAAATTTCAAAGAAAATAGAAATTTAAGTTGTAATTTATTGACTAGTTTGAACTAATTAAAATATATTTTACAAAACTTGCAGGTTATTATGCAAAAAAAAAAAATAAACAGATGCATTTGCCATGTTTTAAAGAACTCAATAGCATGCTAATCAATAAACACAAACAATAATTTATGTTGCACTATAAAACATAAAAACATGTATTTATGAAATTAATATTGTGAAACCCTCTTTAAGAGGTGTTATGTGCAAAAAAAACAACAGAAGGAGACAAAAATTTTGGCTTAGTTCCCGACTGAGCTATTAAAAAAATATAATCCAGATCGCACACGTCACAGTACCTTAGAAGTCAAAATCCCTCAGTCCAACAAAACAGCAATGTTTGTTAAGCAAATATGTGTCAAAATAGATCCGAGAAATATTTGAAAACACTATGTACTTGTTGAGTTCAGTGACATGTTCAAAATTTAAACAGCTCTGAGAATCCGATTTCATTTGTAAATAAATATGCTGACAAGATAGGAAAATTAAGAAATACTGAAAAATTTCCGATTTAAAAATGTTCTTCATTCATGAAGTATTGGAATGAAGTTAAGATTAAAATTCTTTATTGCAAAATTACATTTACTTCCTGCACATTAAGTTAGAAGTCTGGGTCTAGTATGTTATTTCTCTTTTCTTTTTTTAAAACTCGTTTACTCGCAATACAACTCAGACGCTGTGAATTAATAAACAATTTTCTCTTTTATTTAAAATCTCTTTTTCATAAGAAAAAAAACAACCATCCTATAAATGTAAATTCATGTTTAGAACATTCTAGAACTTTAAAAACTCCAACAATTAATAATATTCAGTCAAACTTATAATTTATAAAAAAATTAATATTTAATATTTATGAAGCATTAATCAATTTTTATCTCATGAGATGTTTTTGTGATTTTAATATAAATTAAATAATTGCTAAAATTGTTTGAAAAGAATATTTCTCTGTGCAAACATCCCCGCCCCCCTATTTGTTTTTTCGCTAACTAATAGTTTTGTTTGCTTTAGTTTATTCTTTAAAATGTAATATTTAAATAGTGAAAAAAATTATATTTTGTTTCAAACCAATTTATTCATTATATTTTTCATTTTACACGATTAGTTAGAGATTGCAAACATTGTTTACACATTGTTCTATTTTATATCTGTTCATAAGAAATTGTATAATTATTTTTAATGACAAAATATTATCATTAAATTAAAAATATCATACAGACAATTTTGTAAAGTTATATTTGAGTATTAATTTTTGTGTTTTTTAAGAGCTTTCTCGGGAACTTCATTTTTAGAAAATCGTTGGATAGATCACATTTAATGCTTACATGGGAAGTGGGGAAATTGTTCTGTTCAAAATCTTTTTTATTATAAAAAAAAGTTTTTTTTCTTCAAATAATTTTTTTTAAGATTGTTATCTAATATTTAGTTATTTGTAAGAATAACTCAAAATTACATATAATAAGACAGATTTTCTCAGAATAATTTTAATCAAAAAATTGGTGAAGGCAAATAAATATAAATGAATAGTTGCTATTTGATAATGAAAAATATAAAGAAATTTTGAAAAAGAAGTTATTCGTAATATTGTAAATAAATAGATGAAAACTTTTAGAATAGAAACAAATGGCTCAGAAAATAAAAGGAAACGTTAAACAAAAATCATTCATTTGTGGGGTAATATGCAGTAAAAATACACTTATGTAACGCATTATGTAACAGACATTTTCCATAAGGAGAATATCAAACAGTTTTTATAAGTACACTTCAAAAGTCAGCAAGTAAAGCTATTTTAATAAAAATAAATAACACTAAGCTAATAAAAGAGCTTATATTCTTCATCAAGCTTCTGAGTTTTTATCTAAAATTAAAAATAAAGTATTTTCACTTTATTCCTTTGGGTCCTTAGATAATGGATAAAAAATTTGCAGGTCTTTTATTTTAAATTTAGCTTTAATACTTCCATAGATACTCAAAGCACGGATCACAAAATTACTCTGTAACCTCATTAGTTACTTTTTCTGCTATATCCGTTAATGGATATTCCATACGAGCACTTATCCTCATGTTATAAGTTAAGTTGAAACAAAATTAATTTTATTCCTGTTTAAAATAGTTTGCTTTACCCGTATCGACCTTCTTGCGGGATGAGGCTCTTTTGGATTAAATGAAAATGCATTTTAACGTATAAAGACAAATTTATTATATAAATACTGAAGAATTAATAAATTTACACACGGAGAAAAAAATCTGGTAAAATTACAGTACCGTATGAGATTAACATTCCTGGTCTAAAAACCCACAATTCATGTTGAAAAAAAAATTCACCGTATTTAAGCCCTTCATTTATTCATTTGGTGATTCCTCTAATAATATGGTATCGGTTTACTGAAAATTCCGCTTTTCAAAATTATGGTTCGTATAACAGCATGTTTTGTAGAAAATACAAAACTGAAAGGTAACGGAATAAATAGTTTCTATGCCATGTTTCAAAGTATCATGATATTTTTAATAAATTTTATCGCATATTATGAGACTAAATTTTACTGTTAATTTTACCCAAATCCTTACTAAAACTATTCAGCAGAAATTACTGAGATTTTCTGTGTTTTCACAAAACCAGAAACACTGAAAATTGTACCATATTTTGTTTACTTTGACTATACTTTTTTCTCAGTGAAAGGATGCTACATAGTAATTCTTATTTAATATTTTTGTGAAGTGCAAGGTGACAAAGTTAACAGCTGAAACGTTAACTGTCATGCTGCAAGATCCACTGTAAACTAGTATGATTATAACTGATGTCACCAAATAGTCTACTCTACTTAGAGTCTTTACCTGAACTACAATCGAAAACCTCTCGGTTAATTTGGATCACCAAATTAAGGGGTTTAACAAACATCCAAAATCGAAAAGTAATTTACAGCTTTTCAATATGTTTCTATCGCTGTATCGTAAAATGCGTAAAAACAAAAATCCAATAATTTTTAATTTTAAATTTCAATAACCACTAAAATGTTTTGCATATGGGTGTAAACATTTAAGAAAACAGGCAAAAATGTACGTAATGCGCTTGCAAACAAAAAAGAACTGCATAGAAATTTGTTTATCACAAATTAGTTCATATTCTTCCATACTATTTTACTGAGACATCTCGTATTAATCATAACTGACACAGTCTAATTCTATAATTTTAAGTAAAATTAAATCTGTACCATTCATTTGTTTAAGATAACTAAAACTGTTTAAATGTCATTGTTCGATTTATTTTTATTTTTATAGTAATTCCCAACCAAAAATGAATTAATTATAAGTAAAGAAAAATGCACAGAAATAAGTGCTTTAAGGTTAACTTTCTTGTTTATCTGGTTGTTTATTTTTAGCCGAAATTTAAAATATTTAACAGTATGAGATTCTAACTTTAATTCTTATATAACATGCTAATTTACTCATCAGGCGTCTCTGCATTTAAAACGAAGCATTCCAGAAGGACATTAATTTAGTTTCTGATCGTTTTACGCAGAATTTAGTCTAATTCTTTCAGAACTAAGTTTTTTTTTTGCTATAGATAAGTTCAAGATAAAAAGAAAAGCAAAAATTCACCATGCTTTTGTAATAACGAAGGAAAGTACATAAGTGATTTTACGATCCGGGCTTAGGTCAATTTGCATACATAAGTGGTAGGAAAATTTTGCAATTACCAGGCAGGAAGAAATTTTGTTACGGGCTCAAAAACACTCTATTCCGTTTACAGTGTTTTGAAACTGAGTTTCCGTTGTCTTTGTACAATTAAGAGATTTTTTAAATTTGAATTGTTTTCATGCTCTATGATTAAATACTAGTTTTCTTTTAGCTGCAATTTCAAATGATTTTGAAAACTTTTTTTTCTTTAAAAAACGAAAAGTGCTTTTTTTCCCTCCAACTTCCTTACTTATAATTTTCTTTGTATTTTATTGTACTATACTCTAGGAATTTTTTGGACATTGTAATTGATACTTTGTATTCATAATTAATTAGATTAATGGAGCATTTTCAAGTTAGATATAATTAATATTTTTTATTTAAATCCCTTAGAAAAGAAAATAAGGCATTTTTATGTTGACAGATGTAATAAACGCACCTGAGGTAGGAAATAAGGTTATGTTTTGTGCAAAAAATAATCTTATTAATAAATCTCAATTACAACCTCATTTACACGTCATGAAATCAACCACATATATTGCTTTTTTTACTTGATATCGAGTGAAATTATTTACACTTCAAATACACTTATTTGCTTGAAGTTCAAAAAAAATATCAAGTAAACCCAAAAAACAACCACCCTAAGCTGATTGCTAGATTTCCATTAACCTCAAAATTCAGTAAAACATCTTCATACACCTTAATTATACACTTTGGGAGGTTGTTCTTGAAATCAACTTCAAATAAACCTCAAACCTACCTTAATAACCCAAAACAGCCTCAAATAAACCTAGAAAATACCTTAAATTTTTGTAAGAGACTTTTATACGGAATTAGCACTGCAAACAAAAATCAGATGAAAGAAGAAAAAAGGTTTAGAGAGCAATTTAAGAAATATAGATCAGATTTAGAGAATATAGTACCTAATTAGAGCTAACGATTAATTAATAAACAAGATTCTAAGACAAGCTTTTGTTGAAAAACAATCTCAATATTTTTGTGATTTAGGATAACTCAAGTAAACTCAAATACATTTGTTAGGAAGGTAAATAAAAGTTTATTACTGTTATCTGTACATAATGTGCTTGTACTTTTTCAGATACCAATAGTTTGAATAATGTTTTATAGTGTCGTCATACATAAATCAAGACAGTTCTAGCTATTACTATTTGGTACGATAATGATATTTCTGGTAAAAAAACAACATAATTCTAGTTAATAAAACCAAAATACATGGAAGTTTCATTTAAATATTTTTCCTTCACATGGTAAAGGTTTTCCCGACATTCCGGTTTTCAAAATTGTAGTTTATATTACCATACTTTTAGCAAAAAAAATACAAAACTGAAAAGTAAGTTTAACCAGATTACTGTTTTTTTGCCATGCTCTAAAGTATCATTATCAAATTGTACCACATTTGCCAAATTTAATGTTGTTGTTGACGCATGCCAATGAGGCAAAAGGGGAGCGATTGTTCTTGTTTTCCAGTGACTCCATTTATGGCCAAGAATTCGACATCTGCCGCACCCATACGTCACACCCGTTTATAGGGTGGATCCATTCATACATCGATTTATTTTCCACAGATCGTAATTTTGACCTGAATCAGAGAACGATCAATCTCCAATTCAGTACCCCCAGAGGTATTGGTTTGTTATGGGAATATGGAGAACTTTAGGACTCGACAGATTTAACGTGCATCAATCACCATTTACAACACGGGGAGTCTTTGGCCGGCAGGGATCGAACCCACGACCACTTGGACATGAGCCTCGTGCCGTACCAACCAGGCTATCCCGGTCTACCAAATTTAATCACATATTATAAAGCAACATTTTATTGTTAATTTTGCAAAAATTACTACTAAATCACTTCAGTTGAAATTACCAAAATTTTGGTGTTCCCATAGAGTCAGGCATTCATACATATTTTCTTTATCAATCAGTTTGATCATAGGTAAAATTAATTTTATTTTACCCATTGGCAAAATGGGTATTCATTTGGATTTGATGGCGTTCACACGCTTTTCAACTGTATTCAAGAGTAATAGTGAACAGTGAGCATGCATCGTCATTCAATGCGTTGCTATGGCGACCGCAGCCGTTTTTATTTTTATTTTCACTATCAGGCATTTTTAATGTATTTGCATAATAATAATTTAAAGTACTTTTATATCCTTTTTATTATTAACGTATAATTACTGGTTTGAAGGAGATTTTAATATAAATATGAATGCTGAGGAAGGAAAAGTATTTTGTGAAGTCCTGAAACACGTACAGAGGCAAGATTTGAATACCAATCCGACGACTAACATCAATTGAGACAGTTTTTGCAACCCACGATTTAAAATGTGGTGTTTAACGGAGTCAATCCAGAAAGAAAAGGTATTTGACCAATTATGGGTAACCAGTCATCGTAATAAGGCTATTACAACTTTAATGTTATTTTATTTTTAATTTTTAAAATTAATTTTGAATTTGCTGAGCAAATACTTAAAAAGCAATTTTTTCCTTTTTCAGCTTGCAAATATTTCAAGTCCAGATGTGCGTTTACTTACATCTAACTTAGAAAAAATTCTACATAAAGGTAAGTTTCAGTTTGAGTATAGGGATATTTTTAATAATTATTTAAGTTATTTGAAAACGAGGTTGGAAAATTATATTCTAGGAAGGCTTTTCATGAAAACTAAACGTTAAGAGCAAAATCCTGTAGATTGTATATAATGGAGAAGAGCCAAATCCTATTAAAATAATTTCAGCTGGAGATACAAATTAAGGAATATAAAACGAGCAATTTTGTTTTTAGGAAATGTGATCGAAGGCATTATGTATCGATCGATATTTATCAGGGTTTTACAATGAAACTGACATTTTATTTTATATTGTAGTATGAAATGTAATGCAATTGTATAATTAAACTATTTAATCAAAATTTTGCAAGCTGCGTCGAAAAAGGGGGACTAAAATCGAAAAAAGGGAACTATAAACATGGAATACTCTACTAATTTCAACTGGAAATTAGTGCATAATTTCATTATTATGCAATAATAATTTTCTTAATTGATAATGAAATTTATGTGCTACAAATTGACCATTGGAAAATTTATCAATACATTTTTAAATACTGTTGGCGACAGAAATGTAACAATTCACCCACTTATTCTTCATACCAAAAATTAAAGCATTTTTTTCGTCTTGAAAAGTACACTATTATTCAATTCTCTGGAAGATATGTTAAGCTATGTTTTTAATTTCTAAATACTTAAACACCGTTCAATACCTGAATAGAATAAAAAATAAACGAATATGTGAAAAAGTCGTTCTCTAATTATATTGGCTTTGGCATCACCTAAAGATTATGGTACAGAGCCAATTAATACACTGTAAAAAGGAGATATTCAAATTTCACTAAACTTTCATCGTTTTTTACGAAACCGTTTCCTGATGTAGGATCTGAAGGAACATTTCGTCAATATAACATGATATCTATCATCACTTTTTCGAGCATACGAATTCCATCAATATTTTAATCAATAGAAATATTTCGTCACTCTAATACTAAGTTACTCTATTACTACTCTATACTACTATTCTATATACGTCACTCTAATACTACTCTAAAAAACTAGTAGCGCCAAATGTAGGCCATTTAACGTTGCGTCTTTTCTAATAATCATTTAATGGGGGGGGTCACCATAGAGCTGGATCAGCATTGCCTTAACAACACCAAAAGGACAAATTGAACAGAGAGATAAGTTACACGCATGTCCGAAGCGAGATTCAAACCCGGGAAGAAGACCAATTCCTTGCCCACTATACAGGCAGGTTGACTTTTTTCGTAACTTCATTTTCGATCGTTTAGCCTCCATCCTAATTTCGTCATTCTAGTTAACAATCTCCCACAATACACACCACGATGAAATTTCAAATTTGGAAACTTTTTCGTCACATGCTTGAGAGTTCAAGCTCTGTCACGAATCACGTGATTTCATAGCGAAATGATTCTCAAAATTAACGAAAAGCATCAAGGATTGCTGAATCGTCAAAAGCGAAAGTTTCCTTTTTGAGAGGGTACTGAGTCATAAATAATAGAGATATTGAATCGTAATTAAATGAAGGGGAAATAGTTTCTACTAAGGTACTTATAAAACTTCTAAAAAACAACTTTTTTACTGAGTTTTTTTTCAACATTTTTTAAAATTAAAACAGCCTTTCATTTCATCATTTCTCTGGCAATGCTAATTAGAAAAACAACTTACCCCTTTTTTAGCTTATTAAAATACTCGATTATAACTCTTTTTATTGTATTCTAGAATTCGATCTCAGCTTCACATATTAGAGGATCTTAGTAATGTAAAATGCAGAAATAAAAAACTGAATAAAAAAATAAAATCTAAAAGATTTTTTTAATGAAAAAAAAGATCAACGAAACAGACTCCAGATTCATAAGAAGCAAGTGTAACTGTAATAGCAATAATGCTTTTGGATGGGAGGCAGTACCATAAGCATGAAATTCTACATTTTTTTAAAATTATTTTTACTATTTTTTTTCACTCGGAGTATCCAGTTTTCTATTCTCAGCGTTCATAAAGAAAATCACATTAAACTCAGTTCGGTGAGCAAACGCATTTAATTAAATAGATTTGCGTTTACTTTTCAATGCGTTAATATTTTTTTCCTCATTTCATAAATGCTTGTTTCTGTATACCCTTCATTTTTCGTTCTTTTTTTTCTTTCTTCTTTCTTTCAATCTTTTCCGAAGAAAGAGCGTCATAATAATAATCCTGATTTTTTCCATTGTATTAGAAGCGCAATATTCTTTAGAAATCACATTCTGTGTCTCTAGTTATTTCTCCTGAGAGTTGAAGTGAAAGGAAAAAAAAATAAGATTTAAAAAAGAATTATTTAACAAAGCTATTAGCATTGCAAAAAATATAAGAAGATTTGAATTTGTACTTTATATTCATTAATAATAAAATTTTCAATACAGTTGACTTATATTTCTAGACTTTTATTTTTATTTAATGGTGCTTCATAATTTCAGGTGTTTTTTTCCCCTTAAAAATAAAATATTGTGATAAACGTGACTTAAATAAAATTTTAATGTGCAATACATTCCGTTAAAAATAATAGATGTAAAATTACTTCACTATTTCAAAATAATAAAATAGATAAATGATAAGTGTGGCTATTAAAACATAATATAATTTATTCTAATGATTTATTTTCAAGAAAAGTAGATAAGATCTATTTCAATTGCTAAGAAAAAATGAGAAAAGAAGGAATATGGGTATTATTATATATTAAAATACTTCAAATTGTTGAAACCGCATTTTTTAGGAAAAGAAAATGCATTTTCCTTTAGATTAAATGCGAAATTTTTTACAATCATGCTTTCAATGATCAAATGTCAAAATATCATTGAAAAACACACCAAAATTCCCATACATCAAAAGTTAGAGTTAAAATATAAATGGCATTTTTATATGCTTTGGTATGGTGCGTGATACATTAATTAACTTACTAATTAAAAATCTTATTACTAATTAAAATTAAAATGAACTTCTTTCCATTTTGTTTTGGTTCCTTAAAAGAGGAAAGAAGGTGGTAAAAATATTAAATGAAATGGTGGTAATTTGGCTTTAATGTCTTAAGTAATGTTTTCTTGCAGGCACATGTAATAGCGTACTCTATTAGTCAACATGAAACCAGGAATATTTGATGGCATCTGTAAATTTGTTTAAAATGTCACGTCTCTAAATTTGTTTAAAATTACTCCTAATAAATAGCCATTTGAGTCATAAAACAATAATTCCGGTCTTAATTGTTGTATCTAAAATTATAGTTTATACCCGAACAAACAATATGGATTTAGATATAAAAATAAATATATTACCTGGTATGTATATAGCATTTAAATTTCTGAAATCATCACGAATTTTATTTTTTGAACATTTTGTTTCTATTTTCTGTTTCTTTTCTAGGGGAAAGTCAAAACATAACACATATCTCAGTTAGAGGTCTATTACCAGATACAAGTCAGTTTATGACATACGAAGGCTCCATAACAATGCCTGGATGTCACGAAACCGTAACTTGGATTATTCTAAATAAACCAGTATACATAACAAAAGCAGAGGTATGACTACAATTTTCTTTGAAAATGCTAGTACTTGACTGTTTGTGTTATAATTGCATATAAAATAGACCATATTGTCAACATTATGCCTTTAGTTAGCAACCACCATGGCTCCTATAGAGGGTTAATATTACTCTTCACATATAGCTAATAAACAAACCGAAGCAGTGGGATAAATATAGATTCATAAAGGTACAAAGGTTCATCTAAGACAAACAGAAATACTACGTCATTTAAATTTGCTAGTTTTTTTAGGTTTTTTTGAAGTATTTTTACTATCCAAAATAAGACTTTTCCTAATCTGTATTAATTTCATTTCACTTAAAAAAAATTATATAATACTACGTGAGACTTTAAGGAAAAATAAATTACAAATTATACAACAGGAGCATGCTATTTTTAGGTATTTATTTACATGTGGAGGGAGCTTCCGGGCCACAGGTTCAAGGTTCTATCCTCAGACCGGGCAAATTTGTCTCAGCCTTTCATACCTTCAATAGATCGATAAAATGAGTACCAGTCATGCTTGGGTTTTATTAATGTTTAATTGAATTATAATCAATGCATTTTATGATCGAAATTGAATCAATTTTTAGAATGTGAGAACAGTTGAATTTGCTAAAATGACTACCATATTTTTTCCGCTAGGTACAAGGCATTTTGAAAATGAATTAAGCAATTTGAGTTTCATTAAAAATTTTACCTCTTCTCAAGAAAATTTTATCAGCATTTTGCCTACTGTCATTATTGAATAACGTTACATTTCAAATGAAAAGTACATTGTACCTTTTTAGAGATTTACATTCGGAAATATTCTTTGCGTCCTTTTTGCATTTTCCACAGTGAAAATGAATGAAATTAATATACAAGTGCTCCTTGCAAGGATGCAAAATTAGACCTATTTCACTAGCGAAAACTCTAAAATCTGCTGATGATATAAAAATAATTCATTACCTAATGCAACGTATAAAGTACAATTTCAGTGTTAAAACACTTAAAAGGAATTTAAGTTCTAAAAGTATTGATTTTGTTCTGAAGCATTTGTGGAAGTAATTTTTATTGTGTGTTTGGTATTCTTAGTTTTTTTCTTACTCAACCGAAAATTCAAAGAAGCTTTTTAAAAGTAAAATCAATATTACATCATGGAATATTTTAAAATCTCTCTCTAATATTTCATGGATTAAATGAAACCTTTTTGATCACTTTTTAATAAAAATTTAAATCAATATTTTGTCGATAAATTAATATCAAATATAAGTATTTTCTGATAAGTTTATTTGAAGACAAACAATATAGATTGCAACAACATAAGAAAAGCATAATTTTTTGAATTAAACTTTTATTTTGTTCAAACAATTTTAATCTAATTTAAAATATATATATTATTTGCTCTACTGATTACAAAAACTATTATGCTAAATGTAAGTACATATAATTTGCAAAATAAATAAATTTACCTACAAATTTTAAATAATTAATTTATCTATATTTTACATATTTATAACTAATATCTATATACTATCTATCTATAATAATACTAAATTACTAAATATATTTTCTTTTATATTTGAAAAAAAAACAAAATAATAGAAATACCAGCGTTAACATTAAGAAAACATCATTTTAGAATTAATTTTCTTTTTTGATCTAATGCTTTAAATGAATTTTAAACTATAGTTTGTTATTTTCTCCGATAATTATAAAAATTAGTATGCTTAAATTAATTTATATAATAATACTGTATATTCAATATAATTTCAACTACAATGGTGAAATTGTTATGTAATAAAATTAGTTTATTTATGAACCCCATTGAATTTGTTATATTTATTTGCAAAGTGCCGATTCAGAAGCCTAATTGCCCATCTAAAATTTGAAGGAATGAAACTTTATGTAAGAGAATCAGAACCCTTCAACTAGTAAAACAGTTAATGCAGCGCACTTAAGGATTGGCAAATAAGGTTTATATTCTGATTCAAATATTGGTTTTGGGGAGAATTATTTTTTATTCCCTTTCGAAACAGAATAACTAGTTACATTTAAATGTTTCTTTTGTAGAGTCTAACTTTTATAAATATAAGGAAAACTTTTCTGATTGTATTTACTTAGCTTGTCACATAAAATGTACCCTTTTTGATTCAATACACATCGACCAACCATTTGTTTCATTTTTGAAATATTTAAATAAAAATCAAAAATAAAAACGTTTAGTTGTTCTCCTTTCTATCGAACAGTTTTATTTCTTTTTTCGAACTGCATAGGTTTGGAATTTTATGTTTTCATATCATTATATATATATATATATATATATAGACCACTGATATTTGTACTGAGTTAAATATTGCGTTATATCAAATCTCACTTAATAAAAAAGTATCTTAACTTAAAAAATCCAACTATAGAAGTTTGAAAGAAAGTGATTTTTTTTAAAATAATTATTTAAATCGTTATAGTACACTGTTTTTCTATGAACATGAGAATTTAGGAAAAAATAAGAGATTTTTATCACAGACACTGTTTTTTTAGTTTAATGAAATAAAAATTCGTTTGTTTGCTTTATGTTATAATTTAATTATTATATATCTGCTGAAGTAAAGGATTTATGAATTTCGATAATCTCACAAAGAAAAATTATTTAATGTGTATATAAAAATTCAAAATTCAAAGGAATCTCTAGAAAAACTCTTTTTAACTCACAAATCTGGATAATTTCCAAAGATTAAAGTACAAATTTTAGTTTTCTTCAAAACGCGTCAAATGTAATGTTTAATTTTGTGAAAAAATAATGAATAGAATTGACAGTAGCCTTTTTATTTATAGAATCCCTATGGTATTGAATTTTAAAAAAAAATAATATTTTTAACGGAAAAATACATTAAATACTTGTATCAGAAAATATGCCTCACTTTTGTTTTTTTCTTATCTTTTAATATGATTATCCAAAAAGAAATAATTAAACTTAAAACAGTTTGAAACCTTAGCAATTAACAGTTTTCAAGTAATATATGAGAAAAATAATTTTTTTACAAAAATCTGTTATTTCTGTGTGAATTTAAAAATATTATTTTTTTAGATCTTGAGATTTCATTACTAAGATCTGTAATTTTGATCAATATAAAAATAGAAGTTTTAGTGGAATATAAACGATATTAACATTTATTTTTTATCGTATATCTAATTTAAAATTTTTATATTAATTGACAGACTACAGTTACTTTGGAATGTTATGTGAGTTCAAAGTAAATGCAAGTATTTGTATTTTTCAAGGTCTGTTATTTTACTGAGAGTCTAATTAGTTCCAATATTCTAAGGATTTAACACAATTAAAAACTAATATTTACCCCTATTCAAGTTAATACAAGATGTACAATGTTACATTTTATTTAGTTGTGCAACTTTTAATTTTATTTTCTGTATTTATTTTCCATATTTATCAATAAACCACAAATACTTCAGGAAGGCAAGTGGTTCAGAATTAAATGCAAGTATTTTTAAATAATAAACTATGTCAAATTAGAATGAGAGTTTAACCTGAATACCATATTTCAGTTGTTCAAAATATTTAATATCATTGATTTTAATTTCTTCTCAATTCAAAATTTGAGAGAAAAAGATCAACGATATTTCGTTTTATATTTGACGTATTTGGCAAGCATGCATTTCTGTACTTTTTGAGAAACTTCAATTATTTTGAAATGGCACGTAGCTCAAAAGTGAAATCATATATTTCTTTTCAAAGATTTATTATTGAAAATGGTGTAAGGAAAATAAAATGCTTTTAACCATTAACTTCAAATATTTTCTAAATATGGGCATATTGCTTGAGTTAGATTTCGTGGCATTTCAATAAAAAATGAAAACCGCTGTTTCAAGAAATGCGAAACAAGAAAATTGTATTAGAAAATCGAATTAAGACAATGCAAATTATTTCCTAGAAAGTCAGAATATGTGAATATATTTTGGAGCAGTTTCAAAGGTGTTGTTCATTAGCCAAAATCAAACATTCCCTTTTGAGAGTATCTCTCATTCATTCGAGTTTTGAACATAAGTCAATTACAGAAAATTATTCAGAAAGCGATATGATAACAAATGAATTCCCACGTGGTAAAGTGGAAATATTCCCTAATTTACTACTTAAGTAATAAATTATAAATTAACTCGAGCTTATCGGTATAGCTTTCAAAATATACAATGATAGAAAAGGCGTCTTAAGTTTCCGAAATGTTAAATAAATTTCGAAAAGCTTAAAATAAATTATTTATTAAAAGACCTCAGAGGTTATTATCAAATGATTAAGATCACACAATTGTTGTATGAAAGTTTTATTTACCCTGCACACTGCAACTTTAATCAAAGACAAATTGCAGCAATATGCGGACTTGTCCGAAATTAATTTGTAACTTATGATACAGTTGAAGCTTGTAATTAACACTAGAGCAGAAAACCAGAAAATTTTAGAATCTCATGGGTCTAATCTAGAATTGAATCAAGTTCGGCTTAATCTATAGTCGCTTATCAGTAAGAACTTACCCCTTTCACTCTACCCTTCAGGGGTAATCTACAGCCTGCAGGTAGAGCAAGCGACATCGCATTTTCACACCCTTTCCTATGAAGGGGGGTATGCACTTCTGTGAATGCAATTAGCTTCACTTGCAAAATTGCTAAAGCTCGTCCGAACAAAGCTTCTCTAGGGTAGAGACAGGGGTACGAAACTGAGCACTACCGTCAATCCAGTTTATTGTTCGTAAACTGTGAAATAGGGAATTGTATCATTTTCGAAAGAGATAATTGGTCGAACGATCGACCACCTTTCCTATTCGATTCTAACCTGAAGACCTAATAAGGGTTTGGTGTTCCCAAAGTAATTTTCGATGCAAAACTAGTGCAGGAAATATTACGCATAAAACTGAAAATGGACTCAGATTTGATTGTTAAGTTAAATACTGATTTTATTAAAATTTTCAACACCTTATACATTAAGATATGATAAAATTACATCGTATGTTGATACTATTAACACATAATTTGAAAACTTAATTACTTATGGTAGATTCACTTTAGAATGATGTGTTAACATATCTATTATAACTTAGAGAAAATATATTGGTTTAGTTTCTAAAATTTATTTCAGCCATTACAAATTATAAAATTTGTAATATTCATTAAAATGCAATTTCACTACCGTAGTAGTGAGTATGGCGTATAAAGAGTTTACAATATTTTTAGGTTACATTTGAAAGAAATTAATTTTTCAGTTGAAATAACTTGAACTCTATATCTTTTTAAAATAATATGAATTAAGTTTTACATTAAAAAATTATACATTTTAATACTTCCAGCGCAATATCAGATTATTAGAAATTATTTTTCTGACATTATTCAAAATGTATAATTTTTGTATACATTGATTCCAAAAAATATTCATTTCATTGGTACATTTTTCCTATACATAAGTTTTCTGCTGCAACTGTAAAGGATTGAAATTGCTGAATTAGAATCTTATGGTCTTTTTATTGCGTTTGTTTTTCAATTATACGTGCATTTAAAACAATAAAAAAAATTTCTTTCACTTCCTTTTTATTCAGTATGTTAAAGTAATTCCGAAAACTCATCGCAATATTAGTTGATGAAATGAAGCTTGAGAAGAGAAAAAGAAAAATGTGAGAGAAGTTGATGATTACAATTGATAATTTTAACATTTAGTGATCCAGTACACAAAATATCATGCAGAATGCTCTATAACTAAATTTTGTATAGCTATATTACATAAAAACCACAGCTTAGTAAAACACTTACTTAGTAAAACACTTACTTTAGTTTAATTACTACTTATTTAAATGAAGTGAATTCACTTTTTTTTCAGAAAGAGTTAAAATGATTAATTAGAAATAGGAAAGGATGTGTTTTCCGGTGTATTTAACCGTGTAGTTTTCAGACATATTTTACATCTTATATTGTTGACTATCTCATAATTCTTCTGTAATGCGTCTCTAATGATAGTTTCAAATAACCCATGTCTCAAAACACTTACAACTTGTTGATTAAACAGCTTCTCTTATTTATATAACATATCCATTGTAATAATTGAATCAAATCATATTCTTTAAATTTTCCAACTTTAGGAAAAAATAAATATTTTGTGTGTGCATTTTATCTGACGGCGTAAGATCACTTTTTTTGTTGTTGAAGAACTGATGAAAAAACTCTATATAATCTAAAAAATAACGCTATAGACGGAATCTAAATTATTATGTTAATATGTTTGAGGCTTTGGTAGAGTGATAATATGATTATACATATTATATATTAAACTTATATTCGAAGTTTCTATTATTATTTATTTATTATTTTAATGCCATTATATATATATATATATATATATATATATATATATATATATATATATATATATATATATATATATATATATATATATATAGAATATATATATATATATATAGAATATATATATATATATATATATATATATATATATAGAATATATATATATATATATATATATATATATATAGAATATATATATATATATATATATATATATATATATAGAATATATATATATATATATATATATATATATATATATATATATATATATATATATATATATATATATATATATATATATATATATCAGTTCAAAATGTGGAGAAAGCAGGGGAAAAATTACAGAACAATGAAAAAAGGGAAAAAAAAGAATAATAATAATAATAATAGCAAAATCTGGTAAAATGGACAAAAAAAATTTTGAAAAATTTTGAAAATTCGGAAAATAAAAGATTTAATCTTTTCATCACCTCACACATCCGCGAAAAAGAGTGCTTTTTAATATTGAATAAAGCCAAAGCAAAATATATCAATACAATAGTGCGAGAAGCAGTCAAAAACTTTTACCAAATAATTACAACAAATAAAATAGAACACAATAAGTAAAAATATATCACTTAAAAACAGAAAATGAAATATAAAGAAAAAGCAGACTGAAGCATGAAATTAAATCTATAAAGCGAGCAGCAAATCTAAATGAACTTAATGAACGGGAAATTTTTCATGAATGATTTAAAATATTTTCGTAACGAGATTGCCAGATTGCACAAAATGAAAACAAAAGCGTAAATTGAGCTAAAAGTGTAACTAGGGGAGTCAAGTGCGTTCTTGCTGCATTACTGAAGTGCGTTTGATTTGTTAGTTACCAAGGATAGGCCAGAAAATGGATGTACGCAAGATAATATCATACTGGATAACTTAAAGAAGTTGACAATATGTAATTTAAGGAAATAAATATTTATTTAGGGAAAAAATATGAAACAGAAAAGAGAAAGAAACATGAATTTCCTGCTTTCCTCATACTTTTACCCACGGAATTGCCCGAAAAGGATTTGCACATGGAAAAATTATATAAATTAACAAAGAAATTTTTTAGTAAATAATTTTAGCTACGGATTTGCCCGAAATGGATTGCGGGCAAAATATATATATATATATATATATATATATATATATATATATATATATATATATATATATATATATATATATATATATATGGTTTTTTCTTAGTAAAATAATGAAAATATTATGCAATTTATTGTATAAATAAAAAACGCTGAATCTAATAATAACACTTTAGTTTCGCATGCTTGGAATCTGATAAAGAACTTTGAGCTTGTAAACATTTATGCAATCATTCTTATAATTCTTCTCCTAGGCAGGGGTAGTTGTAGAAGAGGAATATAAGGAAGTGATTCACTAGAGATACTCTCTTTCTTTTCTTCTTCTTTTTTTTTTTTTTTTTTGCATGCAGTAATCGATCATCAACAGTATGGTCCATTTTAGATGGTAAGAGAGAAAATATTATATTGAGATATTTGTCATTCCACAAATATCTTTTATTGAGTAGTCTGAAAGATGTATTTTGTACATTTCTCAGAAATTCAGCAGGTCAGAATGCGGTGCATCAGGTTAAAATGTGTTTTATTTTGGCAGTTATTTCGAGGCACGGACATCGATTTTATGTATGTTTTGTTCATTCCGGATTCTCAGAATGAATTACGACACTTGCTTTGCCAAATTCTCAGAATTCTTTCAAGTTTTTCGATTTGCAAATCGCTTAGATAAAAGCTTATTTGTGATGCAGATAAAAGCTTTTACATTGAAAGGGAATTTAATAAAATTCTAGACGAAGAGCTCTCTATAGTTATAGCCAAAAATATAATATTCGATATATATATCCAATTACCCGAAAAAAACTAAAGAAAAATATTAATAATTTTGAATTGTTGCAGAAAATAATACATTTAAAAATTAATAAACTATTCATTAATAATATACTAATTAAATATATATATATATATATATATATATATATATATATATATATATATTGCTGTTGTTGTTGCTCATTTTTACGTCAGACTGGAGCCGCACAATAGGCTATTGGCAACGGTCCGGGAAACATCCCTGAGGATGACCCGAAGACATGCCATCACAATTCTGATCCTCTGCAGAGGGGATGGCACCCCTGCTTCGGTAGCCCGACGACCTGCACGCGAAGTCGAGCACTTTACTGTAGAACATTTTAACGAGGACCAATACCGCATACCCTCGGTCCCTACGCAGGCTGATCCAAGTGGTCACCCACCCGCACACTGACCGTAGCCAGTGATGCTTGACTTCAGTGATCTGCTGTTAGCCGAGTCTTAACGATCAGTCCACTGCGGAACTATATATATATATATATATATATATATATATATATATATATATATATATATATATATATATATATATATATATATATATATATATATATATATATATATATATATATATATATATATTTATATATATATATATATATATATATATATATATATATATATATATATATATATATGGGTCATTCTCACAAAAACAGTCATTTTCATGTCCCCAGTATATTTTATGTTTGTTTTACAACTTACGAAAAAAATTTTTTCAGGGAAAGTGTTCTTCAGAATGCAAGCTAACAAAAGAATAAAAATAAAATTATCAATTTTTATTCTTTATTAATTTTAGGTAATAAAAATATACCAATATGTCATTCCCTCACTTGTCCCCACTGCTGACTTAAAAAAAGAAAAAAATTGTTTCTGAAATAAAAAAAATTTTTTTCACAAATTTGTGTTTTTTATTTGAGAATATTGAAATATAGAATTCAGAAAATAAATTTTAAGTTTAATTTCTGATAAAAATATTAACACAGCACTATCTTAAACTTTGTCCCCAGTGTTTCGCGTCATTCCCTCACAACAATGTTCTTATCACCTGCAATCATCTTAGAATAAAAATATTTTAATAAAAACTTCAGAAGTTAACAACTGGCATCATAGAACAAAATTGCAGTATGTTTCCATCTTCAACTTAAAGAAGCTTTGCTGTGGAATAAATTTGAATGAATCAAACCAGGTAAAATTTTTTACATTTGTCATTCCCTCATGTCGTTTTTTAGAGTAAAATAAAATACAACTTCATCGAGAAAGTGGATAATTATATGTTGCTTTCTTGTATGAATATAATTGTATGTGATTGACTTCAGAAATTAATAAAGCCTAACTGTTATTTTTAAATTTTATTGAATTCGTCATTCCCTCACTAGTGTATAAAGTGAGGGAATAACGCTGAAGTGAGGGAATGATTCAAGCTGAGTATATTATTAAATTTTTTTTTGTTCAATCGTGCCAGCCAATTTTATTTCCCAAACCTGTAAAAACTATTAAATATATAAGACTAAATTATAATAAATATTAGATATGCTTAGTATGTTATCATTTTCAAACTTTAGGTAGATGTAACTTAGATAAAAACATGTATTAAAATAAAATATCATTCCCTCACTATTAGTGTCAGTCCCTCACTTTTTAAATAGTGAAAATAATTAATTTACTTATTAATTACTTTGAAAAATAAATTAATAAATTAATAAATTGATTTATTAAACTAATTAATTTATTTATTAAATTAATTAATTAATTATTATAAATTAATAATTATAAATTAATAATTATAAATTAATTATTTAAAAAAATAATTAATTTAAATATTAAGTATAATTTATAGGATATATACTTTCTTTATAATGCCATTACATATTTCTATTAATATAGAAAGTTTCAGAGCTTTTTATTCACTTTACTTTTTTGGGATTTTATGAACTGAAAAATGACAGTTTTCGTGAGAATGACCCATATATATATATATATATATATATATATATATATATATATATATATATATATATATATATATATATATATATATATATATATATATATATATATATATATTATATATATATATATATATATATATCCGCTTGTAATTCGTCAAGATATGATTATAATCTAACTGTTTAGGAAAAATAAGTACAGTGAAAGCACGTCTTAAGGACATTTTTTCACGGTGGCCATCTCACGCAGTTCTAGTAATTTTAAATTTTTTTTTAAAACAGAAAGAAAGAAATTGGGCTCTCTCTTAACTGGGCAAGAAAATAAACTTAGTTCTAAAACCCTTTTGAATCCCTTCATGGTGTACACTCCACATTTTAATGACTATTTCTTAACATTTTTTGAGTGAGTTGTGAGGTTTGGAATCGATTAAATAGCTAAGCAATGAGAGTAACGAATTTTGCTTGAATGAAATTTGTTTGAATGAAATTTGTAGTGTTTGAGAAGAAAGAAATTTGCTGATTACTTTGCAGTGTGTTCTTTATTGTCAGCAACTACTTTTTTCCAGCTCTCAATGGAGCTAGGTGTCTTATAGAAATATATTGATACTACCATCATCGCACGTTAGAGTTGTATATGGGGCAATCCATACAAAATTTACACCTATGATACAAAAATGATATAATTTATTTTTTTTATTGTTCTTTATTGAAAATAAATCGACACGTATTTTTGCGTTTTTGTTTAAATTGCATATTTTTGACTATACGAATTTTTGAAAATTTCGCTTTTTTGAGCACACGATTCTTTAAGTTATTTTTTAACGTATTGTCATCCAACAACAAAAATATTTAAATACACTTTCTTGAAGTGATTTTTCTCAAATTTTAAGAAAATCAGCATTAAAATATAAAATTTTTTGTTTTTGACATAAAAAAATTCAGTTTTTTAAAAAAACAACTTTTTTTTGCAATTTGGGCATCTTTGATTTTTTTTATATTTCGACAGTGTGAAGTATAATCAATAATGATATTAATTCCAAATTTTTGGAATGGTAAGACACTTTGTTCGAAAGATATAAACAAAACAGTGACGGCGCGCACTCCGCGTATGTATGTAGAATATGGCTCGACTGTTCTCGAACTCATCCGCTACCTACTAAACTAGAGCGCGGCGTGCGCGCCGTCACTGTTTTGTTTATATCTTTCGAACAAAGTGTCTTACCATTCCAAAAATTTGGAATTAATATCATTATTGATTATACTTCACACTGTCGAAATATAAAAAAAAATCAAAGATGCCCAAATTGCAAAAAAAAGTTGTTTTTTTAAAAAACTGAATTTTTTTATGTCAAAAACAAAAAATTTTATATTTTAATGCTGATTTTCTTAAAGTTTGAGAAAAATCACTTCAAGAAAGTGTATTTAAATATTTTTGTCGTTGGATGGCAATACGTTAAAAAATAACTTGCGAAGTCGTGTGCCCAAAAAAGCGAAATTTTCAAAAATTCGTATAGTCAAAAATATGCAATTTAAACAAAAACGCAAAAATACGTGTCGATTTATTTTCAATAAAGAACAGTAAAAAAAAATAAATTAAATCATTTCCGTATCATAGGTGTAAATTTTTTATGGATTGCCCCATATATTATTATGAATTGAATTCGGAGCCCTTCATTAGCAAATTATTCATAGAATGTTTTTTAAACACTATTATTCCTATTTTAACACGATTTTCACCCTTTTGTGAGATTTTTATAGACAAAATAATGGAGTAATGAGGAAGAAAAAATTTTCATATGGAGTTAGGGGAGAGAGAATTTGGCTAATTTATGGTTAAATTACTGTGCGCTCTTACAGAAAAGGCGTCTTATAAAAAAATATTGATGCTATCCTTATAACATGTTAGAGTTGTATTTCATATTATGAATTGAATTTGGAACCTTTCATTAACTATTTATTCTTAGAATATTAATTTCTTAGAACAATTATTCATTTTAACATGATTTTTCATGCATGGGAGTTTTTAATATATTAAATAACGGAGTAATGAGAGTGACAAATTTTCATGTTGCGTTTGGAGAGAGAGAGAGAAATCGACTAATGATTGATTACATTACTGAGCGTTCTTTATTGTGAAATCATAGTATCTAACAACTAATTTTTTTCAAGAACTCAATGGTGCTAAACGCAAGATGGAAAGATATTGACACAATTTTTAAAACGCGTTTCATACTTCAAAATGATATCTCATATTATAAATTGAATACAGTTCATTAGTAAATCCTTCAATGAATATTAAACAATAGTTGAGTTTGCAGTAGAATCAATATGAAACGAGTTATGAATTATGTAACTGAGAAATGTAAATGAATAATGTGAATAACACAGAAGATTCCTTTTATACATTTTTTTTTTAATTTAAATTATGATAAATTTCAATAAGGAATTGAAAAAATATTAGAATAATGCCTTATTTCTAAATGTGACTTGGTTTAACCATCTTATTAATTGAGTAAAAACAGCTTACAGCATCATATTTCATCATTAGCTTGTCCTTCTCCGAAGCGGACGCCTCTTCTAACAAGACAATTTATTCCGGTCTCGAGGGTGCTCACTTTACCGAGGATTCGATATACTATAAAATAAGGATAAAATAATGCCATGAAGTAAACATTCTAGTTCAAATCGTTGAACAATATGATTTATACTATGAACCTTTCGTGATAAGCTGTCAAAATATTGTAATAAATTTGTTTTCTTAAAATGGATGCAATAAGTAAAATTTTTTGTAAAAACCATATAATTATCTAAGACTTTCTATTTTTCAAAAATCTTCAAACATATTTCTGAAATGGAGTCTGTTCCTAGAACCTCAAAAAAGTTTCATTTGCAATGATGAGTTTGCAGAAAATTTGCATAATTCATTAAAATATTGGTGGCATGGTTAAAGCTTTTACTAAGATGGGACACCGGTATCCCCTTAATGCAATTATTTTTCTGATGCTCTAATTGTGGGTAAAAAAAATATTTTAGTATTTATTATTTAAAAAAGACAGTCTTATTGTTACATAAAAATCCGTTAGATTCTCGGAATTATCTTGATTCCAAAATATAAAATCCAAAAGAGTAGTTCGATTTTTTTTTCATTCGTATGAAAAAATTTATCAATAATTAATTTTGTAAATTAATGGAATATTAATGATAAATAACTGTTTTTCTTAGATAATCTAAGCAATTAAGGACAAATTTGAAGAAAATATTGTTTGAAAGTGAGCTGTGTAGGAACGATTTTTCCTGTTAGCAAAAAACGACAACAGTGTTTGTTGCTATATTTCATAACCATAAATGATTAAAATGCTAAATATAATATTTTTCACTTTTTTAATCTAGAATAATACAGAAAAATTAAAAATATATAAAAAAAATATGATTCATAAAATTTATAAGTAAAATGGCTAAATTTTTCATAAATATTACTTCAAAAACGAATCTTACATATTTTAAATTTATGTACAATTACTTTTTATGTATTCATTTAATAAGATACATTTGTAAATAATACTTAAAATACAGCCATTAAAGAACATTAATTTTAAAGCAAGTCTAGAAAACAATAAATAAATTTCCAAAGAAAGCACAGGTAGATAATTCATTTTTCATTTTATTTGTAAAAATATTCATATAGAGGAAAGAAAAGGCTAAGGCAGAAACAGCATTTGAACTGAAGAAAGATAGGGACTCCTCTTTGCCTTATCTATGGATTTTTCCCTTTTTTTCTTGTCAGATTCAGAGAAAAAGTGAATTTGACTAGTAAGGAGAATTTCTCTTGCGGCAAAATAATAATGTTATCCTTTCCCTTTAGGGACCTTCTTGTTCTTATCATTTTTTTTCGAAGCAAAGAATAGAGATGTTGCTCTTTCCTGTTGGCAAATCGTTATATTTATCACTTAAAATCATATATTCAAAAGCAATGATGAACTTTCATTTTTAGTTTTAAATTAGTGTATTATTGTATTATTTCCTTGCATTAATTATTAGTTAAAGGGAGACTAACGATTGAATTTTTATATATGTATATATATATATATAAAAACACGAAAAGTATGGAGACAAAACAAAATTTAGCAATGGACAGTTATCAGCGAGAGTTTTTTAACCAGGAAAAAAGTACTAGAGACAAAACACATGATTTTGTTATAGCTAAATAAATAGTACAGTGAGAATTGTTAATTTGGTAAGTAAGATAATACGATAGATATTAGAATATGTTAAATTGCATTTTAACTTAACTATAACTTAAATACTGACTTAAATTTTAGTTTATTTTTCGCAACACATATATAACAGTATCGAGGTTTTACATTATGAAGTTTTATTTTTCTTTAATTATATTTTCATCTCCAAATATAAACAGTTACAATTTCAAAAATGAATATTTTTATTCAAATATCAAAATTGTATAAGTTCTATATTATAAGCTATCCTATATATTTATTTACATGAAATTATGCAATTTTCGAACTATATTTTTGAACCATGGCAAATTTACTGTTGTTTTTTCAAAAAAGTTTATTGAATATTCGATAGTACATTAACTGCAATGAAAAAGCAAAAGTTTTAGACTTCTAAGCAATACGCTCCTGGAAAATGTCTATACGGAATATTATCATTTTTTTCTGTTATATTTCAATTGAACTCGAAGAATTTTAATTAAAAAAATACATTTAGTTTTTATAATACTTGCCTTGTAATCCTTATAAATGCTAAAAAACATTGCATTTTTGCATTTGTTTTTATAGTTTACAGAATCAAATACTATTTTTCATAATTGCAACTTTAATAAATTCAATATATCTCAAATTGACACAAGCATTGACGTAAAATTTTATCGTATAAAATACGTTTAAAATGGTAAACGTTTCAACTAAACGTTATTTAAAAAAAATTTTAAAAAGGGAGGAAAAACTAAAAATCACATGCAATTTAATTCTTGTTTTTTTTTAATAAATTTTATTTATTTATTTATTTTGTTATTTATTTTTGCTTTACTCAACCAGATAATATTTTCTATCAAAAAAATACTCATTAAAGGTTAACTTATGTCTGATTTTGGAGCAAGCATTAGCGAAAAATAGTTTTTAAAATCGTCTTGTTAATTTTTAAACTGGATTCATTCAATGAATGTAAAAAAATTCTATTTGCATTTGTTTTCTATTTTTAAACAATTATTTCTTAAATATTATTTAAGATTAATAAATTTTTAACATACAATGGGATAATTAATTATATTTTTTCCCAAGATGCTTCGAGAAAAAAAATTCTTATAAAATCATCATACTATATCGTATTTTAAGAATTAGAATATCAGAATCATAATTCTTGTAATAAAACCAAAATATACGGTATATAAACCATTCATTCTGGTTTTCAATTTCCTCAAAGGCTAATTTTACTGAAGAAATTATTTTTTTCTATGCTCTAAGGTAAGTTAAAATTACCGAATTTCTCCATATTTATCTACTTTTTATATACATTAGGAAACAATATTTTACTGTTAATTTTACCAAAATTAATACCAAGGAGCTTCGGTAAAATCACCACGTTTTTTTGGTGTTTCCATAGAAACAGAAATACTTTAAACCATATTGAAAGTGCCCCCAAAACCACATTCTCATGCTTTTGAAGATACTTTTGTGCTCAGTGTAATATTTCCTATAAAACGTTTCTGAGTATTATTACTGTATAATTCTCCGGAATTCCCATTTGATAACAATAATACAGAGAACAATCTGATTGCTTCCTTTGAAATCCTGGTGATTTTCATCATTAACAATCTTCCGAAAGGAATGTAAGAGCGACTTATCATTATATTGAGTCAAGCACTCCGATATTAGAAATAAGTAAAGAAATAATGTGCGCCTTAGTGGCAGGGATTTATTTTTTAATTTAAGAATGAAATGAAGCACAAAGGAATGTACAAAGACATTTTCATCAAATTAAACCATCATTTAGAAAACAGAACGTTATAAAAGTGCAGGAAAATATATATTTTAATAACTACGTTTTTAAGCATTCTTTTTAAACTACATGAATGATGTATGTAATAGACAACGGAAAATTTTAATAACTTTTGACAATATAATTTGATTGCCAAGTAAAATAGTATTACATAATATTAAAATAATCATATACTTAAAGATTTAAAGGAATAACTTTTAAAATGCTAATTAATAAGGACAGCTGATATTTTAATTTAAGTAAAAAGACACAAAAACGTAATTTCATGAAAATTATACTTAGTTTAATTTTTAATTATTTCACCCTGCATATGAAACCATTTAGGCCAAAAAAATATTATATATTCATTTATAATTATTCCTATCCGTGAAATAATGCTTAATTATAAAAATAATTTATTTGAAGATAGTTTACAGTGAAATATATTTAAGATAATTTGAAATTTTTTTTATTTTAATTTTAAGACTGATCTATAAAGTTTTAAATTAAAAGATGTAGAAACTTTTACTTTAAGTGCTTTTAAATAGCAACATTTTTAAATGACTAACCCTCTCTTCCATTTGCAAGGTCAAGAATATGAATCTTTCGAAAAAACAGTAAGCTTTATCAATCAAAGTCTAAGTGTTAGTGTCTAATTTCTTAACTTAAAATATTGCCTAATTCTGAGTGCAATTTGTGAAAAATTATGGTAAAGAAAACCAGTACTCAGGGTGCCTACGCTTTTTACCATAAAATTTCACGATACAAAAAAATCTGAAATACAGTAATTGCTACAGTAATATTTGCTGAATTTATGTAATCCAGTAAACATTTCTGTAAAAATTAAGGTACAAAATTCTTCAGTGAAAATAAATTTTATGTTAAAAATTGCCGGCACTCTGAGTGTCGGTATACTTTACCGCAATTATGAGGAACTGTTTTTACGGTATTCTCAAATTAATTAGCATACTTATGGCCATTTTTTCATACACGGATTGAAATTGCAGTATATAATCTTATAGCTAAATAATCTTATGTGCAATATTTCTGAATAAAGCAACATTATTTTTTTCAATAAAACCAAAATATCTTGTATTTAAACTATTGATTTGGAAAGTTTTCTGTTCATAGAGCAAAGGGCTTACCAAAAATTCTCGTTTTCCAAATAATAGTCCTTAATGTCCATTATTTAATAAAGAAATATAAAACTGAAACTTAAGTTTATCCACATAAATGGTTTTTATACCATGATATATGTATCATGATAAAATTATCAATTATAACTGCGTATACACAATACTTTTCAAACATTATAAAACCATATTTTATTTTTAATTTAACAAAAATGATTACCAAAGTGCTTCGAAAGGAACTATCGAGCCATAATTTCAACTCATTTACCATAATTTCAACTCGGTAACTTTTTCCATTATTTTTCTTTTGCGGCCCAACTTTTTTTCAGTTTAGATTAAAATCACACTTTAGTAAATGGTTAAAAACACATTATATCAAAATTTCTTTAAGTGGACTCGTCTCTTTTAAGAATTTATTTCAAGCTCGCTACAACTTTAAAATGATTCACTGAAAATGACAATTCAAAATCAATATCAATTTAAACTTTCCTAACTTGAGAACCAAAATGCATCGAAACTTTCCTCTAGCATGCTTTTAAATTTTATAGGTAATTAATTATGCATTTCAAATTATTTTTCTTTTCCTTTTAGATATTTTTGATGAGAAAACTGATGCAAGGAGATAAGGCAAATCCTAAAACCATTCTAGCTAACAATTATCGTCCTCCACAGCCTCTCTACAATCGCTCCGTCCGAACAAATGTGTTCAACCATGACATCGGAGTAAGTTATGTTAGAAAGTGTTCCTTAAGGAAACATTTTATTAGCTTCTCACATCGCTTTCCAATTTTTATCGCTTCACAGTACCTTCTTCCAATTGTAACTCTCTGTCTGAAATATATATACCTCAGCTGCACGAAAGATTAAGCAGTTAATTGGAAGAAGGGGAATAATGAGAGGCGAAATATAGTGCTGTTCTTTATTTTTGGACTAAGAGAATGAGAAATTAAAAAGTTCACTCGTCTCATAAGTCAAAAGTTGAATAATACGTTTAAAAAGTGCGTTTTGTTTAGCTTTTAATAAGCTTAATTTAAAAGTATTACATGATTTTAGGAATCTGATATTCAGTTTTACTTATAATAAAGCGCCTGCATTAAGCATAAAGAGCATGCAGGCCAATTTTTATTTAAACCAGCTCCTTACTGGTCACCGACTGTTCGGGACCTATCAACAAACATATTTCAGGAAATCAGCATCATGCAATTACTGTGGAGTGTTTGTTTTGTTTTTTGTTTTTGTTCATTTACGTCGCTCTAGAGCTGCACAATGGGCTATTGGCGACGGTCTGGGAAACATCCCTGAGGATGATCCGAAGACATGCTATCACAATTTTTGATCCTCCGCAGAGGAGATGGCACCCCCGCTTCGGTAGTCCAACGACCTGCACGCGAAGTCGAGCACTTTACGGAAGAACAGTTTAACGCGAACCAATACCGCACACCCTCGGTCCCCACGCAGAATGATCCAAGTGGTCACCCTCCCACACACTGACCGCAGCCAGTGATGATTGACTTCGGTTATCTGCTGGGAACCGTGTCTTAACGATCAGTCCACTGCGGGGCTACTGTGGAGTGAGACAAGGCATTAAACATCTTCGACAACAACATTAAGCACTTCGTGGAACCCACATGAATAACTACGAAGAGGAACACCAATTCTTTGCTATATTAACCTGCTGGAAAATTGTGACTCAAATTATTAAGCAAACCCTCGAGGACATTTTAGCCCCTGATCAACTGACCCCAGTAATGAACCAACAATAGAACAAGTCATGTTTAATTTATACTAATCAACTTTTAGCCTTACATTTTGAAATTTTATCAACTTTTGATTTTTGACTTCATAGACTTCTAGTCAGACTTTTACTTTTAGACATTTACACTTGGGACTTTTAGCTTTCATTGATTTTAGTTTTGAGATTTTTTATCTCTTGTTTCCTTATTATTATAATCATTTAATTCTCGACATTTACCCCGTCGATTTGGATTTGGTTGCCTTTAAAACATGTTTTTAATTGTCAAATGCTATAGTTAATCCACTTTTAACTGATTACCATCACTGCCATTTGGCAAAATTTTACTGTAATTTTTGTTTTTAGAGAAATTTTTTAATGTAATAATTTAACTTTTATCTCCGAATTCCCCCCTGGGTTCAACCTATCTTATAACAATAGTTTTTTCTTCCTTCGTGTCTTGTTTTGAAATAAGTGGAACGTTTGGTGTATGTTTCAAAATTTAAAAGTCAGAAAGAAGCGTAAAAAACAATTTTTCAAGTTTTTTCCTTCTTTTTTTAATATTGCTAAGTCGGTTACTCTACAGCCTCTATACAATCGCTCTGTTCAAACAAATATGTTCAACCATGACATCGGAGTAAGTTATGCTAGAAAGTGTTCTTAAAGAAACACTTTATTAGCTTCTCGCATCGCGTCCCAACACCTTCCTCCAATTGTAACTGACTGAAGTATATATACTTGAGCTGCAGGAAAAATTAAGCAATTAATTGGAAGAAGGGAAATAATGAGAAATGAAACATAATGTTGTTATTAGTTTTAGAACGATGAGAATAGGAAATTAAAAAGCTTATGCGTATTGTTTCTGAAAAGTTGAATTAAAAGTTTGAAAAGCACGTTTTGTTTAGTTTTGATAAACCCAATTATAAAGTAATGCATGGTTTTAATCGTTGACGCAGATTGGACACCGGTGTTCCTTCTATACATAGTATTATGACACTTGAATTACAAATAAAAATATATTTTGTTTCTTTAATTGTAAAAAACAGTTAAGTAGTTACCAAAAAATGTGTTAGATTATCAGAAAAACACTTGTATTGTAATATAAAATTCATAAAAAAGTAGTTTGAATATTTTGTTTTTATTCATGCTGAAAAGTTTATCATTATTTGACTTTTTAAATTAAAAAAGAAATCAATAAATGCGTATTTCAGAGAGCAGTAAGTCTAAAATGTTAGTGCAAAGAGCGAATGAAGATTAATATTGATTATAAAAGGAATATTTATTACTGTTTGTAGTATTTTTAACAGATCCTTAGAAGCTGCATAACATAAACATAATGACTTGCAGCTGCATAAAATAAATATAGCATAACTGCAAGTAGTGAAAACCCTATGAAAATAATTTTCTGCTAAATAAATAATTTACTAATGAAATTTTTTTCAATTTTTACTTCTTAGTTTTTCTGCTGATTTAGCTGAAGTTTCAAAATTTGTCATTCAAATCCAATTAGTTACAAATTATGAAATAATTGCGTCTCTAACTTTGAGATTTTTTCGTCGGTTTGAATTTAAATGGAACAAAGTATGAAAAAGTTATTGCATTCGCCATGACATTTTCATTGAGTAAATGTGTTTAATAATTGAGTACAAAGTTTATTTCCATAGATATCGAAAAAATTGCAAAATTATGCATAAAAAATAAGTTTAAGTGGTCTACATTTTAGACTTACTTCATTTTATTTTATTGTAAGCATAAATTTGAATTCAAAAACGCATTCCTCATCGCGGGATACAGAAACATTACGTCTCTACAAATATATGCTTTGAGAAAGTACGCATTTGTGTACGTCTCAAATTTTTTTAATTTATATATTCTGATTAATTTTTTATCATAAAACAAGAAAAAAATATCTTTCATTTTGGGAATCCATTACTTTAACTCTGACGAGACAAGTTAGGATTTTGTTTTGTTCTCAGTGTTCCAAGATGTATCAAAAGTCTATAAAGTTTAGTTGACTAGTTTCGTAATTGATAAAAGTTTTCTTTGATCTGTTTCAAAACATAATTGTTGCATCAAAAATAAAATGAGACTGATATCTTTTGATCTTAATCATAAGAATAATTCTTAGAAACTATTCTGAAATAGAAAATGAAATATAGTCTCATTCACCTGTTTTTCATACCTTACTCATTTAGACTTTTGTTCTGCTAGATTTTCAATTAATTCTTATCTTTTCCTATCGTTTAAGTCTATATAATTTATTTGCAAAAGAAGTATTTAAAAAAATAGAAAGAAATAATTTTCTTTTTTAGCAGACAGGCAAAAGTCTTTTTTTTTTCAAACTGGGTTTTTTCAAACAAAAATTCTTCTACCTGACTAATTAGAAATTAATTAAAAATATTATCCTATAAGAATTTTAAAATGAGGAAAATATTATTTTGTTTTTTAAATTATTTCTAATATATATATATATATATATATATATATATATATATATATATATATATATATATATATATATATATATATATATATATATATATATATATTATTGCAATTTTTTCTCTTTCATTTAATTTCTCGATTTTTGTTTAATTTTGGTTTACTGTAAAATGTCTTCCAGATTAAAGACACTTACTAGTGCATTTAGATAACCAATCAATATAATATCATCAAAACTCCACATATATTCATTCATCATATAAATTAAAATAATCAAATAGAGTAAATTATGAAAACATAGTTTTGTGCATGCATGGTAGATTTGAAGCAGGCACTTGATGCATCTATTGCTCCATTAATAAATATACTTGATTTATTTTATACCATTATCATAATATATCAATCCAGGCTTTGTTTACCGGATAAAATTAATAAATTCTTGTTGAAAAATGGAAATCAACAACTATTTGAAAGATGAAAATAAGACGAGCATCATGGATTCATTTAATTTATATACACAGTTCATATATAGATGATTCACAATCTTAACTCATGAAAGTATTTAATAATATAATTATGAAATTAAAAAAAAATTTAACATTAATTTTAATTATTTAATTAAGCACCTTCCCAGTTCAAACTAAAATGAAAAAATAATAATTAATTAGTCTTATGAGTAGAGTTTTTTTTTTAGTTTCTTCTAACGCAATAATGTACTTTTCTTGTTATCTCAGACCGTTATTAAGGAAGTTCTCATTTTAAAAAGCTCCTTAAACTTGTTAAAGAAAAATAGGAGTCACCGTAAAAAAAAGTCTTTCATCTCAGTAATAGTAATAAAAATAGTTTTGAATGAACTGAGAAATATATAATAACTGATACATATCATGTTTTTTATAGGATAACAAGTGTTTCAATTCAAGGAAATTGTTTTATAGAGGTAAGTAAAAATATATGCTTATTACAGTATTAAGTAAGGAGATTGCTTTACATTTGCTTAAGTTAAAGTAAAAATACTTATGACTTTAAATGGATAATTTAAAAAAAAATTTTTTGATCAAAGTATTGCATATTATTCATATATTTACCTTTAATTTAGCAATATATTTCGTTTTACGGAAAAGGACATCGGTATTACTTATGATTTTCACAACCAAGCAGTAAAAATTCAGTTCCGATTAATTTAAAACGTATCATGTCTTTACAGATTTTATGTTTTTTTTTCCTTCAAGAGCATGAGTTATTTACAAGTCTTCGTGATCTTCGATAACTAAATCATTTGTTCTTTGATTTCAAGCAATTAATAATTTGAGGAGCCTTTAGGTTTTACACTGCATAATATCATGGTTAAAATTACGGTATAAAGTACCGGTACTTTGGGTGCATTATCGGTATAACTTTTCTTCACTGTAAAATCCATTTTTACCGTTAAGTATTTTTTACCGCAATTTTTAGAGAAACATATACATAATTTGAGCGATTAATTGATTCTAAGGTAGTTAATACTGTGGAAATTATGGCATATCAGATTTTTTTTTGTTCCGAAACGGGCTCCGGTAAATCTACCGGAACAAGTAAAGGGACCGTAATTTGAATTGAACCTTTATACCGTAATTTGATTTGGTACTTTTTAAAGTGTAGTACCTTATATCTCAGTGTATGTATGTAACATGCATATTTATACATTAAAACAGCCACTGTTCTTTGTCAAGAAATAAAATTATACAATTCAGTCAAACATAATGCTGCGATTCCCAATATTTCTGTACTTGAAAGTTATTAGTTCTACGATATACTAATACTATATGAACAGTTTCTAAATCATTCAAACATTACTAAAATGCAATGTCAAATACATATAAACAGAAAAATGCTTATATTGAAACCAATATGTTGTTGTCTTTTCATAGCACTTTGCCTGAGAAAAGTATTTGAGGTATCAACATTTCCTGAGTGCTGCCCTAAGTTTTAAAATGATTATTATATTTTCTACGTGGTAAATTTGTAGAATTACTATAATTTGAAATATAAGATAATTTACAAACACAACAATATTTGTCAAATATAAAATCTTCAATACATATTTAACTTTGTTTTTATTTCGTATGTCTTGAGCCAAATAGTTAATTAAAAGATGATGAATAATAAGACTCAAGATAGTCTGCTGTGTCATTGATTTAGAACTATGCGAATGAGGAGGAAAAAAGAAACATAGTTACAAGCATTATTGTGAAAGATGAGCTATCAATTTGATCTGTTTTATACCAATCAATTTGATATCAATCTTTTTTATTTTAAAAAAATAAATATAAACGATAATTTTAGAAATGACATTTTAAAATAACTAATTTTACTTTCAAACACAAATAAACAGATTAATTCTTTCCCTAAAAACCCTTTGCTGATTTTTTTTTTCATAGAACTTTTTTATACAAATATTACAGATGATTCTTCTCGGGATTGCTGATTTCTTTTCATAGAACTTTTTAATACAAATATTACAGATCCTTCTTCTTGGGATTGCTGATATTTTTTTCATAGAACTTTTTTATACAAATATTACAGATGGTTCTTCTCGGGATTGCTGATATTTTTTTCATAGAACTTTTTAATACAAATATTACAGATGCTTCATCTTGGGATTGCTGATATTTTTTTCATAGAACTTTTTTATACAAATATTACAGATGGTTCTTCTCGGGATTGCTGATATTTTTTTCATAGAACTTTTTAATACAAATATTACAGATGCTTCTTCTCGGGATTGCTGATATTTTTTTTCTGTTTGCAAATGTTTGCGTAGCAACATTTTCAAAATATAAATTCTTTATTTTATTTTCTATTTCTTAGGTCGTGAGCCAGACCGAAGTGTCGACTCCAGCTCTAGCAAAATCTTTGAAGTGAAGAACCATTGGCTCCGATCAGTGGACGGAAAAATAGTATCTTTTTCCCAAGCTAACATGGCTGGTAAGCGAAAACTTACAATAATCCTATAAAACTTTTGCATAGTAGTCACAATGACGAAACCATTTCCATTAAACACGTTTATGGAATTGAGTGCTTACATTACGTTGCATATGAAAGCGAAATCAATCTATTATTTATTCATACATAAATTACCTTAAAATAATTAATCTTTAAAAGAAAAAAAGGCAGATCCATCATAAAGATCACCTTCAGTCCATACTCAAATGACTCAGTGTTACATGGGTTTAAAAACAAGATTTCTTTCATTTCTGCATTCAGAGTACTTAATTTAATGAAAATTGACTTTGACTGCAAAGGAAAATAAGAGGCTATTGGATGAAAGCGCCATGTTGGATAGCAAAAGTTGAAGAAAACGAAAATATTTATGAAAACACTGCCTCAAAAAACAAGACAAAAATTTGCAATTAGCTAAGTTATACTATTTATATGAAAATAATTATTTTTTTAAGAGACAAAATTAAGAAATTATACAAGGTGTACAAATAAGGTATGCAATATACTATTCAATCACCATTTCAACAATTCAGCATTGCGCACTCATCATTCAGCATTACAGCTGGCAGAAAATAAATTTTACCTCATTGCTGTTCTCAGAAATGTGATTTGCTGAACGGGAAGATCAACTGAGAATGAAAATCAGAGATTTATGCGATATGAAAAAAATGCCGAAAGCGAGCACATCCGTTTAAAACACTCATAGAAATCAAGACTAAATTGCGCTATTGACTAAATTTAACTCTGTGTTTGAAAACAACTACTTTTTTCTTAAAGAAAAAAAAATCTATCCATTATACAATATCAACAATTAAATTCATTCAACAACCATTTCAACGTTGAAGCGTTACGTATACTTGCTAGAACGATAAATAAGTTTTTCCTGTTTGCTGTATTTCTTGTATGATTTAAAATAATATTTGAAAGTCTTGTTTTTAAGTGTCGAACATATCTAAAACAAGATTTCGAGAAATTGATGTCTATATCAGTGGAGTAAAAAGCAATATTTTTTAATAGGAATTTGTATAAAAATGTTGCAAACAAACAGCTTATTCCATATTTATTGCATTCATCTTTATATAGAATGGTAACTGTCTGCAATTAGTTCCACGCGAGTTTTGAGAAGTGTTTGAGTATCCGTTCTTATCCATCTACTGGGCTTTTAATAACTCTTGAATAGTTAAGTAATAAAATACAATATAAGTAAAATACAATACAATACAATACAATGCAATGCAATGCAATGCAATGCGATGCGATGCGATGCGATGCGATGCGATGCGATGCAATGCAACGCAACGCAACGCAACGCAATGCAATGCAATGCAATGCAATGCAATACAATACAATACAATACAATACAATACAATACAATACAAAACAATACAATACAATACAATGCAATGCAATGCAATGCAATACAATACAATACAATACAGTGCAAATACACTACAATACAACACAGTCTCGCAGTGGACTGATCGTAAAGATACGGTCCCCAGTAAGTCAAGCAACACTGAATGCGGTCAGTAAGTGGGTGGGTGACCACATTGATCAGCCAGTGAAGGGACAAAGAGAGTGCTGTATCAGTCTTATCGCTAAACTGTTCTACAGTAAAGTGCTTGATTTTGCGCGCAAGTTGTCAGGCTAACAAAGCAGGGTAGCATCCCCTCGGCAGAGGATTAAAATTGCGATGGCATGTCTTCGGATCATATTCAGGGATGTTTCCCAGACCGTCGCCAATAGCCCATTTTCAGCTCTAGAGCGACGTAAATAAATTACCTACCTACAATGTAATGTAATAATAATAAAAATACTATAATATACAATAAAAGTAAAACACAAATCAAAACAAAAACCAGTTGATTCCTCAAAAAATATAGGAATGCATAAACATTTTATTAGGAACTTCCATCTTCCAAATAAACTAATTTGGGAGGAAATTAATCTCCTCCTTTTGCAATCTCAATGGTAACTGGCCAAAGTTCTAAAACGTATTTGTTTTCCCCTCTTAAATATTAGTTTTCGATCCCTAATGGGCACATTTTATATCATTCCTTCTCAAAGATAGTCAAATTATTCTGCAATAAAGGTGGTCATTACAGAACACTCCATTCATTAACCACAGTATATAAATCCGTTTCTGCTGCGCTAACTACTAAATTAACAATTTGACTACCGTACAGTGCACAAATTAAAAAAAAAGAGCATCTTTCTCGGAATAATGATTGGAAATTCATGTTTCGAACTGGTTCGAGGGTTTAGTCTTAAATACTTTTATTAAATTCTGCTACCATACTGATTTCTTGCTTAAAATATACATGCCACCTAATGCCGATCAAGTGCTTCAAATTTCAGTTTTTTCCTCTTTATTTTGAGAATCAAATATCCAAATAGGTATAAAAAGACGTGTTTATTCAGAAAAAGTATGTTTTTTTTGTTAGATTTCTTAATTTAAATATCGCCAGCAAAAAAATGTCAGAGTATTTAGGTTTAATCATTCGAACCATTAAGAAAACAACATATTACGTAATAATCTGAAAATTAGATGAATAGTTAAGTGCGATTTTCTCATTTTTTTGAGCTCTGTGCATACGATAGAAATTTATTTCTTTAGTTCGTTGATTTAATATATTGTTCATAAAAAAGTACTTAATATAAAGTGTATTAAAAATACACAGGTTAATCAAAATGTGGTAATTAAGAGGTTAGCCCCTTCCTTCTCGTTCCCGTGAAAATGACGGGGTGAGATTTCGCCCGCTATTTCTCGCTCCCCTGATATTGACGGGCTGGAGTGTTCAGTAGTAACGCGCCAATAAGAATAAGACTAATTAATTTCTTTTGCCCGGAAAAAATTTTATTTCTCATTTTGCACACCTGATGGCAGTAACAGGATATTTTTAAGGTAACTGTAGATAGTTAGTTTATTTTAAACTAGTTGCAGCACTAATCAAATGTGTAATACAAATACAAAAATAAAAAAATAGGCACTTTTATGATCATTTTCTTGAAATTTAACCTATCGTTAAGGGGTTAATTAATTGACTTGTAAATAAGATGAAATGCGATTCCTTCAAAGTTTATTTATAGTTTAATAGTTGCATTTTTAAAACAACATTTTTGAGAATTAAAGAACTTTATTTTGGCTTCTATATTTTAAGACATATATATTAAACTAAAACCTAGTAAATTAAAGTTCAACATACGATAAAACCAATAATAAAAGGCCTCTACCATTTTTACGGTAAAGCATTCAATAATTTACTTAGTTTTCGACAAAAATAATGTGCTTGAAGCCTTTTCTTTTTTTTTTTATCCTAAATCAATGTACTCTCTTTAAAAATGCGGACTTTTTTCATAGATGATTTCCTTTAATTCCTCAAAAGACGATGTTGAGTCACGCTTGTAACTAAATAAATGTTTTTAAAAAAAAACGAAGTTGTAAAACTACGCAAGGGAAAAAGTTTTCGGATTCAAAAAAGTTTCGTTTTTTTATTTTTTGATCATATGCAACTCCCAAAAAAGGTCTAAAGAAAATTACGCGCTTCACAAGACAACTCACGCTTTGCTCCATAAAAATTCGGCAAAGAAAAAATGAAGTTAGATAGAGAGGAAAAAAAACTGCAAGTAAGGCACTAGCTAGGTTCTATCATCATAAAAAGGAAATGCCTAATAAATGAATAAAAAAAGAATCTAGATATAGAATAAATAAAATATCAAAATACATGTATTCCAATATCCAGTAGCATTAAGTACATGCAGAAAACGATACGTGTCAATCAATTCTTGCCAGCTGTTACGTTCTTCGCTAGAAAAAGTCTAACACTGTTTTTCATATCGAGAGCAATTTTTTTTTCTCTTTTCTTTTCATCATTTTTCTTTTTGTTTTCCTTTTTTAGCTTTCATATGATTGTGAATTCAGCAATTTGATTTGAATAATGAGACAGGCTGCCTCACTGGTCCAATGCTTATAAAATTCTAAGGATCTCAATGTAAACCTTGTTATCATAATGCTTTGGGAGTCCATTTTTATTTTGAATGGTAGATTCAACATTTTCAGGTGAAAACTGTTTTTAAAGGAAAAAAAATATCAAATAGATATTTTTAAATCACTGAAATGATTTCTTGTATATCAGTGCGCTGAAACATTTCCTATATTTTTTGTGGGGAAAGGGATTTTGTGTTTTTTTTTATTTACTAAGGAAGGTAATGTGTTTGAGGAAGAAGTTAGACAAAAATAATTTCACTTTTATGAATTCTATAAATTCTATAAAAAATTATGTATGAATACAGATTCTATGTTCGGTAAACATAAAATAATTTTGTATAAAGATGTTAACAGTAATATATGAAAGAAAATATATTTTTCAACATTCCAGAAATCTGTTATAATTAAACAAAACTGCTGTTTGTAAAATAAATAAGTAAAATCTGGATACTTGAATAAAATATTTTATTTGCAGTGATAAATTTTGAAATCCTGCTTTTAATATGTTTCTGATCTTTTTTTTCAAAAAAAAGAAACGTGATTTTATTATTGAATTGCTATTTTTAGTCCAAATAGGCGCGTTAAGTTACACAAATAATACGTCATCCCTGACTAGAAAGTCTCTCCATTTTAGTGCTGCTAGTAAAAAGATCCTAGTCTCGTTTAAATATTTATGCTTTCGAATAAATTTCATTCGGCCTCTTTTTGCTTTTGTTCTGCATTGCAACCACTTAGAGTCATTTCATGGTGAAAGATCTGCTATCGATACTTTAAAAATGTTTCTGACACTCTAATATACTGTTAGTAAATGGAATATGAGTCCATAGTGATGCGATTTTCCAATCTCTACACTTTTCCCCTCCCATTTACCATAGATACCAAAAATCTTACTTTTTTCACACCGCAGTACGTTTCAATAGGAATAGGAAATATACAGGCTCGGGGAGAAATCAATATTACATTTACAAAGAGTATAGTTCCATTGTTATTGGCTTAGAGTTTCTTTCATTGTAGAGTTAAAATTTGCGATTTGGTTTAGCTAGCAAATTTTTCAGAATTCTTATAAAGTATTTTACTATGGAAGTATGAAGCTTTTTTCCTCATCATTTCATGACTTGCTTTGCTATCATAACATTTATTATTTTAAAATAAGTATCCACCAGATTTATATTTTGTACTTTAAAAAAAATAGCAAATATCACAGAACAGGCAATAAATTTACTATAATATTCACCCTATCGACCAAATTTATATGTAATTATATATCATAATTGGTAATTATCTAAAATGATATCAGTCTTTTATCTTCACAGCTTAGGCACTGTAAATTATTCCATAACATTTGGAAATGTACAAAAAAAAAAATGATTGCATGTTTTGGATTTTGTCAAGATTTTTTTTTGAGCATATTAACCCTATATAGGGCAATTTTTTCTAGTATTGTTAAGTTAATTTTTTGGGGGGGAGGGTGATTATGATTTTTAATTAAAACAGGGATTCAGTTTACTTCTTATCAAAAAGACAATTTTTGGTGAGACAGTAGCTTGGAATTCCAAAATATAAAATATTGACCAAAGTCAATTGTGAAGAATTTATAATCAGCTTTAAACTTCTGTGCTACAAATAAACTCAAAGAGAAATGATCAAATGAATGGACGCATAACGCTCCAGAAAGAATAGCTCCTCAGAGCTAGATTTATTCTTAACCTCATAATAGCATTAATTGTTACCAACATTTGAGTAACCAAATCCCTTTAATGGTATTTTAATAATGGTTATAATTTTTTTCTGAAACTACATCAGAAGATGACTACGCAAATCATAGGTCGGAAAGTAGTTTTTCACCGACAAGTAATCATTAATGAAATTGGTCGAAAAAATACATCCCCCGGTTTCATAAAGGGTTAAGCAATAATCAAACGCAAAAATAATTTATCTCAGTGGCTGGGAATTTCAAAGTTTAAGGAATTCACTATATTCTATTGTAAAGAATTAGCCATAAATCAAAATTTCTGTGCTACAAATAAACTCGGTGGAAAAAGATCAAATGCACTAACGTGAAGTGCACAAGAGCAAGTAGCTCCTCAGCCTAAGTCTCTCTTCATGTTTTAACAATAACCTTAACTACTATCTACATTTATGCAAATAAATTCCTTCATTGATATTTTTATTATGATTATTTTCAACAGCTATCTCAGCAGATGACTTTGCAAATCATAGTTTGGAGAATAGATTTTCATCAACAGGTAAATATTAATGAAGTTGGTCGAAAAAATACTTCCCATGGCCTTATAAAGAGTTAAGCAATAATGAAACAACTACATAATTTATCTTAGCTGCTAGGAATTTCAAAAAGTTAGGATAATTGACAATATTCTATTGTAAAGAATTGACAACAAATTTAAACTTCTTTGTTAAAAATCAAATGAATTAATGCAAACTACACTAGAACAAATAGCGCCTCAACGTAAGCCTTTTCTCTTGTTCCAAAGATGGCCTTAACTGCTATCTACATTTATGCAAACGAATTCCCTAATTGCTATTTTATTTTCGATTATTATTTTTTTCTGAAACTACATCAGCAGAAGGTTGCGTAAATCATTGTTTCGAAAATGGCGTCTCATTAACATATAACAATTAATGAAGTTGAAAGGAAAAATGCTTCCCATGGCATTATAAGAATTAAGCAATAATCAAACACCAGCATAATTTGTCTTGCACTCTCAGAAATGAAACTCTCTCTTTTGAAGATTCAACAATTCTTGAGCTATATTTCGTAAATTTTGAAAATAATTTCCTCACGAAATCAGGTCATTTAAGACAAAATGCGAACCATCAAGCATAGTGCGAAAACAGTTTCTAAAAATTGAAATCTCATTGGAGTGCATTGTGGAGGATTGTTAACTAGAATGATGAATGTGGAATGAAGACTAGACGATCGAAAACAAAGTGACTAAAGAAACTGACTGCTTGTATGGTGGTCAAGGAGAAGGCCACGTACCAAAAATAACTTGGGATTGAAACTTGTTTCGGGCATGGATATAATTTATCTCATTGGTCTACATGTTCTTCTTGTGTAGTTAGGGAGACATTGATCCATTTATATGAAGCTCACAATACAGTGATTATTAGAAAAGTTATATACTTCAGGCACTAGGAATTTTTTTTTTTTTTTTGATAGAAAATCTAATGACGAAAGATTAATTTTGACAAAATTTGTTTCTTCGAAGAATATTGCGTCGTTCTTCGTTGAGATTCGTTTCTTATTTCGTCACTTTAACAAAACGTTCACTCGGAGCATATACGAGGAAGCTGTTTCGTCAAAAACGAAGAAAGTTTCATAACATTTGAGTATCCATATTTTACAGTGTACATAAAAACAGATAACAAATAATCATTTTTTTATTTTTAGAAAACATGGAGTATGAACCATATGAGACGGAAGAACCATGAAAAGGTTATCCTACAGAGAGCCTGGAAAAATACCATGGATATCTTACTGGGTTATAGATGTTTAATATCTGCATATCAGTGTATCCTATAAAAAGACCTCTTGTATGAGTCATCAGAGTTTTTACAACAGGAGCTTTCCTTATTAATGGCTGGACTTTGACGTTAAAAATATCACAAAACTCTACAAGTGAAAATAGTGTGAATAATTTTAAAGTATAAATATTTTAATTTTTGTTACGGAATATAGATGCACGTTCTTTTATATTTAAAAATTGCTTATCTGAGTGTTGGGAGTAAGTATTTTTTTCCGAATTCCGAGGCACAGGTAAACATCTCGTGATGATTTTCGATAAAAAAAAAACTTTTCCAGATTCAATTCATAAATATTAAGCACACAAATGCGTGCAACAAAGTTTGAAGTTTTTTTTAATTTTCTCTACGTCATTTTATAGAGATACTGGGGATAAGAGAAGTTTCATCAGTATTTGTTTTGAGAAAGTTTATACCCAACAGTATTCTGAAAGTATTTGGGTAATTCTAATCTAAATATTCCCTAATATCACTATACATTGATGAAGAATTAGTAATAACAAAAAGTGAGTAGTATAAGAATATATATATTTCTTATTTTTCATAATATTTCAAGATATCATATTCTTTAAGCTTTATATTAAAAGGACTGTTCATACCAAGCTGAGAAATAATTCATATCGGTTGCTTATTTGCTCAGGACAAACTGTTATTTGTTGAATGGACATGTGGTGACAAGTGTGTTGTGTTTCTTTAATCTTTGTTTTGTTGTCATGGCCTTGAATCAACGGTGTATCATTTAAAATGATTCAGATTTTAACAAAAAATGTTGTTGGATTTTCATTTTTTAATTATACAAATGTTACAAATTAATAATATTCTTAAAATTACATGAGAATTGAAATATTTGAAAGTTTTAAAATTTAAAGGAACATTTTATTACATTTATTTCTACCACCATTATAACTTTCATTTATTATGTCGTCAATCAGAAATTTTTATATAACTGCCTTCACAATTAATTTAATATAGCATTTAAATAATTCTGATTGCTTATTTGATTCGAAGTTTAATTTTTGGACTACGTCATAGTCTTTTTAAATTTTTAAATGTATTTTTTATCATACCTTATTAACACGAGGTGACAAAATTATTTTTTTCCCAATTCCTTGTAAACTCACTTAAAGAAACTCATTTTTTTCAAAATTTTATATAAAGCGAGTTTCGAATTCCATTGTTATAGACATATGAATTTCTATTTCAAACATGAGATTTTTCTCAATTTCAATAAATAAATAATTTAATAGACAAAAAAATTTTTAAATTATATTCAGTAGTTTCTGAACTAGAAAGACTGGAGATTTCATTTAAAATAATCAGGAAAAGTTTGAATTTCTTGAAAAATTGAAAAAGTTTTAGTATCCACTTGAATGCATACATATTTTAATGCACGTTTTTCTGCATACATAGCCTAAATTCAGTTCTCTGCGTTCCAATTTTATATTATATCACTAACATTTAATTTTTTTAAAATAAAATATTAAGTTTCGTATTTTTGTTTACTTCGTATAAGAGGATAAAATTTATTTGCGTGTAATAAACTTTAGTGGATTGATATTCTAATGTGCATGCACTGTAAAAAAAAATGTCTGATTAAATGACGGTTACTCAGTACCGGCACTCAGGGTGCAATTACTTTTTATTATAAAACATTACGAAACAAAAATTTGATTTACCGTAATGTTTACGGCGAAGTCACTGAATCACCATAATTAAACATATACTATTATAAAAATACATTTTAAAATTTTACGGTGAAATTGCATTTTATGGTAAAATTAAATTTACGGATGATATACTTCGTACAGTAGTTTGATCTGTAATATTTTTAAATGTGTACAAAGTGTTTTATTTTCATTTATTTACTTTTTATATACAAAAAGTACATGAAATTTTTTGTAATCTTTTATTTCTTTTTCATATACTAATTTATTATTCTTCAAATTAAATGTTTAGATAAACACAATAGTTAACTTGATTTATAGAAATAAAAAGAACTTTTTGAGCACTTTATAATTTTCAATGAATGCCCCAATGAAAAATAAAAAATTCAATTGTCTCTTTAAACTATGTACACTCTTAAAAGTTTTTATTACTGAATGGGAAATGCATTTATTATCGATATCAAAAACATTAGTTAAATAAAAACTCAGACATTTCCATTGGTAAATTTCTGGTTCAAATCTTATTAAGTTTAATTGAGAAAAAAGTTCACCCAATTACCACTTAGTAACCCTTTTAAAACTAATATAAATGAATGTTAAAATTGAAATTTCAACATTCTTTTATCACATTCAAAATTTTACTTTAAGTGAAGCATCCGGCGCATAGAAAACTCCACTTATATTCAGACAATAATAAATTAATAATAAAATCTGACTTTAATTTTAAGAGTTTCGTTAAGACTGAAACAAAATATTCCTACAATTTGCAAAGGCTGTAACGCGGTGCTAAATCAAACCATATTATCGAATAAATCAAACCGTATGCCAATCGCGCCGTAACCAATCTAAATGGAAATACTAATAAATTTAGTACCTTAGTACTCTTTTCATGTAACAGAAAATTTGTACGAGATTATGCTATAAGATTACGATATTATGGTAAGTTATTCCAAAGAATTATCTGGAGTGTAGTTGTTCACATTAAAGATTACTCTAGAAACATTTTTTTTTTTCAAATTTCTATTCTTTCACTCCTTATTTAAAATTATATGAATGATCTTGAATATTAATATCAACATTTTAAATTCCGGCAATTTTACTATTGTTTCAATATTCATTACACTTAATGTGATGGGAAATGAGAAAATAGAAGTTACCCTGTACGCAACAACTAGAAATGACATTTTTAATGAATAATAAGCTGTATATCCAAAGTATATTAAGGAAAAGTGAAACTTTTTACTTGATACCATGATATAAGAACCATATGAGTTTTTAAGGACGGTCCAGTTTTTTATATTTTTTAGTGTAACTTAACTACAATATTTTTTAGTGTAACTTATTTTTTAGTAAAACTAAAGTAATGCATAACTTGAAGTAAATTTAATATAATACACCCTAGAAACAAACAGTATTGTTCAAAAGAAATGAATTTTTTCATACATGCATGCTATGATACGAAAATATTATCGTATTATCCACATGCATTTTGAAAATGCTCTAAATTTGACTTAAAATATTTCGAAGATAGCTATTATTATTCTAAATTTTAAAAGTTTTTTTTTATTCCATCGCTGAAAAAAATATTAAAAGGAAAGGCAAACTTTTATCCTATTTTATATAATTCAATATCAACCTGATTTATTGTAACAGTAAATAACTCAGCGAATATTCACATTAGCGTAATAACACAATTTTTGAGATAATTAGTTGTAACTAATTTCACACAATACTGAATTTCCTCTCACAAATGGTTTTCAGAGTATTTGAGTATTTCAAATATTCTATTTTCAAGTACCTATTCAATTTCTTATATACTCATCTAAGCACAGTAAAGATATTGATATATAAAATCATAAGATGACTTATTATAACTAAAAACAATTGTGCTATTTCTAAACGTTGTAAATGTACCTGTCGTTAAGTATTGAATGAATTCTATAACTATTCAAAGACGATAATATAATCTTCTGTTGTTCCCTGAGTGGAGAATCCCTATTTGCCAAATTCATATTGTTGCGCTATTGTAAGTGTAAGCTTTGTATCAAAATATTGTGTTTGAAATAATAAATTATTGTGTCTGCAAAATGTCTTATTTTCTTTTCTTACAGTAAATTTACACTCAATATTAAAAACCAGTTTTGATGATTATTTTAATATAACTTTACAGTATATGATGATCATATGCCATGAAAAAATACTCATGTTTTAGTTACGGAGATATTTACCCTCAAAAAAGCTTTCTTTTCTTTACTTTTCTTTCTTCTTCTTTCGTTCTTAAGATGCCTTGCTTTTGTTTTGCCTCAGGTGCGAAGCGCAAATTAAAAATTTTGCTCTCGACAAAGGTTGTAATTAATGCGTTACGGACTACCGCAGATCCAAAAGGTATAATTGTGCTGAGATTATAATTATTTACTAAATTAAAAGCTGGATGATATATTTAGACATTTTTTGTTACAAGATCTTCGCTTTGAAAAATAAATATTGCTATACTCAAAGCAAAAAAAGGAAAAGATCAAAATTTATTTTAATTAATTTTTTGCTAGAGCTTATCTGTTTACTAAAAGTTGCAGAGTTTAGTGACTGACACTCAATCATGGTAGTCAAATAGAATCCATAAATTTGCTTCAGAGTGACTAAGCATTATTTAAATTAAAATTAATTCTTAAAAGTGTTAATACATACATTCATCCTACTGGAAAATGAGGTGACGAATTACAGTCATGCAAAAATTGGCAAGTCATTGTTGATCCTTAACCTTACCTTTATATGCACTTCAACACTTATATAATATGGGCAGGAAAGCATGTTGCTTTTCTGGTCACCAAATATGAAGAAGTTACGAAGAAAAGATCAGAGCTGTATAGATGATGTTAAAGTGTTTCACATCGAAATCTCTCAAGCTTATACCTTACCAGATTGGAATTTTGGGAATGGGGTTCACTGTGCAAAATGATTATTCCGTTTGAAAGCATTCTAGGTCAATATTGCATTAGGTGCGTCACATTTAACGGATATGTCTTTGCAATAATTGTAGCTTGCTGGTGAAAATCATCATTATTCTATTAAAATTCATATTGACAGATTTGAATTGCGGTACTTTCTGCCCTTTTCTGTTTTCGCTGTTTACTATCGGAACAAAATGCCGGTAAAAAGTTAGTTTCGCTTCCGGTGACGATACATGACAGATATGACTTTTGTCCGTGGAATCGCAGTAAATGACTAAGACATGAAACAATTCTGAATATCTTCGTCAGTTGAAATAGATCCAACCACGTGCTAATTCTTCCCAACTACTTTACAATTGATTCTGGCAATCGCAAATCCATGACTAGTGACCTGCAAAAGAATTTCTCTCTCCGTGCTTTGACTGTTTTCCCGGAATAAAATATCTGTTCGCACAAAGTCATCAAATATAATGCCTTAAAGGGCCTGCCCCGTGTGCGAATCATCTTGCAGTGATAAACGTCATTCGCGGAATTCCTTTGGATGCTCATGCACACTTGCCTTAGACATGCAATTTTCGCAATGCACAGTTAACACACGATACAGAACTTAACGTGTTTCAGCAAGCTTTTAGTTAACTTTCCAGAGTAGTAAATAAGCAACTCAACCTTTTCACTATATTCTGCAGAAGACAATATCGAAGGGTAAAAGCAATGTGACCAACGTTATCGTAATATGTCTTTTATAGTGGATGTCTGGTTTTCATTTGACAGTAGTAATCTGAATAAATTAATAAGTTGAATTTATTTACATTTAAATAAAAATTTAAAAAAAAAACTACACACTGTAAGATATTAAAACATTATATATATATATATATATATATATATATATATATATATATATATATATATATATATTAAAAAGCATGATGACCCTCTTTTCAAAAAAAAAGTTTGGATTCTTATATACTCAAAATCATAATGTATAATTTTTAACCTAAGCTACCTTAGGGATATATATATATACGTCACAGGTGCATATATATATATATATATTTATATATATATATATAACTGATATATATATCAGTTGAAAATAAAGAGAAAACAAGGAAAATAATAAAAATTGATGAAAAGAAAAGACGAATAAGTATTCTAAGAAAATATTTTTTTTAAAAGTAAACACTTGGTGTCAACTGTTTCTTCCAACAAAAATAGTTTTGCACTGTTATATATTTGTATAAAAAAACTCTACTTCCTTTTTCTCTTCATATTTACAAATAACTGATTATCATAACTCTAGCTGAACAAGAATAAATGTATTTCATAGAGCATAAAATATTTGTGTTAAATATAAAGTTTATTTATCAGATTAGAAATATCGTTTCCAAATTTTTCTATTATAGATATATTGATCAAAAAATATAGGCTTTGTATATAAAGTTCGTCTTTAAAAGAAGGATTTGTTTTCCTTTTGAAATCTAATTTATTACATTTTGTCGAACAATAATATTATGCATTAACTTTCTTTTCAAATACCATTCTCTTCACAACTTAACATGACGTAAGATTTTATTGATTTTTTTCCTTTTTTTATTTATTTATTTACTATTTTTTTATTATTCAGCTAGAAAGCAATAACTTCTTTTCAAGTCATATGATTTCCTTTTATAAAATCGCGAGCACTTATTAGAATTTCAAAACACTTTTATGTTTGGAAGAACTCTTTAAAACTGAGTATTTATTTACTTTCAACACCTGTGACGTCAAGCGTAATAAAGAAAGTCAAACTTTTAAATCGATTAAAAAACAAATAAACGAAACACTCTAGAATGTGTTGGAGAAAGCAAACGTATTTTTTTCAATTTTTATTTCCAATTTTTAGTTATATCCAATCGGACTTCGAAAGTTAAATCATTCACTGACTGAACATTAATTGCGCAGTAATACACTTCCCATCGTACATACAGGAGTAATGATAAGAAAAGTGACATATATTTCCGTTTACATTTACTGCATAACTTTCAAACATTTAATTAATTTTCATACATCTATACATTAATAGCAGTAAGAAGTTTATTTTATTGAAATATATTACTTAAAAATTGAGTAAAGAAATAAAAGCTTAATCTATGAAACCATTGCATATTTATCGAGGAAAAAAAACTTTTTTCAAAGGAAAAAAAAAACATTTTGTCCACAACTAATTTTTTTTAATTTTGCAGTTAAGAAATAACAAAAAATCATGTAATATTTATTTTTTTAACTTATATTTAGAACACATTAATTCTACAAAATTTAAATTACAATTGTATAAAAAAAAGTTTGAATTCTGCAAGCATTAAGCTAATTTTAAACTTAAGTTTTGTTGAATTGGAAACATTTCCTTAATTCTAAATTGAAGTGTTTAGTTAAGTTCAAATAATTTAATGAAATAAACTTGAAAATATTCAGTGCATTCTAAAATTAATTCAGAAATGTTCTTGAAAAATAATTTACCGCTAATGCGTGCAACATTTTTAGCATTTCTTTTTTTAAATTTTGGAATTTTTTTTATCTGGAACTAATCAGTTCTTTTCCATTTTCTCACCTGGAATAAGCCAGCAACTCTTAATTAGTTCTCTATGCTATGTCTGGATCTTCAAGGCACATTGAATCATGAAATGTAGCTTGATTAATATTGTGGTGCCATCCAGTGTAAAAAATGGTTACTATTTAGGTTGGTCACTTAGTGATTCAGATGATGATATTCAGAGATGTTATGTTGCCATTAATGAGAGAGATTTGAAAGAATTACGTGATACTTCAGTCTCACTAGTTAGGAAGTTTATGAAATTGAAACTTCTTATGTATAAATAGGTATGAGAAACGGGGAATGATCGCAAGGTTAGTTAAACTCCCGATCAACTTCTCGAGAAGGTTACAGTTTTGCCTTCATTGCTGATGTGTATACTTGTGATGTGCTTAGCTTCAAGAAGCTAGTGAACCTGCATGAAATTAAAAGAGAATTTAGAAAAACTATAAACAAATGAAATTACCTTGATACTCGTATTTTATTTATTAATATATGGGAACATGGTAGGAAATTCAGGCAATTAAAATATGTATCATAAATATTAAGAGGTTTACCATAAATAAAAACGTTGAATTCAAGAAACTGTTTAACATTTTGCAAAGAACGTTTCTGTTCCCTCAAATCTGGCAGTCTCCCGTGGAAAAATAGATTGTTGCTAGAAATAATGCATTGCTCTGCGGTGTACTTTTCGTACAATGTAAATGTATATTGTTACCTTGAAACTTATTATAGTTATTTTAAACCTCCGATTTAAAGAATTTTTTGTTTTCAATTTTGCTGCTTAACCAACTGAAGAAATATTATTTCAACTGCAAAGTGTAAATGATATGCTTTTAACTAATAATCTTTCGAAAACCTCTGAAAGTATCTTCTTTTCTTGGTCTTTTTTTTTTTTTTTCTTTTTGGTATTACCATTTTCCTAACAGTTTGATTTCCTTGGGAAAGTGAAGCAATTAAATTGGGTAAAATATTTTAAATGAATGTTAAATTTTTACAGCAAGCAATGCAGTTTTTAAAAAAAAAAATATGCATATTTATAATACCACGAAGTCACTTTTCCCACAGACTTTTTTTAAAAACTGGATTTAACTGGTTGTACATGATTTCAAGGGAAAATTCTTTTCTAAGTAACGTTTAATATTGAAGAACAATCAAATCAGTTTAGTGGGCTAAAAAAAACTACATTCATAAATATGGTGTTTAACACGTTATTCTCAGTACCATCTATCACTGAATTGATATATTTTTCTACTTTTTCTAATTTAATTTTTTTAATTATAATTTTTTTAACATTATATTTTTGGCCAAAAGGAAGCACAGCTGTCTATACATATTATGAACAAAACCGAAAAAATATACCTATATTCTGAAACTTACTGCTAAAAATGCATAAACAAATGAAGAAAATAAGCATACTTTTAAAATAACGTAACATGTTTCGAAATTGTAAGAAACATTTAAATTTTAAATACTATCGAATACTTATCTGATATCAAGTGAATGCAATACAAAAACTTTCTTAACACATGCACAGTAAAAAATTGTGGTTCAAATTACGGTGAAAAGTACCGGCACTCAGAGTACTGGTAATATTTATCATAAAATTCATTTTTACTAGAGCATATTGCGAAACAAAAATTCTGACATACCGCAATTTTTACAGTAATAATTACCATCAAATCATTGGATCAGGTAAAATAAATAAATGGTGAACATTACGGTATAATATTTTACCGTAAAAATGGAATTTACAAGGTTAAATCAATTATACAGGTGATGCACATTGTAAAAAAATATGCGCAATCTTCAGAATATCTGCACAAAAATGAACATACATGCACAGTAAAAAATTCCGAATTAAATTACGGTTGAAATTACCGGTACCGGATGCCGGTACTTTTTTCTGTAAAATTCATTTTCACTTGTCATTTTTACCGGATTATGTAAGGGATCAAAAAAATTGCTAAGCCATAATTTTTGCAATAATAATTTCGCTAAAATCTCCAAATTAGTCCAATTAAATAAATATCACTGTAAGTTTTTCGTTTTAATATTTTACGATAAAAATAAATTTTACAATAACAAATTTTTTATACAATATCTGCTGCTCCTTAAATGTTGGTACTTTATTCTGGAATTTTTTTCAAATTTTTTATAATGTGGATTAAAAGTGAGAGAATTAATTGAGCAGTTTCTTAAAAATTTTCCACTTAAGAAGCGTATAATTCATGAAAAATACTAAGCAATGATCTCAATAATACTTAAAGTCTTAAAATAAAAATGCTTACGAAAAGAGAAAAATTATTAAACGCTCAAGATACACTATCCATCAAGAAATAACAATATACATTTCTAAAAATGATGAATGGTGTGAATTTTTCCATCTGTTTATCAAAAATGTCAATTCTAATCTTCCGATATGTATACCGAATAAACAATTTCATTTTAAATTTTTTTCACCGACATACTGTTCTACATTTGTTCTGAATATCAAAAGGTACGCAATACAAACTGGCGACATCTTTCAGTTTTATATCTAACAAAATCTTCCATGTGTATTTCATCAAAACAATTTTTTTTCTATCCGAATTCAAAAATTCACTACAAATGTAAAGAAATGCATTGTCAAAACTTTGACGTTGGAGGCAGATGCAATTTGCCCTAGATGAGTGATAAGTAAAGAAAAGGTGAAATAATAATTTCAAGACGATAAAGTTGTGTATTTTTATTTGTTTATTTAAACACATTTTTTGTTAAATGCATGTTTTGTATTATTAGTAAAATCCATAGTCCATAATACAATGATAAATCAAAACAGGATGGACTGACTAATTTACATTTCATATCCGATACTAGTTAAAGTTTGAGGCAGATACAATTTGCCCTATATGATATGTGAAAGCAGTGATAAGCAAAGAAAAGTTGTAATAATAATTTCAAGACGATAAGTTTGTGTATTTTTATTTATCTATTTATTTATTTATTTTAATTGGTTAAATACAAGTTTTGTATTGTCAGCAAAATCCATAGCTCATAAAGAACTATGATAAATCAAAACAGGATGGACTGACTAATTTACATTTCATATCCGATACTAGTAAAAGTTTGAGGCAGATGCAATTTGCCCTAGATGATAAGTGAAAGTAGTGATAAGCAAAGAAAAGTTGTAATAATAATTTCAAGACCAAAAGGTTGTTTATTTTTATTTATCTATTTATTTTTTTATTTTAATTGGTTGAATACAAGTTTTGTATTGTCATCAAAATCCATAGCTCATAAAGAACTATGATAAATCAAAACAGGATGGACTGACTAATTTACATTTCATATCCGATACTAGTAAAAGTTTGAGGCAGATGCAATTTGCCCTAGATGATAAGTGAAAGTAGTGATAAGAAAAGAAAAGTTGTAATAATAATTTCAAGACCAAAAGGTTTTTTTTTTATTTATTTACTTACTTTATTTAAATTTATTTATCTTTATTTGTTAAGGCAAGCTTTGATTTATCATTTTTAGTGGAATAGGGATTTTACTTACAATGAAAAACAGGATAGGACTGACTAATTATCATTTTACATTCAATTCTAGTGAAGGTCTTAAATAATTCCTGTTTAAGAAAGTTTGCGACGAAAAAAACAGGTATGGTCGAAACCAACAGGATATTGAATATAATTGACTCCATCAAAGCAGCAGAAAGCTCAGTATTTTCTTATCGAAGTGATTTGGTTAAATTTGTGGTAAATTTGAAAATAGAATATGGTTTTATAATACATTATAAAATTAGTTAAATGCTTCAAAATTTGATAGCTTTGCATGATACCTTAGAGGATGGCACAAAAACCATTTATTTAGTTAAAATTACTTTTGGAAAATAGAACTTCTGCTAAACCGATACCGTAAAAAAGTAAAATTATCAAATGATAGGTTTCAGTGACGTATATTTTAGTTTTATTACCAGAATTGGGTATTTTTCTTTTTATCAGAAATATTATTATCGTACAGTACAGTGTTATTTTACCAGGAATTTCTTCGTGTGGAGAACATTGAATTGCGTAATCATTTAAATTTGATACAACTCTAATATGGTACTAAGTTGAACTACATTATCGTACTTTGCAACTTGATTACTCGATACATCGCTCATATTGAATTGAATTCAGTTCAAATTACCATTTACCAATACAGAAATGGCATCGTTTTATGCTAAAACATTGAACTGGTTTTTTCGAGAACTTAACGCTTAGAAGTTATTTTTTAAAGGAATGTCCCTGTCCCCTTGTCCTTTTCTTGGGATCTGGTTTCCTCTCACTTTCCCTTTTCAAATCCGCCTTCATTTATCACTGACAAGTCATTCTTGGTCTTCCCCTATTTCTGTTACCATCAGGAGCCCAAGAAAGGAAAGCATGCACTAATTTCTGTCTTGGCAATCTCAATGCGTTTCCCTTCTATTTTCACCATCTCTTATTGATTTCATCTTCTATTATAGTGATGCTTGCTTTTACTAATACTGTTTTGCTCCTATACTAACATGATGAAAGATGTCGCAAAAATTTTCTGAGACAGTTATTTTGAAAATGCTCCAGTTTTTTATTGTTTGACTTTTTAAGTCACCATGTTTCAGAGTCCTATAATAAATTTCCTCTGACTATTGCCTCATAGATACGAGTATTTATTTAGGTTCAAAATGAAGTTCGGTTCATTGAAATTATAGTAGTCTTCCATTGATCACAATGTCCAAGTTAATGTTAAGAGTTACAGATACTGTGTATGTAGCATGACTACCAACTCTGATTAGCCGGTTTCAATTAGCTTCAATCTCAGTATTGAGGAATAATTTAGGAATTACTAATTTGCACAATGATTACATGGTTAATTTTTGGTAACTTATTCAACGTACGTGAACTGGACAGTGCATAAGAATTAATAACTTATTTGTATGAGCGATGACTAGACCTGATACAATTTCGAAACACAGCCGAAAGTATTGTTTAGATAGTCTCTAATTTATGAGATAAATAAAACTGCTAGAAAGTGACGTGTGCTGATAAACATCAATGACTTATTATATTCTCAAATATGCATTTTAAACTGCTTAATTTACAACTAATTAACTAATTGGAATTGATTTAAACAATTATTTAAGTATATAACTCATTGCATTTTTGATTAAAAACAAATTAATTTCATTTATTTGTATTTCATCACAACTCATTTAAAAAAAAAACTTGAAAAAAAATGTGTTGTTATTGACACTAGCACAAAAGAAGTAAGCTTTTATTTACACAATATGCATGGTTTCCAAACGTTAATAAATTTAAAATATTATTTACACATATAATATAAAAGCAACCATTATCTCCTTCATCATCTCTAGAAATTTCTTTACTTTTGTAAACAGAAAAACTGTGTTTAGGGGATTTTTTTTTGAAGAAATTTTAATCCTGGCTATGATTTGATATTTGAAGAACCAGAAATGAATAGAATTTTAAACATTGAAAAGAACATGCAAAACTTATTTTCCTTAATAAAACGATACCTAAAAATTTTAACTTTTATTACCCAACCATTTTTATTTATCTATTTAAATCAAGCAGAATTAAAACAGCCTAATGTTGTTAAAAACTTTCCAATATATACTTTCTTTCATTTGTTTTCCAATTAAAATAGATAATTTTGCTTTTTTTGAATTACATTTCCACTTTTTAAAATTACATTTTAATAATTGTTTTCTTACTATTTTGCTCCATTACGTAGGCAAAAATTCATCAAATATTTCTTTCTAGTAAAAATAGGCATATTTTGTTATAAAAAGAAGTATATCTATACTTTTAAATATATCTAAGGACTTTATTCGTTAATGAAATGCAGAAAAGTTTCCGAAAAGTTAAGGAAGTTTTAGGTTTTTATGTTCAACGATGTTCAAAAAGTTACCGTCTGGATAAAAAGGCGCTTGTATAGTAAAAATAACCGAAAAGTCTTTTATGGTTTCTTAGGAAAAGAATTTTTTGGAAAAGCTTTCTCTTTTTTTGAAATGGTCAAAAGATATTTCAAAATTCCATTTTAGAACCAAAGTATGCTTTTCCTACGGAAAATAGTGCGTAACAATTCCAGAAACTTTTCATAACTAGTTCAACAACAATTGAACAATTTTTAAGGCAATATTCAAAGTAAAAAAAGCGTTCTTAATTTCAGATAAATTATGCGAATGATGTTTCTTTTTTGTTCATTTAACACTAAACCTTTTTTCTTGAAATAAATAAAAACATTAAGCTTAGCGTTGAAGAATTTTTTAACTCATTTTAAAGCAATAAAAAAATCAATTAACGAAACTAATTTTCTTAATTTTTTAATTAAACGCCATTCTTGCTCACATAAAGTTTATCTATAATCAGTGAAAGTAAAATGTATTGTCTAATGAAAAGGGAAAAGATTAAATGAAAAGAATAAAGAAAATATAGAAATGATACAAAACATTTTTAAATAAATACTAAAATTAGAAAAAAAACAGCGAAAACATATAATCTCGTTTTCAGCTCACACGATTATATCCGTAAAAATATTTCTTTCCACTATTATATTAATCTAGAAAAAGCAGCAACTATCAATTGAATAGCGTAAAGAGCACTGAAGAATAAAAAAAGAAACCCATATGCGAACAAAATTTGCGTTATAAACAGAGTATTTTATCAAATTTACTACGTTAATTTTTCTGCAATCTGGAAATGCTTAGATTTCATCCAATTTTCTTCATATTTGTCAAATGTCAATTCCTATTTGTATCCTGGAAAAAATTACGATTAAACAGACTGTCAAAGAGAAGTGACTACAGTGTAAAAAATTCCAGACGGTAAATTACGGTAAAGAATATAAGGCAATCTTAGTGCATCATCTGTTAATTATATTTTTACCGTCCATTTTTAATATAAATTTTTCTATCGTATATTTTACAAACATAATTATATAACTACAGCGATTCAGGGACTACAACAAATATTACTGTAAAAGTTACGTTATACTAGATTTTTGTTTTATAAAATGTTGTGGAAAGAATGGTTTTGCGGTAAAAATCGTAATTTGTTCCGGATTTTTTTACAGTTTATAGTATCATGTTCAATGATACGAATTTTATCAGAAGCAATGCTTAAATACAATGTGTTGATGAACACGAAAAATTCGAAAGTATATTTTAAAATAATAATTTAAAATGTGTCATTGCCAGCTCTGCCTTTGCCAAGGTTTGAATCCGGGATATCTGTTTGAAAAATAAGCGCACTGATACCTTTGTAAACGTTTAATCTAATGCAAACTGTTTATAAATCAGAGAAAAATTTTGAAGAATCAGTTGGGACGTCGTGAGTCATGAAAAGAAAATGACCATGACCTTCTAATAACGATAATATAAATATTTTAAACATTTGATAATATAGATTATTTTTGTTATTAAACCCTCAGTTCAATAGGAATGTTACAGCATAGACAGCATTTGATAGTAAGATTTCTCTAATAGGTGGGATTAAAGAAGTTGGTTTGAAAACATAAATATTCGCATTTGGTAAAAAAATAAGGTTATTTCATGACAAATTTATTGTTAAATGTAACAACGAAAATTCAAAGATTATTGAAACATTAAAAGTGTATAGGTAAAAAATAATAGTCAATATTAACAGTCGTTGAAGAGCCGACCTAAGTTTTGGGTTTGCGACTAATGTTTGACTCAGTAGCCTTGTAATTTTAAACTCAATACAGAAGAGAAGGGAACTCCTAGATCAAGTATTGCGCGAAATTTGCTTTCATGGAGGACGTTTTCATGGAACTAACCCGCATTAGCGTTACATGGAGAGGAAAACGCGAAACCCTCCTACGGTTAGCCTGATAGCAAGGGGACTCTCACTCATGATCCGTCGACCACTGAGGATATTTTACGACAGCACAGTGATCGGGATGAGCCTAGAGCAGAATTTGTATCTACCAATCATCGTTGGGGTTCGAACCCAGTTCACCTAATTTAAAGGCAAACGCTCTATCCCCTTTGCCAACACGATTCATAATAAATATTTTAAGAAATTTGAAAATGCAGTGTCCTTCATAATAAAATAAGACATTGAAAACTGAAATAAACTAAGCAAGGCGTCGATAATTATTCATCACATAACAAACAATGCATATAGTATTCCCGACATACGCCATTATATCAAAGTAAACTTTAAAGCAAAAAAAAAAAAAAATTTCAATTGATTTTTCTGTTTTTGTTAAAAATTTTACTTTGACTTGGGCATGTGAGTTTAGATGCATGCATCACGCGACAATTAAGCTATCTACGTGAATACTACCCATTTGATTCAATAGAAGTTAGGCCAATTTCTTTTAAAATCACAACCATTTTTTGTACAATCCTGAAATGACTCTTTAAAAATAATCACTGGACGAGAAAGAAGGACAAAGCTTTGCAAGAAAAGAAACATTTCTGTTTGAGTCGTTAGTTTGTTCTCCACTGCCTGTTTTATTGCAATAACAACAGTGTGTGTCCTTCATATCCAATTATTTTCTTTCACTCTTGTATTACTGGAGCTAAGAGTTTATAGATTTTCTCCTAATCTTGAGTGATACGAAACAGACTCGTATTCAATCACTGCCCTCGAGATATAACAAAAGCATCTGATTCAGACTATGACGGAAGATACTATTTTTGTAATAGAACCTTTGAATTCTTCAGATATGAAATATAATTAAGCGAAGAGACTTTCTAAATGATAGAAAAGATCATTTCTCAACTATTTATCAAAATAGTTTTTCATACAAAAATCTAGCATTCCTTTAAGTTACAAAATATGTTTATAAAAAAAAGTTTAAATTGATCTAAGCATTATAGATAAGTAAGTAATAATTCGTTTTGTGTTATTCGATTCCTAATCAAAAAATATTTCACATTTTCCAGTGCTCCTTTTATTAAAAAATCGTTATTTAAAATTAGGATATAAAGGTCTCAATTACGTACACTTAAATTTTCCTTCTGAAATAACGGTGAAATAACGGCAGCAGTCTATTTATCTGATTAACTATAAAGTTCGTGGTAAAGAAACTGCTTTTACCTTTACGATTTTTAAACTGTTTAGAACTGGTAAGGTTAAGATATCGTGAACACAAAACTATACAGTTTTGTAACCATTTACAATCAGTATAGTTTTTAAATCATAAAAGTAAAACTTAAACGTCCAGTGGAGCTCTGTAAGTGTTGCGCTATTTATGTATGAATGATAGTTTCGTATTCAAATAGTCTAGGATAACAACCCCCAAATGTCACAGCGGAAACCTGGACTTCCATGAAAAATTTTTGAAATTTTGAAATTACACTTATATCAAAACAATAAACTGTAATTCCTTTTATAAATTGGTAATTTTTATGAAATTATTTAAACAAAATGCCAGCAAAAAAATAAATGACGAAACTTTTAAAAAAATTGCATCAGTATTTCTCGTCGATTTTTTTCAATTTAAAATGAATAATCAAATTCAAGAATAGCGAGATATGTTTTCTGGTAACTATTCTCAACGTACATAAAATTTCTTTTTCTTCCGCAAAACCATAATCAACCAGTTTATTTTACTCAAATCAGCAATTTATTTTTTTATAAAAACCAGTTTATTTTATTCATTTTCAGCTACGTATGCATTAAAAATAAATTCAGAACTAGACTAGATATCACTCTAGGCATGTGAACTGAACTGAGATCTACTCAAAGATCGATTGAGATCTTCAAAATCTATTATTATAAGATTTCTCTAAAAAAATTTAATTACATTTTATGAAAACTTTTATTAAAATTTAATAAAGCGATTATAGAAATACTTTCCTTCTTCACATTTTATTTAATTTCATATTATATTTTATAACCGTCGTTGAACAGACGTCTCAATATTGAATTAACTACTTTCAATGTTTAACTCCGTAGCCATGTAATTTTGAACCTAATCCAGAAGATCAGGGATAAAATATCCCTTGACTTGAGATCCTGAATCAAGTATTGGGAGAAATTCCTCTTCGGGGAGGACTTTCGATGAAACCAAACCACATTTGCGTTACACATTGAGGAAAACAACGAAAACTTCCCCTGGTTAACCTGACGGTAAAGGGGCTTTAACCAATGATCCGTCTACTACTGAGGATGTTTTTCGTTAGCATTGTGGTAAATGCGATCAGAGTGCTAAATTCTATCCCTGGGATTCGATTCGAACCCGGGTTACCACATTGAGAGGCGAGCGCTATATCCCCTGAGCCCTTATGGTTCTCATTCTTCATACTAAATATTACATAAAATAATATATCATCTTCTTTTAGGTCAATATGTTCATGGCTTCCAGCAAATTGTATTTATATATTTGGTGTTCCGCTTAAAGATGCTCGTTCACTTAGGGTTCCGAAGCCGTAAAAAATTGGGAACCGCTGATCTAGGGTCACAGTTAGAAGAAGGTAGGATACTGGAAACTCTTCATGTATTGAAGTAATGGAAAAAAAAACATTATGGTATTTACTAGGATTCGAACTCTTGTTCAGCCAGACAGATTCAGATTGACCGAATTGCCCTTTAGTTACAATATGTACCCAGTTTCAAGGAATGAAAATGGTTTCATAAGGTTGGCCTTTGTAAATTGGTTGTTATTGGTTGCTAAACTGTTAATTCACATTTAACAGTTTGGATATCATTTGTTTTATGGTTACTTGAGTGCTTTGGTTTAATAAGGTAAAATAACAATTAAATAACTTACTGTTAACCATTTTTACCGGGAAATTCCTAACAGTGTATATAAAAAGTTTTAATAACAAAATAAAACAAAAATGCATCATTAAAAAGCTGGGCACGTTTTAATATCAATACCAGTCCAAACACTTCGAACTCTAAAATGTCTGCAGTTTTTTTAAGTAATTTTAGATTTATTTGTTGCCTCATTTTGTATTTTATTTTTAAACCAATAATGCTCAATGCTCTCAAACAAATAATTGAGCAGTAAGACAAACTCTCGTTCAGGAAAACGTTTTGATTAAACTGACTTAAAGTCTAGGAGAACCTCACAGTTACCCTTTTCGTAAAGAAATTCTATTCTATGATTCACTGGGGATGAGCCAAGAAACATAAACAAGATTCAGCCAGGATTCGAATCTGTGTCCCCCATTTTGAGCACATTATTCACTGAGCTATCTTTAATTTTTGTGTTTTATTATCATTATAGTCAAATCTTGGATAACTTTTAAACTGAACTTAAACTTTCTTTTTAACTGAAATGAAATGAAATATTGGTGTGCTTGGAACCCCAACATACAAATGTTGCAACTAATGTGATTTAAAATGTGGCATAATATGGTTCAGTAGCTTAGTAGTTAGACAATGTAATAAGTAATGAAAAAACGGAAAATTAATGCTAGAAAGACTGGAAAATACTGTATACTTCTAGGAAAACTAAAGTTGCTAGTCTGACCCTTCCCATATTGTTTTTATGTAAATCAATTAGACATCTATAATCTTCAAGTAGAATCATAATTAATTTAATAAGAATTATATTAGAGACATCGCAATCAAAATTCTAAGGTATTTTACTCGATTTCATTAACGAAAATATTTGATCAAAATGAACACTGACTTTTTAGTTATACTCATGCAGCAGTTTCTAAGATAATTGAGTTTCCTTTTCTTTATATCTAATAATTGAAGATATCTAGAAATATTCTGGTTTTTTTTAATGAAAATGATATGATATGACACCTTTTATAAGAGGGTTCCTAATGCCCAAACCTACCTGAGGTTTTGGGGTAGCTACCAAACTACCTAAAAGACCTCTCTGGCCCTTTCCTTTATACTGGGTATCAAGGTTCTATATATACGTAAATATAAGATTAACTCATGAATGATTAAGTAGGCACTTAAATAGATCAAATTTAATAGTCAAGAGATGCTCAATACTTTTAGTGTTCTGTTTTCCTTCTTTTTTTTAATTACAGAGGAACAATAAACGAGAGAAGCCCAACTGGTCCCAGTCATTTTTCCAGTTATGAAACGGATACAGACGCATTCCTACTTAAATGAAAATGATAGGAAATAAAATTGAAAGAAGCTTTGTAGTAAATTTATATTTTTGTAAAAATAAGTTTGTGCTGCTTTGCTTGTTTTTGTAAAAATCTGATTCTCCTATTAAATATATCTACAACAGATAAAAGCCTAAAAATTATTCTTTTAAAATACACTATAAGATCTGCCTATGTTAACAACAATGTTTTTATAGTGCATATGTTATACTGAATTCACCCGTAAAACTAATATGATCTTTGCAATTTAGATTTATTGCAATTACTATTGTCTCGAAACACCCTAACAACATTAAAATCAATTTTCAAAGCTTACATAGTTGGGCACTATTTGCTAATTTCAATTAAATTGCAAAATAGACACTTCTTACTCAATGACGCATTTTTTAATTAATTTAGTACGGTACAGAAAATGCGAAACAGAAGTGAATGTACTATTCAAAATTAAGTTTCTCATAAACAAAAATATTTTTAAAGAAAGATTTGTGTGTTACTGGCGTAGAGATGTATTTAAAATATAAACAATTGTTTCCAATTCATGTTAACAAAAATTTAATACTGTTGGTTTCGTTTAACATATTTTATTGAAAATATTCTTTTCATTTTAAATTAGATTATGGCGTGACTTTAATTTTCATTTTACAGTTAATTTTTCTCTTTCTTCTATAAAAATAAAATCAGAAATAATAATTAAATTATATCAAACTGAGAAAAGTTTACTTAAACAATAAGAAGAAGCAATATCGAAAAACAAATTTTACAGCTGATGTTGCCAACAGGAAAAAAATAACTTTTTTTTGTTTGTCGTAAAAATGAAAGAAAGATAAATTTTGTTTGCGATACTTTCTGGAAAGGAAAAAACCTAATTGTAGCATGATTTTGAAAGTTGTAGAGAAACTGATCCAAAATTCAATCAAATAAAATGCTATGGTCTAAAAGAAGCAAATTTGCTGCTTCAGTGACCAGCTAAAGGAATGAGTTTTCTGTCTGTACCTTTTGCGAATGATCAATGGTATTTTAGTTTGTTCTTATACTTGAATTGGCATCTATAAAAATGGAAAGGTGACTGTTTGTAATTGTTTTTCAAATTACATTTTTACCTACTCTTGATTATTTTTCTGACAATGTACATATTAAGTTTAACAAATCATATTGTATATTTGAAATAAAATTGTTCTGTAGAATATACACTTGTCATTTTTAGTTATTCCTGATTATTCTATAGACAACATGACATATTAAGTTTTAAGAATGATATTGTATATTTGAAATAAAAATGTTCTGTAGAATATTCACTTGAATATTGTACAGAAAATATGACTTATTAAGTTTAATAAACATGAGTTTATTTTTAAAATAAAAGTATTATGCATATTATAAGCCTGTTATCTCAAGAAGTAAATGAGTTTTATTCACAATTAGTTCAAATAAATTTAGAAAATCTAAAGAATCAGTGTTTAAAATGAAATATATAGTCATTTATATTATTTTTAAAGCATGAATTTTTCCTGCACGAAAAAAGGAAATCTGGTAAAATTACCGTACTGTATAGTAATCAGATTTCCTGTTTAAAAAAAACAACAACATAAATTTGGTAATAAAACCGAAATATATGGTATTATATTCTGTCATTTGGTTTTTCTTCTGATGATATGGTAATCGTTTATCAGAAATTCTGGTTTCCAAAATTATAGTTTGCAATACCACAAATTTAGTGAAAAAAATACAAAACTTATAAGCAAATTTAACGGAATAAATTAATTTTATGCCATGCTCTAAGAAATCATCGTAAAATAACCACATTTTGCTACATTTACTAAACTATATTTTATATTATTACATTATATTTGACAGTTAATTTTACTAGAATCATTTCCAAAGCACTTTAGTAAAATTTAGCGAGCTTTTTGGTGTTAACAAATTGCTAAAAACACGGTAAATTTAACCATATCCGAGTAGTTTTGACTATATTTTTTCTCTCAGTGTGGAATTAAATTTTTTATACATAATTCCTATTATTGAGAACTGTCACATGACATTTTGATATTTTTTATTGATGTTGCTTAAGTAATAATTTCTTTTCTTCAATATGTATGATTTATAGAGAATTTTTTTAAAATTCGTTATAAAAATGAAACTTAAAGAAGAAAAGTTTGATAAAAATTACTCATTAACGATTTTGTGAAATTCTCTTAAGAAGTACAGAAGAAGATTGGGAGCACTTTTAAACATCTTAATGCTTGTCCCGAACTTAAGTGTATTGTCATACATTGAAACAGTGAAAAGAAATGAATTAAATGCAGCTCAGATAATTTTTAAAATTATTGCCATTAGTTTTGAAATTGACAAACTATCGAAACAACAAAAAAGCATCATGAAATGTTTGCAAGTTACGCTCATGAGGTAAAAATATACACAAAGAAATGAAAATCTGCATAGTCTCTTCTTTAGAGAGAAAATAACGATATAGGATATTTATATCGATAAGCAAATACATAAAGCTTAAAAATTCCTATATTAATGCATTTCGAGGGAATACACATTGTGCCTCACTTTTCAGTACATCAAAATTAAGCAAATAATCTTTACAAAAATAATTTCAAGGGTTGAGATTTAAACCAGCAACAGGATACACGCGGACTCATAACTCTAAGATTAATGGGAAAACCAAACACATTATGAATCAAACTGTACTATGTAATATTTTTGTCACTCCAAATCTACAAAGCGAGTCGTTTCATGAATAATTCATTGAAGAGAATCATTATTTTTTCGTTTCTTTGCGACTTAGGCTATATATTCATATACTCTCCTCTTGCTTAGCTCAAGATATACTAACATATTCTAACAAGGAATATCTACGATAGGGAGTCTAGAATTTAGATTTCTTGTCATCATTTTTAGATAGAACCTTGAGAAGGTTGGAATAAGACGAGTTTTTAAATAAAGTCTCTTTCTTCAACATTAAGCATTCGTATTTAAATAATATGTAGAAAAAATATCTTTGTTTCATGAATGGATTTTGTGATCAACGTACATGAAAAAATTACCATCCTTGTAATAAAATTCATCTTTAAATTTGCTTTGAAATTTTTAGATGATTTATTTTGTAAGATTAATTCTACTAGCTAAAGAAATTGTTTCGTGTTGGATAATTTGTTCAGCGCTTTTTTAAACTGAATTTCTTCATATTATTCATTTAAGTTAAAAAAATGGAAGTTACAAGTAATATATTTATACAGTCAAAATGCGGTGAATATGTATTTCTAAGGGAGATAAATATATTGGGAATTAGGTACATTTATTTGTCTCAGCAATTGGAATTGATTTAAAACCAGATACAAAAGTTTTAATTTTTTTCTTTTTTCAATTTGAAATATAGGCAAGTCTAAAAACAATCCATGGCGTGTTGCGATTGATTCATTTACACGACGCATGATTTTAAACAAACAGATTTTGTCATCACATTATCTTTGGCTTCAGGAGGGGAAAATGGCACTATCTTTAACGTGAGGATATAAGAGTTACGCGAGAGATATTTCAATAGTTAAAAAAAGTGTGGTAAATATATTTTATCTTAAAAAAAAGAGATTGATTGGTTAGCATATTAATTTTCTCAACAGTTTAAATTTAGTTGAAACCATGGACATATTTTCTTTTTATTTTTGCTTCACTTTGCAAAAAAACAATATATATAAAAAAGTAGCATAATATATTGTAATTAATTCTTCTAACTACTGCAATAGTTTTTGTTATACATAAATTTTATTTAGCATTTAGTTGAGCACACTGTCTCACGTCACCGTGAAGGAAGAAGATATTCAAGCAATGACTTTAATTAGTAACAAAGAGTACTTTCTTATCAATATATATATATATATATATATATATATATATATATATATATATATATATATATATATATATATATATATATATATATATATATATATATATATGCACATAAATTTCAAAACATAACAGAATTAGAGGCATATTTAAACTATCCCCTGATAAAATTTACAGTCTATAATTTGCCTATGCCTCAAAAAAAGACATGAAATAATAACGCAATTATGAGTGAGTTTTAAATGAAAGAAGAATTACTATTTAAAAATGTCCTGATTTATAGTTAAAAAAAATAGGTGAAAATTGATTGACTAACTTAAAAGTTTAAAAATTGATAAGATGAAAAAAACGAATGAGCTTTTAGCTGTTAATTACAATGTAATTGGTAAAAAAAAATTGTTACTTAAAAATCAGTGCTGCAATCTAAAAAAAATACTTTAAGGAAAAGAATAAAATTTGGAAAAAATAACATCCAAAATAAGAAAAGAAATTTGTAAAAATGAAAGACTATGGTATTTTATTTTGAAAGACTACCGTACATTATTACTATGGTATTACATTAAAAAATTAAAGTTAATTAAACTATTCATAAACTATTCAAATTTTTTTTTATTAAAAGCAATTAAGAAAAAAAAGCTATATATATATTATATATATATATATATATATATATATATATATATATATATATATATATATATATATATATATATATATATATATATAAAGAGAGGGAGAGAAACATGGGTAAATAAATTGGAAATCAATGTTCACATTTTTATCACTTTTAGACTCACAAAATTAGAAAGACTGTGGGATATATTAGGCCTAAACAGGTTTACTATGAATAACTCGAACTTTATGACGAGTGTTTCTGATTGGATGAAGTTTCAAGGTTTGGGTCTAATAATAATTGAAAAATATTAAAATTATATAGTGTTGAGATAAATAGTTATGTAGGTACATTCATTATAAGAATTTTTTTAATACATTGGATTTAGTTATTTCTTTTATTGACTATGAAATTGGGTGGGCATATAACTTTATCCAAACCAAATAATCCAGAGTGATCCAATTATAAATTTTAAAAAAAATCAAGAACAGTAGTTTGGGTATATCGGTTGCAGCTATAAAATTGTCTTCATTTATGTAGTTCGGTTTGCAACTAAGAAAAAAAATCAATAAACAGTTACCATATGGCAGAAAAAATCACGAAATGATTTAAAAATCCTATATTTCGGCTTTTTTCAACCGAAATTTTGTTATTTTTTTCTATCAGAAATGTCACTACCATATATTTTAATAGTTTTGCCAAAAAATTTTAATCTCCGTAAAGTTGCTTTACTCTTAAGCAAAGTTTGGGCTCCTTAGGATAATTAAATAAATATCTACTAAATAGCAGATATTTATTAAATTAAATAGACAATTCATAATTCTGAAAAATTCAGAGTAATTTTGTATGCTGCTTTCAATTATCACAAAAATGAAAGTCTCACCTTATTGATTTTAAGGGCATTTTGTTTCACGAAATTTATTTTAATTTAAGACATGAAATAATGTAAAAATAAAATCTTATGTTTTTAGTTATCATACGCTCTTAAAATTCACCCTATAAATTAATAATGTAATGTAAAATCACTGATAAATAAACTAATCAAACATTTCTCTACTAGAAGAAATTTGTTGATATAAAAATTTATAGGAATTATTTTCTTTCTTTAAAAATACCCATTTTTCTTAAAAAGCATTAAGTCATATATAGTGTCAAAGCAATTTATATATATCAACTTAATCTTGTTTTCTTTTCATGAAGAAAAAATATACTTTTGCATTAAAAAATAAAGAACGAAGTGATTCATTAAAAGCAGTTTCTTTTAAATTCTCGTATTTTCACGCTTTTTCTTACATGCAATACCCATATGGTGCTAATATTTTTTATTTCTGTTCTATAAAAGAGAGCTGCAAATTTATTTTTTCTCCAGCTCAGTAATGTCTTTTTTAAATAAAAATCCATGTTTTTTTTTAAAATTCTACCATAAAATATTGGATATACAAAGTGCTAAAGTTATTATTTAAGAACGAATTATTATTAACGAAGGTTTTTGTATCGTGAATTCTTTACGAAATATGCACTGTTTTACGCTAGATTTAACAAATATTTATGTATTCTAATCTAAAATTAACTGAAATATCTGCGCTTTTTACTACAAAACTGAAAATTAACATCGTAACAAAAGTATTTCTTAACATTTAAGGCAACATAATTTGTCCTTGAATCATGAAAGTATGACATGCAAAAAATATTAACTAATCTATGCATCATTATTTTTATCTAACAACATTCAATTCATATACTCAAAGAAAATTGAACGTATTTAAGCAATCCTATTTTTTTTAAAAAAATTTAAAAATTTGTATTAAAATTTAATAATATAACACAGTAATAAGGGCCAGTGGATGAAAAATGTTTTTACTCAATATTTCAACGAAAATGTGATACTTTATTTTCTAAGAGGGGAAGGGTATTTACATATCCTTTAAAGCGGTATGTCAAATAGAATATTCCTTAATACAAAAATGATACGTTTCAAAAATTTATAATAACAGAAATTACTTTACTTTCTTAGAATTAAATAAATTATGTAATATTCGGATTGATTTAGAGACTTATGCTTTAACTTGTTTAAAATTTAATTTTCAATTCTTATCTTACAATTTATGTAGTTTGATTAAAACATAAATATTTGAAAATTTAATTTGAATTTATCATTAAGGTACACTTGGAAAGTAAAGGGCAGTGAAAATATTTGCATTCAGAACGTTGAAGAGCAAATTTCAATGTCAACCACACACAATTTAAAAAGAAGTAAAATCATTTAAAGAAATATTCGTTTATTTTAGTTGAAACGAAATATTTTAAGGCATTAAAGTTTATCCATCTTTAAAATAAGTCAAGTTTAAGGAACTTACGTTTGATTGATGACTTTTGGAAAGAAAACTACTTTTGATCTTGGCTAAGTCAACAAGTTTTTTGCATAAAACTAACCCAAAAAGTAACAAGATGAAGTTTATTGAATATGCGTTATCTAGAGAAATTTAAACGATGGTATAGTTCTAAGTCATTTCTTAGTAAAATGAATTATTCCACTATATCAATAGTTTATTATAGTTTGAATATCATTCTTAACTTAAAATACTAATTTAAAAATATTAGTTTAATTAGTTACTATTACTGATTAAAAGTTTCTTTTTGTCATTTTTTAACACTATCTATCAGTTTGATTGCTAATGTTGTATTAGAGTTACACAAAGGGTTGTTTTGTGATAATCTAACAAGCATCCAGATTAATGATTCAAAAACAATAATGGTGCTTTCTTACTTTATATTGCCACAATTTTCGATCAGAGGGGATTCTGAACCACTAAAATACGATTGTATTAAATATAGTATGATTAGTTACTGGAAATTCCGGTATTGAAAATTAAAGTTTTATTACCACATATTTAGTAAAAATACAAAACAAAAAATAACTAAATAAATAAATGGTTTTTATGCTATGCTTCAAGGTATGACGATGAAGTTACTAAAATGTTCTTCATTCATTTTACTATTTATTTGAAAATTTCAAACTTTTGGTGTCTTCTCTTTATTCAGTTAACCATTCATACCAATATTGATACTTTTCTTATACCCCAGTTTTGTATTTATCTTTGTTATCTGGTTAAATAAATAATTACTAAAAAACATTTTTAAAACAGTTGATATGGTTTTTATATTTTCTGATCTTCTTAATATCATAAAAATTACGCATTGTTATGTATTCTTAGTAGCATAGGCCATGATACCTAAGGGAGTTTAAAGTTTTCTTGTTTGGTAAAATCTTTTTTCTCTTACGAAACTTCGTTTCTTAGGAATATAATTTGAAATTTTCAAATTGAAACTTCCTTGAGGTGTCTAAAATAATGCTTTTAATGAATCTGCATGCATGTATTATAAAGAGGCTCTTAAAAAATTACATCAAATACTCATCTGATGAATTGTTAGACGAAAAGAAGTTTGTGAAACTGCTTCAGGGTTTTGAATTAAGTTGTACGTCAAGTTGTTCGAAACTTTTTGTATTATACTGTATCAGCATTACTATTTTTTAAAACATCTAGCTCGTTCAGTGGTTGTTGTAAGTGCAAAAAAAGTCATTTTTATTCGACTTGATTTCTCGAAACAAAACATTTAACGCTTGAAATATTCCCGTGCTTTAAGTATGTAAAAAGATATTAAGTATTTAACAAAAAAGAAACATTTAAACTCTCATCTAATTATCATTAAATTGAACATAAACAAGAATTCTATCAACTGAAATAGTCCACAAGATTAAAAATTACAGAATGAAGTACAACAAAGCAAACTATTTGCATAAAAATTTTCTTTGAATTAATACATTTTAAGTAAAATACATTTAAAGTCTTATTAGGATTAATTTTGGCAAACTGTTTGAGTGGTAAGTAATGAATAAAAATTTAAATACCGTTACAAAAAATTAAATTTGAAAACTTTTTCTGACATGTGACACAATCATATCGTGTTTCACATGTAATAAATTTGATGAATAAAATTCTGCAAATTACACTGTAATAACAAGTCTGAATTATTAATCGGTAAATCTTTAAAATTGTAAAACATTTCAGATCAAATCACGATCAAAAGTACCGGCATTCTGGTTGCCGGTACCGAAAACCCTTTTTTTAACGGAACAAAAAGTATGGTGTACCGTAATCTTTACAGTAATAATTACATTAAAATAACTGAATCAATCTAATTAAATAAATATTATTGTATAAATTACGGCATAGTATTTCGCGGTGAAATGGATTTTATGAATAATGTGCACAAAATGTCTGTACTTTACTCAGGAATTTGATCTGGAATTTTTCACAGAGTAAATCATAATGGTTAAGATTATTGTCCTAAATATACAGCTAAAAACACCATCTTCTATAAATAATGCAAAAAGAATTGTGGGCGACATTGGAACAACCAACTGAATAGAAAACCATCACATCTGAAAGTTATCAGTGAAGGAAAATATTGAGAAAACAACAGGCTGCTAAAAATAATGTAGTAGTATTCTGCAAAACCCAGGTAGTAGCAGTCCTGAGCAGAAAAATCACGTTTGTTATTCAGTAAAGTTATTCTCTAACGTTACAATCTACAACAAGACTCATAAATTTAAGATGTCTTTATATTTAATATTTCTTAAATTAAAATTTGCTTGTTAATCAAGCATACAATAAGCACAGACAGAATATTATCAAAAATTAGAACAAAGCTGAAGTAATTAGAAAATTATTTTACTCATCTAGCATATGTATGTATATCTTATGAGAACATAATTACATATTTATGTAAATGTTATTAGAACATGATTACATATTTATGAAAATCTTATGAGTTCAATATACAACAAAAAACATACACGCATTTTATAACAGTTTATATGAGTAACTTGTCAATTAATACAACAAGGATATTATAATTACTTGGCAAATAATCAACCGCAATCAATATTTCATAAATCAATAAGAAATATTGAGACTTACTTGGTATTAAGAGATTATAATCCGTTTGCAAATTCATTTCGATGATAACAACTCATATTTCAACAGAAATCAATATGTAAACAAATTGCTGTCTTGGCCGCCATGTTTTTACATATCTTGAAATTCCGCAATTATTTGACTTTAAAGTTTTAATAATTTTTTAAGAGCATTTGTTATACGTTTAAAACAGGTTCTAACACCATTTCAAGAATTTAGTTAAATAGTTAAAATATACACTATTTATTCGTCTAATTGCCGGAAACCTAACCTTCTTCCCAAACGAGCAGCAGACTATTTTAAGTTTTATCGATTAATCATGTTAAGATTTAACTACACTCTTTGAAGCATGTAAGAATGCTCGACTCAGTATAAAGTGGATATATATATATATATATATATATATATATATATATATATATATATATATATATATATATATATAAAGTGAGCACATTCATACAATTTTTAGAGTTTTTAAACACTAAATTCGAATAGGCATTATTCCACAAGTTTTATTGTATAAAGTTATCTTCAGTGTAAAATAAAAAAAGTTCATTTATTTGTTTTAATTAATTGAAATTTAAGTTGTATACACAAAATTGGACTAAAATTTCTCTACCCAGAAGTTTATTTCTACTGAGTTATTTTTTTTTACTAATTCCACACCAAAAAATGTATATTTACTGTTCTAGGAGTCACCTTATTTTACAGCAATAAGATCCGGAGTCAACAAGCAAGAGTTCATTATAATAGAAGACAAATATAATACTCAAAGGCAAAGTGTATGGCACATTTCACCATTATAAAGATTCATACGATTTGAAACTCATTTTCTAATGAAATTTTCTCTAGTGGATAATTTATAAATTGCAATATCTCAGCTTAACTGAAAAAAAACAAGCAATACGCATGACATATTTTAAAGATTTAAAAGTAACTAATATAAAAATAGAAGATACACTATGCAAATTTGCATTTTATTATTCATTAGTAATTTTTTTTTTAATATTTCGTCTTTTCTTTTTTTAACTGTTGTCATAATGTTTTATATATTTTTATTTAATTCTTTCAAATAATTAGTGTTTGTTTTTTTCGTCCTTAGCTAGGAAAATAGTATGACAAATACAAATTTTACTCCCTCACACAAAAACTTAATAATAATAACACTTACAATAATAAAACGTCAATGATAATAAATTTAATTTTTTTAAATACTTAAATATCATGTTTGAACATTGGAAACCTTTACTCTTTTGCTTATTTTCCAAAAATTATTGATTATTAGTTGAAATCGTTTATTTTGCTTAAATTGTATGCTAAAGATCATTGCTAAAAACTACGTTAATTATAAGTGAACTCAAACAAAAGTGTTTTATTATATAGTATTACCCAACTTTCTTAGATTTTCCTTTATATTATTAATAAATGTTTTTCATTTAATCACATTTTTTAAATCTCATTCATAAAAATATTATTATTATAATTTCGTTTTATTAAATATTCATGAGTATTGAATCAAATAATAGTAATTAGCAATACATTTATACTATTTTTGTGTAAAAGCTTACACATAATGTAACTGCAGTTTTAACATTTTCAAACAAGATGAAATAAATTACTATCGGCATTTTATACTCATATAATGTGAACTATAAATATAGACATAAAGATCTTTAGATCTTCTTAGATATTTTTTTTTCTAAATACCATTTCTAAATACCAAGACATCTATTAATAAATTTTACATTATGATTGTGACATTGTGTCACGTAATCACAAGTTTTTTAACTAGATCGTGGCCTAAAAATTAGGACGACCCCTGACCCCTCTCCTGTGACGCCTCACTGTCTGTCGACCTTCACGCCTGTGACCTTCGTCAGCCTTTGATGTAAACACATGGAAGGTGGTCCGTTTTGGTCACAGTTAGTGCATAATTATGATTTTATTTTTACCGGTTCATCAGTTCACTTCTGTTCCCGTTTTAGCCACGATTCTGCGGCATTTTAGGTACTTTAACTTCAATCTTCAACCTTTTTATATAAATACCGCCCATTTTTGGAGCATGTAGCATTCGAATTAAAGTACATCATCCAATATCCTACGATCCCTTAACAGGGATTTTTCATTTTTCTTTTTAACCCCCTCCTCTCTTTTGAGAGACGGAGTTTTAATTTTATCATGGCGTTATTTCACCGCCATTGCAACTATCTCAACAGGCTGCGAGAGTGATTTTTTGTGCTGAGGAATCTTTCAACAACTCAAGTTTGATCATGTCGTTTTCTAATGAGGTTCTACCAGATTTATGATTTTGGAATGAGCAAACTTCATTGCTCCTCGACTTAAATAGTATGCAATGTTCCTGTTTTTTTCTAAGTTGGTCATTTTGTATGACAACGCTCGCCATCCATCGCCTGCGCCTCAGCCTTTCTATTTCATGTTTGACCAATTTGGGCCGTCTCCAGATCCTCTACCTGTCACCATCGTAAAAAAAAAACTAATGGCTTACCATATGGGTACTGAATGCTGACCTGGATGTTTTTGGAATGCTCTTCGATGTTTTTTCCTGTGTCTATGTTAAGAATGGAACTCTCTGATACGTAGCAAAAATAAAGAGAATTCTTTTAGTGAACTTCTAAGTGTTTTTGTTGTGACTACTAAGGACTCTGTGAGAATTTGGATTTCTCTTTCCCCTTAGGAGTACCTCCATTTTATTGTGATTGTGCTCACCCACAGGTATGTTTTCTTATCACTGCAATTTCATGTAGTTTTTTTTAATTACAAGGTTCTAATTGCGGCACTTCATGTCTGCCACTATGACGTAACATCATGAGTCATCATTAATTTTTTTAAAAAAACCATACAGATTTGTTCGGCCATTATCTCTCTTAAATTTTTATTATCATTAATTTTTTATTTTTTATAACAGCACCAACCCAACATAACAATGATCTTGACTTTTTACTTAAATTAAACGAATAAACATTAGCATGTCGATCCCATACGAAGACTTTTCTCTATAAGATAAGCTAATTAAAGGTTGAACTAAAATATAGGTGATTCAAACTAAGTTTACATATATGATTGCCTCAGCTGCTTTGGAATTGTAAGTTGGGTACTCTTTTATTTAATCTAAGTAACCATGCATAACTGCGAAACTGATGGTAATATGATTAAACTTTTCAATAAGATACATAATGTAAGATATTTTATGTTTAAAATAATCAATCTAATGATGCATTTAAATAAAAAACCAATTAAATTTTATGCAATATACAGATAAGCAGTAATCATATTGTCGTATATTAGAAGCAAAAATGATTAAATGTCATGGTTATATCCTCTTATTTAACTCTTCAAAAGACAAATTAAGAAATTTAATGCTTACATTTTACCATGATATCGAAAAATTTGAAGCAAAGTAGGTTTAATTTTACTGTAGTAGCATTAAACACTGCAATAGAGTGTTAAGCTAAGCTATTTTTTGCTGAAATTAATCCATGGTATCGTGAAGTTCGATTCGAAACTAGTTAAACGTTGTGGTAAAACAATTCCACACTGTAATTGAGTATATATCTATTTTTTTTGTTTAAATTAATCCATGGTATCGTGTTGTTAGATGAATAACTGATTAAACATTATGGTAATGTGATTCAACGCTCATAGTAGAGTGTTAAAATAAGCTATTTTCTGTATAATGGTATCATTTATGTATGATATCATTTATTTAAATGCATAACTCATTAAATCTCATGTTAATATGTATATACTTTGCATTTTCTCAGATTACAATAAACTTGTATAATGATTTACAAAAACAAATGTTTTGAACTGTGATTTGATTTCGTCTTAGCAGCATCATTTATTAGTAAATTTTTATTTACTTTTTTTATATTTTTATACTTATTTTTTAAATGAAAAAAATCTAAATAAATCTTTGTTACCCGATATTTTTCTGCAAATAAGGATAGATAAATCTTTTTTTTTGAGGATAGATAAATCTGTTTCCCGAATGCCTTTGTATCTTATCCTTTGTACTTACCAGAGTGCAAGAAAATTCCATTTAATTTTTAAATGTACGTATACACTATTATTTTTATAAGGAAACAGTTGTTACCAACAAAACACACTTTCATTGAAAATAATGATGTAATTGAACTTTTTAGAGTTTAGTATCAAAAGCCAATAAATGGAGTCTTTAGCATTAAGATACACAAAATATATATCTTGGATCTGATTTTACCCTGCGGGTAGTGTAACAATGAACAAATATTACTTGATAAGTCCAGTAGGAAAATTAAATTAAAATTATGTTTTCAGTCTTTCCAAACCCCTTTCAAACATTGCAATACGTTTCCCGGTGAAAAAATAAAGACTGTAAAATTACTGTACTGTATTATATGACATTTCTGACAAAAAAAGAAAGGAAAAAAAGATCGAAATATGTTTATGGTTAATAAAAGCAAAATATAGGTAATTAAACCATACAGTTCGTATTTTTTCGGTTCATTGGTAACGGTTCCTTGAAAATTCTGGTTTTCAAAATTATAGTTCTTTTTGCCACACATTTAGTAAAACATACAAAACTGAAAAGTAAATTTAACCGAATAAATAGGGATTTTTATGCCATGCTCTAAGGTATCATGACAAAATTTCCAAATTTTATTTCATTTTTTATAAATTTTTTCGCACATTATAAGGCCATATTTTATTTGAGAAGTAAATTTAACCGAATAAATGGGGATTTTTATGCCATGCTCTAAGGTATCATGACAAAATTTCCAAATTTTATTTCATTTTTTATCAATTTTATCACACATTATAAGGCCATATTTCATTTTTAGTTTTAGCAAAATTAATACCAAAGCGTATTGGTAAAAATTATTAAGCTTTCAGTGCTTCCACTGAGTCAGAAACATAGTAAACTTTAAAATATTTCGGTAGTTTCGGCCGTACTTTTGTCTTATTGTTAGTTCAAACGATAGGAGCAAAAATACCATTGAATAATAAATTTATTCAGATTTAGCATTATAATATTTTGAAAAGTGTTAACTATTAAGCAATATAAGTCAACAATTACTTGGCAAGTAAACCGTGTTAAGAGAAAGTTTCTTGAAAAATGGTATTATCAATATGTTTTTACTTTAGTGTTTCAAAAAAACATATAATTGTGTATATTTTACTTTTTTTCCAAGAAATTAACAAACATTGAGATTTATAAAGAGCCCCCATGCTTAGATAAATGTTTTCCTTGAATCCGTGCTTTGTAGACTGTAAAGCTCACGTGTTAAAAAAGTCTCATTTGAATTGATATATACTACGTTTAATAAGAGTGCTTTCACTTCATTTTACGTAAGTTTAATACCCATTATCACATCTTCCAGAAGGAAAAATGCTGGAAAGAGCTTACAGCACGAAAATTTTTCAAGTATTTTAAATAGCACACGCTATAAGAAAGCCTGATGAGACATCGTCACGAGAAAGAGAGTTTTAGAAACGTTTAATCTTCTACATTTTAAAAACAACAATTGTACAGAAATGCATGGGGTGTTGATTTGATTATTTTTTACCTTCCCAAGTCTTCTATTTGGATGTTAAAAAAGACACTATTATTATCATAAATACATGAATTAAATTTTTTGTGGGAAAAGCGAAACATTAATCTAGTTTTTCAAAGGAAAATACGAATTTAGGATGATATCGTAATTTGATTATTAATGCTTCATTTGTGTTTCTGACTGCTAAATTAGTTTCATGCAAAGACAGTCAAACGAAAAGAAACTTAATTAGAAAAATTTGAAGGGTTATAAAAATATACTTTCAGGTTATAAATATTTAATTTTTAATAAAAACAAACGTTCTGTAAAATATTGCTTTTGATTATGGTAGGTAGTAATGCTTACTAGACAAATCAAATTAATAAAGGAAAACAACAATCGTTTTTGCAGCTCTATAGGCATTGATTTCGCATCATCAAAGATTTATAAGGAAATTTTATGACGATAGGAAGCTAGGATTGTATTGTAATTTGATTAATAATTCTTTATTTATGTTTTTATTTGTTTAATTAGTTTCATAGATGCATAGATTCATTCATACATAGATAGCCAAAATAAAGATAATCTTATAATGGGAACTAGTTTATAAAAATGCACCTTTGGGTCATCATAAATAGATCATTTTGAATAAAAACATAGGTTGTAAAAAATACCGTTTTTGATCTTATGACTGGTAGGTAATGTTTGCGAGGTCAATCAAATTTTCAATGTAAAAATCAAATTAATGATGTACAAATAATGATGATAGTGCTAGTTTTTTTAATAATGATGTTAGTTTTGACAGCTCTACGCTCATTTGTGACTTGCTTTACATCGTGGGTAACATATTTTCAATTATACTACTTACGTAAAAACATTTTTAGAAGAAACACTGATAATAAGAGTCAAATCATATATTCTATTAAATATTATCACCGTTGTATAACGGATTGTCAGCATTACGTATGTCCGAAGTTTTATTTTCATCTCCATAACAGTGAAATTTTAATATCAAGTCTGAAAATAGTGTTAGGTCACGAAAGAATTTCGGGACCTTTATAGATAACTTGAGCTTAGCTAAACAATATTTTATGTTGCATGTTGCATGAATTGAGTAACCAGGTATCTTTTAAATACAGCTTTTATAATAAAGGTTTAAAAATGCTGCTCTTTCGAAATTTTGAAACTCAGAAACTATTCGTCTGATTTCGGTTATATTATGTTTTTTGTCTTTTAAAATTGCATAGTTCAATTTGTATATTTAAAATTCCAATTTTTTTTTACTCCTAGGATAAAAAGAAACAAGAAGTAATAAATAATCAATAAAAATATATTTTGAATGGACATATCTTCGAATAAACTTTATAATGGTATGCCAAACCTTTCAGACTCGCTTGAGAAATTTTCGGGTCATGACTAATACAGAAAAAGAAAAATAAACATTAAGAGGCTCAAGCTTTTGAACCTTCTCCTGACTGAACTACTGAGGCAATATTTGTTTAGATTGCAGTTACCCCTTACATTTCGACAGTCAAGAATTCTAATAAGTCGTTAAAAAGACATGTTTATTCAGAGGAAGTAAATTTCTGTGTCTGATTCCGCATTTTTTTAATACATCGCGTTAATTAATTAAAGTATTCAAGGTTCCCTCTTTAAACCATTAAACATTTAGTTCATCAAAATCTGATCATTAGAACAAAAGTTATTTAGTGTGATATTTTTTATATTACGAACTCTATGCATTAAGATTAATACGTGACCCAACAAGTAATCACCGTATTCAATTTATTTCTACAAAAAAAATCTAAAAAAAAATAAACTGTGTTTTGACTTTGTTTTTAAATTATAAAAAATATAAGTAAAGTTATAAATAATACTCCTTAAATCGAAATATAACTTAAAACTTCAATTTAGATTCAACTCAAAAGTTCGGAGTAATATCTATCTTGAAGCGTAAATCATTTGAAAGTTGAGAATTAAAAATTAAAACTTATTTAATGAGAAGCCCCTAACTATCTCTAACAGATTTTAACTTACCCCATTATGAGCGGTCTCCATCAATCCCATTCTTACTTTTCCTAACGTATTGCGGTGTTGCTAAGGGATTTGGTAAGACTGAAACATAATCTCAACTTAATCCTCCCATTGCGATTGTAATTAGCTTTTCCTCATGGGTAGTCTTATGTCGTGTCAAAATTTAATCATCCAACTGCGAACTTCAGCATCGTATATACGGGTTTCGGAACACTATCGCAGCTTGATTTAGCGGAAGTTTTCCCAAATTTTTTTTTTTTTGTTCTTTCAGTGAGATTTTACGTTGTGATTTTTGACATTGGAAGTACAATTTAAAATTAAAAGAAAATTATTTCACTGTTTCCTGAATTATTTTTAAAAAATATTCACTATCAAGAAACATATTGAAGGTAAGAAAATATATCGACAGAGCGAAATAAGATATTTTGAGTAAATCTGCATTAAAAAATAGATTTTTAAACGGATGTGTTAGGAACTTAAAGGGGATTTCCATAGAAACATGGAACATAGTTTCAAAACTTTCTAAATGGGATGAAATCTTCCTATCGTAAAGCTATTTAGAAAAATAATATAACTGACTACTTAGGTGAGAACTTGACTTTAAAATATCTCTCATAAATTGAGGAATGCAGTGTATAAAAATAGTAAACTGTATGACCATACATTCTTAGAATGTAATAATTATGCTCTTAATATGTATGTGGTATCCTAGTTCAAACTGTTGCTGTATTAAAACCCTTTAACGCCTTAATTTTTTATGTGCCATGATGCGAAAAAACTCATATTAAAAAAAGTGATTATTTGTTTTAGCTAAATGAATATTTTCTACTTGATTTTTGAAAAGAATAAAACATATTTGCTTCATATGAAAATAGTCCTATTTGAGATAAGAAGAAATTCGGAAGAACTCTCGTAATTTGTACGAAGAATATGTCACGCTAGGTCAACATGGGATGGCATCGAAAATGTATGTCTACTGTTGTTCATTGAGCTCTATAAATGCTTATATGTGTTACCTCTCCCTTAACTAAAATATTACTTTTTTATTATTAGTCCCAAATTTAAGCGACTTGATAATAAATCTAGAAATTATAGTTATAACTACATCAATTCTAAGATATTTTTCCTTGGTTGAATTCTTTTTCATCTAGATAGCTGTATGTGTTAATGGAGTAAAATGGGGTTGAGTGCTTTTATGAATATTCTTCAGTTTTGTAAAATGACGGATTTTAAAGTTCTTTATAAATAAGAGAAGCATCAGCTATAAATTTTAATTTTTTTTAGAATCAAAAATATTGTTTAGCATTTTTCTTAGTGGAATCAAGGCTCGCTTTTTCTGTTGTTGTTTAATTTTTAGAAAGAGTTTAATGCAATAAAAGGAAATGAGGAGTTCACGAAAGAAAAGAGGAAAATACGATGCCAAAGATTATTCTATAAAACGATACCTTTATAATTTTTTTTTATTTCTGAACAGTATCGAACGATATTAAATGTTTACACCCGTATCGAAGCTTAAGGAATTAAAACATAACACATTTTACAACAAAAAGGAACATATTTCCTCACAAAAAATATTTGTTAATATGTCTTAATTTTATTTCATTTTCTGTTACTGATAATCGAAGCTTTTGTTTTTTCTTATATACTTTTAGAAAAACTACAGCAGGGTTCAACAATAATATTGTTAACTTGAACCATAACACTGTTTAAGCGGTTGAAACCTACTCAATAGTAGAACACCGCTTCTCATTTTGAGTGAGGTAGGACTGCAACCTAGCGGTATTGCAGAGAAATTATTCGGGATCATGTTCTTCTTTTAAAGAGTGGGGAAAATCCAGAATTTCTGTTTAGGAACAACAATGCGCTGTCACATAAGAGCGCTGAGGTATCGGACACACAAGAAAGTGAAGATATAGTCCGTATGCAATAGCCTGCATATCCCAGCAATAGCCCAGACCTGAATCTTAAAGAGCCTGTCTGGGAAGCCCTTGGCAGGTGCATTTCACAAAGAACACGACCTCTCTGAACTTTGTAAGAGCTAATAACCGCCTTGAGTGAGGTGTGGGTCAATATCCCCATGGGCATACCGATATTTTAGTGGACAGCATAAATAACAGATGCAAAATATGCATTATTGTCTGATTTAATCATACATACTACTGAGATACTCATACATATTCCATTTTAACTATATTAACCATTTTTTGTGGCAGTTAGGAAATCGTTTAAGGAGCATATTTTTTTAAATTTAATTTTCTTATTTTTTGATGCGACTAAGTTTGTACCATTTTGTATTATAATAAATGCACATTGCTTCCACCAAATATGTCCGTATGCAATAGGACAATGTCTATTTTCAGCTATTCCGATATTCAATCAATGTCAATTTTTAGTTATTCCGAAAAATGCAACTTTTCCTCAGAAATTGTCAAGCAGTGCAGTTATCAAACAGCATCAAGCTAAAGCAGGCTAATTACGGCGCGCTCGTACACACACGCCATCACGTGGATACGGCTAAATACGGTGCTCGCAGAGAAAGGGTTAAAAATTTAACACAAATAAACTTGGACTAATTTTTAGAAATAATCACTGCTACAATAAAAACTAAAAAGATCAAAATTAAGCACATTTCAATGAATAAACTGAAAAAATAGTCGAAAATAATAATTATTTATTTAATAGGCAAGAAAATAGCTTTCATTGATGAACAAGGGAGAATGATCTGATAAGGGCCCTGAAGAAATATTCTCAACTTCGAACATTTACCACGCGTTATATGAGAGACGCGGGGGCACAGGGGATAGAGCATTCAATAGAGCATGATGTAACCTTGTTCGAGTCCCAGTGATCACTGGTTAGTACAAAATCTGCTCCTGGCTCGCACCGATCACAATTCAGCCATAAAATATCCTTAGTGGTAGACGGGTCATGGGTTAGAATCCCCTTGCCGCCAGGCTAAGCGTGGGATGTTTTCATGATTTTTCCTTCCATTTAAAGCAAATGCGGGTCAGTTCCATCAAAAAGTCCTTCACCAAGACCTAGTTTGACCGAATGCTTGATCCAGGTTTTCCCTTGTTTTCTTGGTTAGGTTCAAAATAACAAGGGTATGGAGTTGACTTATAGGGTACGGAATTGATTCATGAGTGGCGAGAGTCATGAGAGTTGACACTTGTAAACTCAGAATCGGGTCGGCTGTTCAACGCTGGTAATAAATATAAAATAAAGTAAGAAATGTGTTACTTGGGTAGCTTTTAACTAGGTTTCCTCTGTCACACTATAAATTCTTAAAATTTTTGCGATGAGTAGAATTATACTATCGTGCAAATTTGCTTCAATCTTTATATAGTGCCAAGTTGTACCACATTATCATATAAATAAGACATTTCAAACTTCAATACACCAAACAATGGCTAAAATTTACAGTAAAATGGATACATTTAACATCTTATTAAAGTTGTAACTAATTTGCTCGATATTATACTTCATTATCAGACAAATTCCTCAATTTATTCTAATTTTCACATAAACTCATAAGGAATAACTTGTTTGCTTCGTAAAAAAGTCATAAAACACTGTAGTTGAGTTTGAATTGGACACTTAAAAAGTAAAAAAAATATATAATAATAAATTAAATAAAAATATTAAATAAAATTTATTGAAGAAAGCTAAAACGTATTTAAATAAAAATAACAAAGAAATTTTCCAAAGAAAACTAAATTTAAAAAGATAAAAAGTAGAAATAAAAAATTCGAGAATATGTGAAGTTTTTCCCTTATGTCAATAAAGCCATCTTTCCTAAAACGAATTTTTAATGGCCGAACAAGCTTTGGGCTTGAAACAGTCTCCTCCCTTCATTAATTTTCATTGTCCTTCTTACTCTACAAATGCCTTTGTTCAATCTACTTATCAGCGGCTGCTTCATATTACTATCGGACAACTGAATAATCCTGATGTCATCCCGTAAAGAAAATTTTATTATTGAGTAAAATATTTTTAAAAAAATCTGAAGACAAAGATTTATGCAATCAACTAACAGTCAACTGTCATAAATGATGTATTGTCTCTTTTGTACTTTCATCAAAGTATTTTAACTGTTCGGCTCCTCTTTTATTGTTAATTCTTCGCCATTATCTTTTAAGTGTGAGAAGACCTTGTTTTTATTGTTTTGGTTTAAAATATTAAGATTCCTAGAATTTGAATGACGTTTAAAAGATGGTCTAAGTAATTGCTTACATTATCATCCATTTTATTGAATGTGTTTGGAATTTAAAAAAGAAAAATAATTTTTGATTTGAGATTTTAATATTGGAAAAGTTTAATTGTGGAGGTATTTAATGATAATTTATTGTTCTAAGTCGGGCTAAATGAGAGAACTTAATTTCAAAACAAAACAACAAAATTGCTTGAAGTCAAATTAAAAGTGCTTGATGGATCTTTGATTCCCATACCATAAATCTCGTTTCTCCCATACCATAAATCTCGTTTCTATCAGCCTTGGATTCTTTCATCGTAATTATAACACTTTTTAGTGACATATTTTCTGTTGATTCTCCGTTTTCAACTCATGGAAACAAAGTAATTAAATAATTGACTGTATCTATTTATAAACAAAAACCCCATTCCATAATGGCATTCAAAGTTAATATTCAGATAGACGTTTAAATTTTAATTAAAACAAAACATTACTTAGGCTTAAAATGGAGCTTTTTAGAAAATTTCTAAGAAATCTATACAATAATTTTCATCTTTCCTACTTTTAAATTACATGTTTCTAACTTACAGTGCATAAAATTAAAATAAATAAATAAAGAATATCCTGAATTACATCAGGTACAAATCGGATTTCGCGTACTAATACTTAATCCTAATAGTTTGATGATCCAAATATATGACTTTTTCAAATTTTGATAGCTCAGAAACTACTCTACCAGTTTCTTTGCAAATTTTGCATGATGCCATATAAAATGATGCAAAAATTTGTATATATTACGATTCAAAATTTTTTCGACTATTATGAGTTAAAAAAATAAAAATAATGATTAATTATAAAAACTATTTTTTCAGGGCAATTCTCAATAATTACCACTGCATCATTGCTTTGTTATATCCTGATCTTTACCTCGTGCCATGTAATAATCTTCGAAAATTTCTAAAAACATAAGAATTACAGATTAATTCTGCTTAATTAGGAAATTATTTTGCTTCGCCTCCCAGAATATTTTTGCCCAGCGGGGACAGAGATTTTTTTTCTCAAACTTACATGCCCCGAGATCTTAAAATTGATTGAAAACCCAAAAACAAATTTTTAAAGAATAGACAAGGGTAAAAGTTATTTAAAAATAATGTGCTCATATATATGCGTAAAATGCTATAATTACATTTAAAAAAAACAGTAACAAAAAACTGTCGGATGTAGCAAAATATATAGATCAATCAGAAATGGATGCGAAAAGAAATATTTTAATCAGAGGCATTTATTCTGAAATAAGACTTATTCGCTTTTATTTTATTTCACTGAATTGTTTATAATGTCAAAATTCGGCTCTTTGAACTGTTAGTTATTATGCAAAACATATTCATTCAACACTTGCATTTTATCAGAGTTTTTGTCGAAGAAACCACAAGGTGTTCCTTTATTAAAATTACTTAGCTTTTTCTTCAGTAGCTTAGTAGATGTTCGCTTTAAAAATAATTCAGAATATCAACAGAAATTGAATTTTAATGAGGCTTTTTTATGCCTCCTTGTTAAACCAACCTAAATGCATATAAAACGAAGCAACTTGGTATTAAATTAGTGGAGTGATTTAATATTGCATGCGAAAAGCGAAGTTCGGTAAGGAGAAATTCAAATAAACGCGCATTAGCATATTTGAACTTTGCTCTCGCCATCTTGAATTTTTCCTTTTTTTTCACGTTTCATCAGATCATAGAACTTCTCGACGTGGGATGGCCAGGCATTAGTTTATTTATCGCGGTAAACCTTTTTTTCACCAGTTTCTTTTATTTTTGCTGACTAAGCCTCTGGAGCAAAGAATAATGTATTAGAAATAAACCCTAGTATAAAAGAATAAAAAGAAAATGTACTTTGAACTGTTTTTCATTTAGACGTATTAAAATGGTAAAAACTTTGCAACGTGAATAGTAAAGGTAGCTTTTGTGATCATGAAATATAAATAAATGAGATTTTTTCCCTCCCTTGTTTGAAAGCAGTTGAGGTAAAGTTGCTCTGTAAAGAATTTGCAGCTATAGCTTTTCTTTTGCTATTGTTAAAATATGCAAATCAGAGGCGAAATCAGCCTCATAAAATTTTTTTTTCTTCTTTTACTTCTTTGGTCGTAACTTTTTGGGCCAAAAATAACCTTAGGTTTCTCCGTTGAAATGTTATTCAGCGGATGTTGTCGAGATATATAAATCCGAAGTAATTAAAAAACATTTGCGATACTATTATTCAATTCAGAAAAAAATTTCATCCAGGTTTTTAATACAAATGTAAAGATAAGTACAAGCTGTGATTTATAAAAGAACTTCAAACTTCTGTATTTGTTATTTTACAAGAACATAAATTTATTAAAAAATGGAATAATGAAAACAATACCGAGTACTCACTTTTTTTTCTTGCTGCATGAATGCTTTAGTTTTTTTTTCTTTCTGATTCTGGTTCTTTTGCATTTTAATTCAAGAGTCAACATGAATTGAAAAAATTTTCATCTTAATTGGGTGAGTTTTGAGATACGTTTAAACACAAGAACACACATTAGTTGACCGAATTTTAAAAGTAGAGAAATATAAGGAGTAATAACACTTGTAACAATTAAATAAATTATATAAAATTCCCGGATTCCAGAAGGGATATATTCAACTGCTAAAGCTGCGAGCACAACACGAATATGACATGGAACGAGTTAAATTTGTTTGATTTTTTTCCTATCTAAGCACTTTTCCTTGTTGTACACATACTTTTGAAAGAGTGAATATACGTATAGATATATTGTAATATATGTTAAAAACTTAATATGTATTTGGCATTCAATTTCTTTTGTCACGTTGCTTAGAGTGAACACAAAAAGCCTCTCTAATGAGCTCATGAGTGTCTAGCGAAAATTAGCCAACATTACTGTGAACCCTATAAAATAATGTGATTTTGCCATGCAGGTAATGTTCCGATAAAAACATTTGCTGTGCTAGTCACTCATCTGCCTGAAATTACCAGGGAAAAAATTCAAGTGAATTGGAAATATATTTTTAGCATAATAACAATTATATTAAATAATTAGGCCGACCTGACTGCGTAGTGGTCAGGGAACTGCCTTCACATCATTAAGGTCCTGAGTTCAAATCCAGGACAAGGCATGGGTGTTTCTTTCATTCTCTGTACTTTCTATCCGATCCACCTAATAGAGTGCTCCTGAAAGAGTGGCCAACAAATCTTCCAAACTTATAACTGAATGAAGTGTGTCGATCGAGTGGGCTTTGGAAAAAGTATTAAATAAGTAAATAATATAGTAAACACTGTAAATATATGCAATGCTGTGCACATATTGCACTATATACATATTATTACACAAAAATGCAAATTTTTTGTGTAGCAAGTGTCAATGAACTTTTTTCAATGTGATATTCATGAACAGCACAATGAATTAATTTAAGAATTTGCATTCTAACTTGCAAATTGTAATGAACTACTATTTGCAAAACTCGGCAAGGAAAAAAAATATGTTAATTAGATTAAATTGAGAGGAAATAGATTAAGAGATATTAAAAGTAAATTATAAAAATTTCATGTTTAATAGCATGAGTAGGGTCATGCTAAGAATTCAATTTTGTACAGATGTATTGATACGCTGAAAACTGTATATAGTCTGTAGAATATGCTTGATTATTTTTAAGATGACTTGCTTTTGAGCAGCGTTTCTCAACCTTTAAGAATTTGGGAGTCAATTTTCAATCACAATTTTCATCACGCCCCACAGATACAAATTGTATATAGTAATAATGTATTATGAGTATTTTGGCACTAAACCTAGACTACGACCTTAATTTTAAACCTTCCAAATTACCAAGGACATAACAATTTATCGATGTTTAGAAACACTGATCTCAGCATTGACTAAACAAGAATCCGGTCCTTTTTTACTGCTCTTGCGTCACCAAGACGGACCTTTTCGAGGTTTTGCGAGATGTTCCGATCTGTCTCGAACATTTTGGAATGTCGACAAGATACCGTCTCGAGCATGCGCAGATGTGAGCAAATGTTTTCTCATAGAAAGAGGGAAAAAGTTCTATAATTCCAAGTCTCATTCGGTGTCTATCCTGCTATCGCTATCTAATCTATCGTGAATGTGTATGTTATATATATTTTCATGCTAATTTGCAATTCGCCGTATTAAATATTCACGGCAGAGGATTTATGCTGAATCATGGATAAATTTTTAAGTGCCCTTAAGCGAGACTTAAATGATAGTCCCGCATTAACAAGTACATAGACGAGAGTGATTCCGGAAATAAAATCAAGAAAATATACTCAAGAATACTTAAATTTGGAGTTTACCAGTACTGAAGTAAATGAAGAAGAAAGTCCGATGTATATCATTTGCTCAAACATATTGGCGACAAACAGCATGAAACCTAGTAAACTTAAACGACACTTGGAAACACAATTTTTTGTGAGTACGTCTGTAAACCCAGACGATTCTCCGAATTAAAATTAAAAGAAAAGACAAAATAATTTTAAAAAAACTAGGTGAATGAAAAAGCTTTAATTGCCTCTTACAAAGTTTAATATAATATAGCCATATGTAGAAAGCCTCGCACCATTGGTGAAGAGCTTATTTTGCCAGCAGCAATTAAGATTGTAGAAACTATTTTTAGAGATAATTTTGCAAAACATTTGCAGTCCATACCTTTTTCAAATGATAGTGTTGCCGTCAAATAGATATAGCTGAAGATGTACAGTGTAAGCTTTTTTTCGAAGTTGCGTGACAAATTGTTTTCAATACAGCTTGATGAGGCAACAGATATTAATAAAGATGCTCATTTTATTGCTTATATGCTCAATTTTGTGAAGATATGTCACTACTTTTCAGCAAACCAATAGAATTCAAATCAACAGCACTCGCATTATTTGCAATTTTAAATGATTTTATGAACGAGGCAAACATAGAATAGAAATATTGTATCGGAATATGTACCGATGGTGCTCGTTCAATGTCCGGAAGATTCCAATGTATACAAGCACTTGGAAAACAAAAATAGCCACAAAACTCGTCTGGACACATTGCATGATCCACAGAGAAGGTCTGTCTTCTAAAGAAATTAGTCCTGGTCGCAATATTGTGTTAACTACGGTTGCAACCGTAGGAAATTATATAAAAATGAGACCCCTGAAATCAAGAATCTTTTCCGCACTTTGTAAAAACATGGGTGCAGTACAATCAGAATTACTATTTTATTACGAGACAAGATGGTTATCGCATTGGGACTTTTTGTAACATGTTTATGGTTTAAGAGAGAAATCGCAATTTTCCTGCAAGAGGAAAACAGACCGGAAGCCGAGAATTTTAGCGATGGTTTATTTCCGATGAAATTGAACTACTTGGTGAACATATTTGAAACTGAATAGCTTGAATCGTCAACTTAAAAAATCAAATACACATATATTGGATACGAGTTATAATGTTAATGCTTTTTGTAGAAAATTTGAATTGTGGAGCAGGAATTTAAAACAAAAAATCCCTAACAATCCTTACAAATGTGGATGATTGTGTTAAAACTTACAAGGCTGAAGAACAACAAGCAATGGCCAGGCTGGCAAAGAATTTTGAAAAGTATTTTCTTACTGATGACAAACTGATAGCAAGTTATTTCTTCGGTATCTTCTTTGAAGACAAAATATATATATCAGCTAAATATAGAAAAATAACTGAGAGTGTCTATTTCTAATATTAAGCCTTCCTTCGAAAATCTTCGCTAATAATTATTAAATTAGTTTTTAATTTAGTAAGTTTTGATTTTGAAAGTTGCTTTAATTCAATAAGTTAATTATTAAAAAATTATGTCTACATGTATTTTTTTGTATGTGTGTGTGCTTTCCTTCCAGTCAGTTAATCAATTTTTTTGAATAATATTTTCTCATGGATATTCTCGCGCCTCACAGGTTGAGAATCGCTGCCTTAGAGGCAGGTGATCATAAGAGCTAGTTTCCTAGTTTTATCAATATTAAAAGCTTCACGCTTTTATAAAGCTTAAGGTAGAGTTTTGTTCTGTAGTATTAAAAAATCACAAAATACACAAACTGCTGGGTCATAATAGTGATATGTTTTTAAAAAATGAGACTGGAAAATAATTTTAAGGCTCAAAATGAATACCACCATCATAATAAGCCACAAAAACTATGCTCTTGTAAAAATAACATCAAATTAATGCATCCCATTCTTGAAAGATTTGAATAAAATTAATATACCAATGCTCGAAACTAAAGTTTCAAAAACATAAAATTTCATCGGATAACTCATCGAGGTTATAAGTATATTAAATTCATAAATATAATGTTATAGTGACTAGCGAAAACCCAAGGTTTCGATGAATCGCCCACTAAAAATATTTAAATAATAGTTGTACACTGTACAAATTTAGCAGTATAAAGATAAATAAGATTTTTAAATATTTTGACCAGCCATTTATTTCATATATTCTTAGCGATATTTCTACTGGTATTGCGTATTGTGAACGGTCTGTCCTAACGTAAAACCTTTTCGCTTGAAAAAAAAAATAAATAAATAAAAAATAAAAATTTCTGAGTTCCAGTTATTACTCTTCATTTTTAAATGATCATTTGAGAGAATTTTAGAGCAATAATGCTTGCGAAATGAGTAAAAACTGAAAATGCTGATATATATGAGACCCTTAGATTGAAACCACTAGACTAGACTGAAAAAAGATTTTTTCTTAATCTAGTGCGTGATTCGCCTTAACTCTGGTCTCATATTATTTATTGATTCATTTCACATCCGGTTCTAGCAATTCTTTTGAGATATCCTCATCCTATTTGCATAAAACCATTGCACTTTTCAAATAAGCTATATTGACTTATAGTTAAGAATAATTTGAAAATTTATGACAACACTCGGCTATACAAAAACTTTTACTAAACTTCAAAATCACGATGGCATAGATTCAAATATAAAGTGCACTATTTGATCTGTACATTCTCCAATAATATAAGAATTATAGTTCATTTAAATGCCTCATCATGTTTTACATTTTCTATTGTTTCCGGTTTATTTTTTCGTATGCTCAATAGTTTAGTTATAAATTATTTGTTATTTCCCAATAATGTGCTGTTATATAAATAAAACGCGCTGAAATTCGCTAAATTGTGCATCAGGTTTAGCAGGTTGGTTACTGTATCACAATTTGTAATCGATCATGTGTATCGATTTCTTAAAGATTTCTCTAATCTCAAATTTAATAATATTAACTTTGCACAATTTTTGTTATTCCTTTAAGTAAACAGAATATATTTGGAATGCATTATTTCATTTCCCCTCCAAATTAGATCTTTCCTGAAAAGAAAGAACAAAAAATCTCTATGCTAAGTTAAACACCAAACAGACTTTTCTTTCCATTCGGGATTTCCACAGAGAATTTTGAGCTAGGGTTTAATGTATTCATAGAAAATCATAACACCATAACAGCTCTTTTCCCCTGAAGGTATTCATCCTATGTAGAAAGGATTATAGTTTTAGAAATGAATTCAAACAGAAATGAAAAGCAATAAAAAGAAAAGTCTGCATGCATGCGAATCCCGTATGTCGGATCGATTCTTTAAAAAAATCCCCTTTCTACTTTACGTACACACATATTCAAACGAAAAAAATCTATTGGGATTTAATAAAAAGTTTCTTCTTGAGGATTTGGGGAGACTGAAACTACAACGGAATGCGACATTTCAATTTAATACTTGCTATTCTTGTGTAAATAAGTATTCTGTATTCCACAAGAATTTTTGTTTCTAATGATTTCGATGATCGAATGCTTTCAAATCAAAATTTTTATACTACTAATTCTTTTCAATTCGGTTTTTAAGAGGTTTGTTTAGAAATAATTATTTAATTAAAATGAATAATTTTATTTTCAATGTATCTGCATGTGTTGTGGCAATTGGGTTTTGTTTAAGGATTATATTACACCGAGAGAAATAAAATATGGTAAAAACTACCAGAATATAATAAATTTTAAAGTGTTTCTGGTCCTTTGAGAACACTAAAAATGTTGTTAATTTTTGCCCAAGTGCTTTGGTAATGGTTTTGGTAAGATTAACAAAGAAATGTGGTTAAATAATATGTGTTAAACATTATTAATTTTAGCACGATTTCTTAGAGCATGGCAAAAAGCCATTTCTTCAATTAAATTTACATCTGAATTTTTTTTTTACCTAATATGTGGTAATAAGAACTATAATTTTTAAAACCAGAATTTCCGGTAAACCGTTACTATACGAATAGAAAAACTACCAAATTAATGGTTTAAATACTATATATTTTATTTTTTTCATTTGGATTATATAGTTTTTTACCAGAAATATCATTACCATACAGTGCGGCATTTTTTTAATCATAATGTTTCCCTTCGCTTAATATGAACGGTGATGTAAATCACTTTAAACAATTAAACAACACAACTGATTTTGATTAGTGGATTGAGGAAATACATATCTTAGAATGTATATCAAAATATTTAGCAAATTATGGATGTTATATCGTACAAGCATGTTACCGAGCGTGCACGTGCTCACACATCACGTACGTAAAATTAAAGAATACTTATATTTCGGAAATTTATACTTTAAAAATACGCTTATAAGCTCTGATCACTTTATTATTAAGTTTCTCAATCGTTAGTAGGAAAATGAAACAAAAATATTTTACTCAACTACATTTAATTTCAATTGGGAAATTGAAATTTTATTTTACTTACCCTTCTTAAACTAATAATAATAAAATGCCATTAAAAAAAAGTTTTGATTGAATTCTAATATTTTTACTGCCAATATAACTGCATTTATTTCTTTCAGTAAAATAAACTGCATATTTATTACTTTTGCAAATAAACAAAACAACAGTATGATAAGTTTTATTTAAAATCGTAAATAATAAAATTAATTAAACGCGTTTTAAAATAATTAAAATATTTTTAACATTTATTTGTTAATTATAACAATATCATCAGGTTTTGATAATTTTATTTGCTTTAATAAATTGAATAACTTATCCTCGTTTTTTTATTATTTAATTTTTTCTCTTGAATAACGCATATAAATCTAAGCTTACATCCATGCTTAACAAATAAAATATACTTTAGTAGATCTTAATACATGAAAAATTAAAATTTACCCTCAAGTAAATTGTTTTAGTATTTCGATGATTACCTTAACTGCAATTAAAGGATATTAGTTTTAAATACCGTATGTTTTTAATGCCTAAATAATTTTAAGAATTGAAAGATTAAAGTTATAACAATTATTTTTAAATCAATGCATTCATTGTTTAGTGTATGGATGTTCGTATAATTTGAACATACAAAATCTTTCTTGTTTAACTTTTGAGTTGAGTAAGTTCAAAGCTAGCTTTCATTTCAATGCAAAGTCACGATTAGACAGCATAACGGTTTCAAAATTTGAATTTCTAAGATGATGCCTTCAACAAACTTACTTAGAACCTTGTATGAAATTAAATATACGATTGCAAAAGTTTAAATTTATTTCAGTGACTTGACAACTCAAACTATTTAAAAGAATTATCTCATTTGTCCCTTTCGTTTTCTCAAAATAAGATACTAGTTAATTTCTAATAGATAATTCAATGATAAACATAGATAGATTCTAAAATATGCATTTAGTTATAATAATTAAGGACTAAAAACAATTACTAAAATGTGTAGTTGTTAAGTTTTAACCAGTGGTTACATAAACAGTGATAATTTCAGAAATTTCAATTCATCTGTTTACAATTTGTGCCTATATATCTATCTATCTATCCATATATCTATCTATAATAATAACTCATATTGACATTCTGGTTTTTTTATTAAATAATATTTTTAAAAAATCCAAGAAAAATTTCTTTTTCAGACGTAAGTATTTTTTAAATACTATTTTATGCATTGTAAATAAAAAATATTCATATTTTCACCAAAGTTATTAAATATGAATTTCCGAAATTTTTTTAATCAATTTAAATAGATAATTTTTCATTCATTAAGACATGTGGCAGTAACAAAATTTTTTTAAACTTCCCTTTTATTTAAAAAAAAATAACAAAAACTAACTCAGTTAAATCGCCAGGTTGGCGATTATTACTTGGATCAACGCTCTTCTTTTATGTTGCTGTTATGTTCTTTTAGAAAAACAATTTAAATCATTAGAAATTTATTAAAATACTTTTAATCAAATAAAATGAAAAATAACTTACCTTTTCTCTGGTGGCTTATCTTTCGATGCTCCTAACACTCTGACAAACATCATGCGAAATCACGTTCAATTCACGCTTTTGACATATCCATTCAAATTTTACATCTTCACACATTTTCAAAATTTGATTCATACACCATTCAATCATCACTCTCTTACCTCTTGCATTCAATAAATTTAAAAATTCACTCGGAAATTCGCTTGACATTTTCAACCGGTGCTGCAAATAACAGAATTAAAAATGAAATAATAACGGTAACTCCATACAAGATGAGAAACATAAATTTCAAAAAAATAAACTTTTTACCTCTTTTCTAACGATATTCAACATCTGCGTAGGTATACACATCAATTAACAAATCAGGTTTAGGAAAAGATTGGGCAAAAAGTAGTAGATTGAAGTAATGGGTGGTTCTAAACAGTCTAGTGTGATCCGACATTCAAATTCCCTCTTGGCCACTGTGGTATTTCTTATTCTGTTTTAGAGCTTCTTTTCTCTTTCGGCTTGTGGTTTTTCTAGATTTGTTTCTTATCTTTATTTTTACAATTTTTGTTGCCAACTTTACGTTTAATATTTCCAATCACTTTTGTTTCTTCACATTCACGCCCGGCAAGTCTTGAAAATATGCGCCAATTTTTGATCGCTTGAAACATGTCGACTGCTGCTTCCAATTTGAATATTTTTGAAACAAATGAAGTTTTTAATCAAGTAATCAAGTAGACAAACTTTAAAATTTTTCTAGATTTTATTGTGAAATTCCATATTTTATTAGGAATGAGCATAATGTTATAACGACATCAAGTATAAGTCATAATCTTCATTTATTATTCCCCACATAGAAAAAAAAGTGTTCAATACAAATTTGTTTTTTTTTTAAATATAAAAACATTTATTATTTGTGAGTGTTTTATCAAATGAACTCCATCCCATGCAATTAGTTTCTTAAAATTTAAATGCTCTAACGAGCATATTTGTAGACAATATTTTTCTTAATATTTGAAATTTGAAACCTAACCTCGAACAATGACCTCTTTATTTTAGAGCGTTTCAGTTTTGGTAAATGAAAACAGGGATTTGAGTCAGTATCTAAACCGACAAAGCATATCTATTTATAAATATAATTCATTTCAGATAATTCAAAAATATGGGGGGCTTCTTTAAATCATAATTGGGGATTACATATGCTAAATTGTATTAAAATGTTCCATAAGGAAAGTGTAAGTATTGATCCAATGAAGAAGATCATTCATCCAATGAAATTTGTATTCATTAAAGTGAATATCTATATAAAATTTCTAATCGCATAATAAAGTCTACTTTTTTTTAAAGGATTATTTTTTAAACAAAGTAAATATAGTTTACTTAATTTTAATATAAATATTTAAAAACTCAATATAATACTTAAAATTACTTTTAAATACATGAATACCAAGGAAATAATAAAGTTTCAAATAATAAGAATTAAACTTTTAAAGCAGAAAAGTATACGATTAATAATTGGAACACGATCCATCTTATTTAATAAATAATGATAAATAATTCTTGTATTCTGTTAGATATATATATTTATGTATACATATATAACGGAATACAAGACTTATTATTCATTATTTATTAAATATGATGGATCATGTTCCATTTATTAATCAGATACTTTTCTGTTTTAAAAGTTTAATTGCTTAACAAAGAAAAATTATTAAAATAAAATAAAATTTTTTTTCCAAAAATACTTAAAAAGGTTAAAAAATATGTATATTAAGCAGCTGGAAAACGAAAAGAAAATGAAAATATATAATCACCTCATCAGCTCACACGATTATAACAGCAAAAAAGAGTGCTTTCTAATAATGTTTCAATATAGCCAAAACAAAATATATCTATAAAATAGTGAAATTAAAACAAAATAATTTAAATAATTAAAATAATTCAAAACAAAATAAAACACATTGAATAAAAAATATATCTCGCAGAAAACACGAAATAAAATTTAAAGAAGAAACGCACCATTTCACTAAACGAAATGCATAAGGCGAGAAGCGAATTCAAATAAACTTATATGTACCAAAATCTTTTAAGAATGATTCAAAATATTTTCGTTATAAGATTGCCAGGTTAGAAAATATGAGCACAGAAGAGTGAATGGAGTTAAAAGCGTAAATAGAGGGTTTTGCTTTATGGTGTATTCTTACGTCAATAATGAAGAACGTTTGAGTTATTAGTTACCCAGGGATGGCCCGAGAAAGGATGCGTGCAAGGTAATAATATTATACAGGATAATTTAAAGAAGTTTATAATTAATAAGGTAATCTAAACCTAAATCTACGAAAACATAATTTTCTAGACAGAAAGCAGTTAATGTTTTATTTTTATGTCATTTTATCTTTAGGTAATATTTCAAATCATCTATAATAATTGGGAATTCCAGTAGTAAATGTAACATATACTTAACATCCTTTTCAGCTCCTTCATAAAATATGATAGTACATTGTCTTGTTATTCATTATTTTTCAAAGTATTTGACCCACACTTTCTTTTCAAATATATCTGTTAAAATAAAATGTTTGAGTCTAATTTTATAAATTTGGATAAAGACCAAAACATGCTTTTCAGTTTCTCATAATATGGAATGGACAATATCAACAATCCTGATTTTTTTTCTTTTTTTACTTCTTGTCCGATTATTTTGTTATTACCAACATAAAAGCTCTTAAAATGGGCTAGGAAAAACCAAGTTTTAAAATAAATCCATTATTTATATTGCCGCTTCAAGAAGATCGAGTTGGGATACAAATTTAGATTTTAAGTGTATCACATTCTTCAATGTGTCAAAATCACCTGATACCCTATTTTCGCCTCCTGCTGAAAGATATAGAACTATTTTTGCGTTATAAAATGGATATTTAGAACATAGCTATTCTGATGTTGTAGATAATACTTTTTCATTTAGCAGTTTATTGTATGTTGCGTTTCTCAAATTTCTACTTCATAATATTTATACCTTTAAAGCTCAAAGCTGGTATGCTATAAGAAATTTACATAGAGACGAATATCTCTAATATAATTTTATAGGAAATAGAGTTGTGGATAAATATGGTGGTATTAAATAAACACATTTTTGCTATAAACATTTCACTTTATATTTTTTTTAAACAAAATACATAACTTTATTTCTGTAACAAGCTGAGAATAAGCTTTACTTACTTTCGAAATCTCGTGTTATAACAGAGTTAAGTACAAGGAGCCAATAAATAAAATGGAATATCCTGAATAGCGTCTAATCCAATGATCGAATCTTCAGGTTCTAGGACTCAATCTTAGTAGCTCGGGGGGGGGGGGTGACCTGAAATATGCTAATTAGTTTGTGCGAATGATATTTTAAGTTACAAAATCAGATACAAAAACGTATTTTCCAAGAATAAACATATCTTTTTTTTGTCGGATTCGGATTTATTGCGCCTAAAATATAGGGCGTAGCCCCAATCTGGGAAATATGGTCCAAATAGGTGGTCAGGAGAGGGCTTCTAAGTATGGATCTTTAATGTTAATTTTACTTTTTGCTTATTTCTCTATATATCGAGAACTTTTTAAGTAAATATTTTTGCAAACAGTTAAAAATTTGTTTATCCAAAGATAACCATGTAAAAAATAAATTTTAATAAATATTCATTATTTTTTTATTATTTTATTTAATAATGGTGAAAACAAATTTCGAATTATAGGGTATACACATATTTCACAATTTTAAAGAACCTAAATTTACATGGTAAAATACGAAATTTTAGCAAAGTCGGTTGAAAAGCTCCTGAGAAATTGAATTTAAAAAAATTTGGATGTATAAATTTCTCAGGATTTATTCGACATATTTTACTTAAATTGTTTCATTTGCTATGTAAAAGTATATATTTTAAAAGGATGCAAAAAGTTGTATACCTTGCAATTTAAAAAAAAAAATCGACCATTTTTAAATAAAATAATAAAAACTAATAAATATTTATTGAAATTTATTTTTTGCTTGGAATTCCTTTTGGATTGACAAATTTTAAAATTGTGAGTTAAAATTTTGCAATTCCATTAAAAAGTTCTCGAGATATGGTGAAATACGCAAAAACTAAAATTAACGTTATGGTGCTCAAATTCTGAAACGCTCTCCTGGCCAATTAAGTAGGACCATATTTCCTAGATTGCGGCTACCCCCTATATTATGGGTGTCAGAAATCCGTATCCGTCGAAAAAAGGGCATCTTTAATCAGAGAAAATAAGTTTTGTGTCAGATTTCGTAACTCAAAATATCGTCGGCATAATTAATTAACATATTTGAGGTCACCCCCCTCAAATCTTTAACATGGTGGTGCTCTGCACATGGCATGAAAATTTCTATTTATTTGTCCATTTATTGTAAGCTAATTTCAATTGTAAGGCAAATTACAATTAAAGTTAAACTTTAAAAAGTCCATAAACAATTCAGAGTAACGTAAAGTGAATTGGAATACACGTGAAAAAAAGGATTTGTTATGTAATAAGTCATTGAAATTGTTCGAAATCTCAACTGACCATAGTAAGATAAAACTTTACTCTTCAGAACATTGCTCGCTGATTATCTTTATCTATTGTTCACTTAAAAAGACGGACGTTCAGAAAAGTCAGTTATGAGAAATAAATAATATAAATAGTAAATAATATTGCATTAAAAAAATGAAAACTATAAAATGTAACGTTACTTTATACTACTTCCAAACATGGATAAATATAAAAGCTTGCTGTTTTCTCTACATTATCTGACGTTATATTTTATATAAAATAATATTATCTTGCGTTCTCTGTAATAGTATTTTGTATCAGTTTTGATGCTAGACATTATTATATTTTATAATTTGTGTAAATATCTTGTTTTCGTTTTTTATATTCGGAATAATTGGGAAGAAGATTTTTATAGTAGTTGAATAATTTGGCGGAATAACTTTACTCATTTTTCTAAATTGGAAGCAATAACAGATAGAAAAGTATCTTTATAATGCTATTCTGTGCATTATTTACTTAGTAATACAGAAATACGAAATAAAATTATATTGCTGCATTCTTCTTTCATCCATTTCTTCCCTTTAAGTCAAATTCTACTTTAAGTCCCGCTGAATTTTATTAATGAAAATTTTCAATTTAACTAAGAAGTAATACTTGAGTAGCAAACCTTTTGTATGATAGATGAGTTTTTTTAAGGGTTCATAATAAGTATTATTTGCTGAATTTATTATAAATAATCATTCTCGGGTGTTTATTCATTTTCAATTTGAAATGTATTTCTAATTTTTTTTAGAAGTAAGCCAATTTTATCAAAACTTCAATTGAGCTTTTAAGTTTGCAAAGCATATTTTATAAAAGCAATTTTTTAAAAAAAAATATATAACTGTTGTCAGTCGTAATTCATTTCGCGATTATTATACAATATTCACAGCATGAAATTGCATAATAAAAACGACACTGTCTATCTTAAAATATAGTTTTATATCATTATCTCCATAAAAAACTGAAGCTTTACTTGAAGATTTATTCAAAATTTAAATAAAATTAAAATTTGAATAGATAAATTATCATTGTTTTGTAATAAATATTGTGATTATAAAGAAAATAATTTAAATATAACCAAATTACAAACTTCCATAAATCTTCCCTGCTTTTTTTCAGTGAAATTAAATAAAGAACTTACTCGCATAACTTTACTTTTTCAGTGCCTGAAATTTCACCTTACAATAACCATGAAACAAATCACACGTGCACCTGCAGAAATTTTCACATAGAGTGAAACCAGTAAAACATCTAGTAAATATTTTTAAAAAATTGTAGATAATTCTTATTTTGAAAAACTAATTCTACGTAGGCTCATCAGAAACTTTTAACCGTTTAGCAATTCTGTAGTTTAGTCAACACTACAATGTACCAAATTGACAATCTTAGCCAAAAATGCACCTAACGTTAAAATAAAACGAAAATAAAGATATTTTTCCACTTGTATTTCGTTTATAAATAATTATGCATTACGAACATAGTGAATTGGTTTAAAACATGGTTAAAACATTGGCTTTCTCAAATAGCGTATTGAATCTTTGAAATGAAATTTTAAACAAAATAAATGTTTTCTACATCGCCTTAAATGTTTTTAAGCTAAATTTTAAACCTTAGGAAAATCAGAGAAATATTTTACCGCGACCATAATATGTTAAAAATAAAACAAAATATGTGTTGTTTTCGTCTCAAAATTCAACCGAATAAAGAAATAATTACTTTCGAAAATAAAACAATAAACACGATGTTGATAATATATCTATATATATATATATATATATACTGACAATCATGAGATATTGTTTAATCTCAGTGTTAAAAGAAAGTTCCTTCTAATATCATGTTTCTGCGTCTTGAAGCAATTAAACTAATATCAAAATATTTATAAAAGCAATGAATGATGATCTTTATCATCTTCACATTAGGGAAAAGAAGACATGTGCAAGGAACACAATGAAAGAAGAAAATACGAACTAAAAATTGACGAGAAAAGAAATTAATAATAGTGAGTAACACAAAAGACTTTTTTTTGCTAAAATTATGACATCATTATCAAACAAGAGTAATTTTTATGAATGAAAGGTAGTTTTCATTTCGTATCACACAAAAGATAAAAATCCATACCTTCTCGATTAATTTTAATAAACCAGATTTGTTTTTTACGTAAATATTACTATGAAAAGTCTCCAACTTCATCAAAATTTTAAAAATAAATGTATTAATTTACCTGAAATTTCAAAATGAAAAAAAGATGAAAATGCTTAACAATTGCAAATTATTACATAAACATATTCACGTAAAAAATTTTATGCAGCTATATCAATGCACTACATACCTGGCTACACCCTATTTTTTTGGAGAAAAAAGTTTCTCAAGATTTACTATAATGTTGCAGAATAAATAATTCGAAATAATTTGATTTTCAAATTGTTATGTGAGTTTACAGTAATTGAAAAATCGTGAAAAAATTTCAACCATTTCATTTTGGGATTATTTTATTTTACAACAAAGCACACAATATTTTTTTCTTATTATAAAAACACTGTATAAATACACTCTTACAGTTTTTGTTAATAATAAACATGTCCATATATTTTCAACACAGGTAAAAAATTCATATTTGCTATTAATAACTTTTAGGCTTTATTCAAAGAAGCAACAGCGTTTTTATTTTATTTGTTAATATGATCTAATTCTCGGCTTAAATAGTTCACAGTCTTTTCAGGATTAACCAGTGTGATGTTTTCGCTGTCATACTGGTTGATTTTTTTCTTTAAAGTGAATAGAAATTTAATGGTGCTGTCAGAAGGTAAGTAGATACCTGTATCATCGGAAAAAAAGAAGAATGTTTATATAATTGTCTTTCTTATTGGAGCCTGGACATCAGATTACTTTGCACTGTATGAGAGACATTTTTAAAACCTGATTGGCCATAGATGGTAAATTTTGCTTCAGAAAACAAACAGAACTTGATTTTTATCATAAGTTTTTTTTTTTCATTTTATCTTGAAGCTGGAGATCTATAACTGAAATTAAAAAGAGAGAGAGAGAAAGAAATTAAAGCTTGACATTGAAAACATCAAATGCGAAACTATGAAACAATAAATTTATTTTTATAATTAGGATGAGTTTATTCAATGATCCAGGTCAATTGTTTATTTTCCTAGCAAACTGCTTACAGCTCAAGGAATACATGACATTTTATTTATTTATTTATTATTTGCTCGTAAGGCCCGAGTTTAAATATACGTTAAAAATTTAAAACTTTATATGGTTTTTCGTAACTTTTTGAGAGTTAAATTTTTCCCAATGTGGAATCTCTGAAGTGTTAAGAAACATTAATTATCTATAGAGCAATTGGTTACATATCTTGCAACGCTGTTAGTTTGCCTTTTTAACTTTATATTCCTTCTTTATATATCATAGCAAAGAGATGAAGATCAACGATTTGATTATGGATACATATCAATTATAGGGATGATGAAGTCATGTTCACGAAGAGGTACGAATATCTTCTACTTTTTATTCACTCGTCAAACTGATTAACAAAGTACGAACAGGTGTATCAAATACGACAATATAGTGATCATTATCGTTATAATAGCGTTACGAGAAATTAATATTATACAGATAATTTACAATGATTATGGATATAATATTATTGTGAGTGTTGAAAAATCTTATACAGGTAACAAAATATTTACCGTTGATAAAATAATATAAATTAGTTAAATTGGTAAAGTATCACGATATGTTAAATATCGATATTTTTATATTACATTTCGATATTATTATGTGTACCTATCGGTTTTAGGGATCAATGTTTTTTTTCGCTCGATAACTCAAAAGCAGTTGCCAAATCATGATCTTTATATGAAGTAAGTATCGATAAATGTGCTTAAATAAAGGCCATGTTATGATTAATTATAAGGGAAGATTTCTGCTTCGATACATAAGCCAAAATAATCCCTTAGAATTTGTCATGATTTATTTTTTTTTTTTTTTTTTTTGCGTCTTGGTGATTTTAGTTGACGTAAACAGTTACCCATTTGGTCAAACTCATGATACGCAAGACACGATTGTAAAGATTTCAAACTCTAATCATGACAATTTATTCCATTAAATAAAAATAAGTTTTGAATATTATTTTTACTTAGGAGAAATATTTTAAGAAATTTTTAAAGCAAGCAGTTGAAAGTTAATTTCTATAATGTATACACTAATTCTAAATATAAAGCAAGAAATCAGATTTTTTAAAAAAAATAATGAGTTTGATTACTTTTTACTAATTTTTAGATCCCTTGGAAACTATAGTTCAAAGGCCATAATCAGACTTCGTTGGTATAATTAAAAAAATTATGTTTACTATATTTCACTGCAGATATTAATAAAAATAATGAATTATGCAGCTTATTAGAATTATAAATTTCATTCAGAATAAAAACAAGCGTTATTTTGTCTTTGGCAAATAAGTATGGGATATGAATGTTCAAAATGTAAATATTTATAAGTTGTTTCTTTTAACTTACTCTTAAACATTACTTTGAACACGAAAGGAATGTCTACAGTAATTAAGAAAAACTGAATATCCCATGCTTTAGTGATACTAGATTGTTTTTTTAAATGAAAAACTATCCTTTAAAATAAGTTTAAAATATTAAGTTACTAATCAGACTGAAATTACTATGATTTCCTTTATGTTAAGGCATATTATATTGCATCCATGTGATGTGAAGTATTATCATTGTGCTACCTGGGGACAGGAAATGTTCATTATGCTGTTGACAGTGTTAATTATTTCGTGTTGTCGACATGTCTGCATGTTGAAAGAGAAAAACCTCATTCGGAGTTTTCTGTGGATAATTTTTCTCTAAAATTTTCAAAGAGCATGTAGAGTAGCTAATTTAGCCCAGCAGGATATTTCATGCCAACTCATAATAATTTCTTATTGCTGCGTAAACTTACTTCAAATTGCTAACTTGTGCTACATATTACTCACCATGTATTAAAAATTACATGTGCTTTGACCTATAACCAGTTCTTGCTTACTTTACTACAGGAAGAATTGATGCAACGCTTACAGCGCCACCTAAAACTTTTTCCCTCTTTCCTTTCAACCATATTAGTCCCTGCTTTCAACTTAAAACTTTTATTTCCGAAAGACGAATGGGTTTTCTGCATAGCGTTTTCCCTCCCTGGCAAGCGGTATCGTCCGCTAAGCGCTCAGTTGCATGAAAGTAGAAGGTTCGAATCCCCCCGCAACTCTGCATGTATTTTCCAGCTCTTTCTCTGGATTGTGTTATCTGTTATTCCACTTGACAAAGGCTTAGAATCTGCACTTATTTAATTGATTACACAAGCCTGCAACATATGTACCAATTAATTAAGTTATTTTGCCTAATATTAATCTATTTTTTAAATTAATATTTTTGGATCTATTTAGGGTTTCTTCGTAGTGTTGCAGGTATTTTTCTTAAATATTTACTAAAGGTTTCTTACTGAACGTACTAAATGATTTTTGGTAAACATACAGGGAAAGCGCCTTTAGTCCTACTAACAGTTTCTTAGCATGAAATAATAAAGAGCACACAGAATCCTCTAAGGAATTCTGTGTGTTCTTAACTCATGTGTTCTTCTGCGTAAGTTTAATCATGCAAGACTCCTTGAAAATAAACTACGTGAATTACTAGTAATATTAGAGATTAATATCTTAGACATTATCTAGTAATACAACAGATTTTTTTTCCTAACAGTGCAGTAGTGAATGTCTAAAGATCGAGTAGTTCTACTTGCATCGCTCGTTTGAGACATCGTTTTATGCTTTTTGGATTGTTGAGGCCACATCTACTGCAGTCGAAGTTGATTAGTTTTCACAGATTGTTTTCAGAACAAGAACTTTTTCAAAAGAGTCTGCCACACAGTTCCTTAGTTTTCCAGGTGTTGAGCCCTTGAGCAAAATTTTACTGAAATTATCCTGCAATGCTCTACTTCCCCATTGAATAAACATGAGTAATACCGATTTCGGTTTCAAAAAAGCCGAAAAAGCAGAGCTCGTAAAGGAATCGGCGCAAATGCTCTGAGGAATAGCGAGACAACTATTTTCAAAGAGCCACGCTCTTTTATCGAAATAACATCTGGTAAATACGAGGTGATTTTTTAAAAAAAAATTACGCAACAGAATTTTCTTTTTAACTAGTTTCATTTCAAACTATGGGAACTTTACGTTTTTATAACTCCTTTGAAGTGCGTGGCACAGTAAAACTCCGTTTAGTTTACATTTCATTAAAAACAGAAAGGTATCTATCGCTAAAAGTTTGAATTTGTTTTCTTATTCTATTCAAGCATATCTATGGTCTTTGTGAATGCTGAATTATATACATAGGGAGAAGAATCTAAACAAAGATGGACGATAAATTTATGAGTAAATTTCTTTTCACTTAACGTATACGTCAGTTTAAAACTTACTAAAGCAAAAAAAAATTTAAATCCATTCTCCCTTATACTAATTCATTTTTTTATAATGGTCTAAAACACATACTTCTTTTCCATACGACGTTAAGCAAAAATTAATGCACTAAAAGGGACACAGTTAAGTAAATTCCAATATAAAAATTATTTAAAATTTTTCTTCTGCTTCCTGATAACACTCTTTAAAAATATATATTTGCAAGCAAAATTAAATATTTCGAAGAAATTATTCCAAAAATTTAATTATTCTGAAAATAACAGCGTTGAAAAGAATTATTACGAGATTAAAAAAATTGGATCAATGAAAAAAAGTTAAAAAAAATTAAATAAAAAAAATTCTGATTTTTTTAGGTTATAATATTTGATACATTCCTTAGGTAACTGAGCTATATCATAACTATTTACAGTTTTTTTTCTAACGTTTCATTTTTTTTTCTTCTAACTTCATTGCAAAATTACAATAAAAATACAATAATGTATATTTTTTCCATGTAAGCTTATTAACTTTTTAATGCTTTAAATTTCAAAGGGGTAAATAATAATGTTCACTTATATCCGAGATAATATTTCAAATAAAATCAACTTTTAAATGCTTTGTTACCTTACTTGAAATAATGTGAGCATTAGTAATGAGATTAACTCTAAAATAGAAAATATTATTAAGTTATCTTATAAACTTTACCCCAAAGTATAAAACTTTGAATTACATTTAAATCAATTATTCTGCTTAAGACAGAATCCCATATTATTTTCAAGATAAATAATCCAAATTAAGACACACGGAAAGAAAATGGATCTTTAGAAACTAAGGATTTAACAAAGCCTCTTCTGTTCTATCAGAAAGAGAAGGTCATTCTTCAATCACAACTATTAAGATCTTAGAAAAGGCTTAAGTTCATTTGGTTCCAGCGACCACAGTCTAAGCGATTATCTAAAAGCTTGTAATTGCCCTAAGCCTAGTTATCTTCCGAGGGTTGCGTCTCATTTTTAGACAGACTTTATTCGATTTGTCCCGTTTTCTGATTGTGAAACAAAAGTAGATTAACTTGAGAGTATAAAGTTAGTCTTTCTGTAAATTTATTCTTTTATATCGAGAGGGTTTTGTTTTCCGTTGAGAATAAAGAGTTACGTGTAGTTAAAGATACTTTAAGTACTATTTTAGACTTGTTTCAGTAAAAACTTATCAGGGTTCTTTAAAAATGTAATAATCTTATATTTGCAAATGTACACCTTGCAATTTCTTAAGTAAACATGGTGTTGCAAAAAGAGCAATAAAGAGTTATGTTTAATTTAATTAGATTTATTTGTTTGATTTATCCGGAAGGCCTGTATCGTGTTCATTTTTTGACATCAAGTCAAAAAAAATCCCGGGTTCGAATCTTGGATAAAGCATGGGTGTGTTTTCCTTCTCTTCTCTAATGTATCTGTCATTCTTACAGTGGGAGCAACGTTGGCTAAGTCGATATTCAACGATATTAAGAACGAAAGTTAATATCCGGATGGGTACGGGAAAAAATTGGATTTAGAAACTAAATATGCTCAAAAAATAATGCTCAAACATTTTGCCAAATAACTGTCTTCATTTGCTTAAAGATACTAATTTCGTCAAACGAATTTGGCTTAATGTAACATTGATATAATTTGTACCGATTGATATAATTTGTTAGGACATGCACCATAACAAGAAAAGGATATTAATTAATCAATAGTCAGTTATCATAAGGAACCGAACTCTTGAGAACATGTTCGACAAGGCAGAAAATAAACCATTCAAGTCATGCAATTTTAAATCCAGATAAGAAAAAATTAGAACACTTAAACAGATATAGCAGAAAATATAGCATCCGTGATCTTCGTTACATACTTCGTTGCATGACATTTTATAAATACTTTACAGTAAAAATTGAATATTACTATGGAAACTGCGTTTTTTAGTAACATATTTACCTAAAAAAATGGCACCATACAGGCGGGAAGTAACATAAACTCCCGAAAGTCTTGGTATGACGCACGAAAGAGGAAGCAGTTTCGTCCCTCAATTAAGAGGTCAAACTTCGTCAAAATCTCGCTATTTCGCAATGACATAATTGTCATAATTAACAAAATACAACTCGGGGATTGCTTAATTGAATAAAGTAAAAGTTTTAATTCCTACTGAGGATGAATATGTTCAATCGAACCTTTCCACACTTAGTGAAAATTACACGGCATCACGGCAAAAATCGTTGTTCTTGACAAATACGAATAGAATAAATTTTGTAGGGCGCATAAAAAAAATAAATCCCTGTTTACCTCCCATTTATGCAATTTCAAACCTCAGAATAGAGTTACAATATTTAAGCGTGTGCTTTCGCTCTCATTAACTCAAGCTCAAGCAAAAGACAGTAAAAATCTCGGAGAAATAACGTAGCAAAATTTCGATTTCTCCTTTAATTCACTTGCAGCTACATTTTTTGTCAGAAAAGTTCGATAGTAATCCACTCAATTCAAATCTTTATTACTATGTGTACTAACATTTTTAGGAATTCATCAACTGTAGAATCTGGGATCAAAAGCAAAAATAGTATTTGTTTGAAATGATTTCTATTAAATTGACATTACGTTTCCAATCACAGTTTTAAAAAAAATCTGGAAGTTAAAAAATTAGTTGTGCGGCTGTACAATTAAGATGAATTTACTACTCTATTCATAAACTATCTACGAACCTTTGAACCCATAACTCCTAGGTAAACACAAGGCCTCAACCCGGGCTACCGTACCTTCTCTTTTCTAGAAGGAGTTGTTAAATGACTCAGCAGATTTGGCTGCACTGATGAACGTGAGACCCTCTGCCTTGAAATAGAATTTTTTCCCTCGTAATTTAAGGTAGGTAGGTTTACGTTGCACTACAGCTGCACAATGAGCTATCGGGGCAGGTCCGAGAAACATCCCTAAGGATTATCCGAAAACCTACCATCACAATTTTCATCCTCAGTTGAGGGAATGGCTCCTCCGATTTGGTAGCTCAATGACCTGCTCTCGAAATCGAGCACTTTATGGTAGAACAGTTTATCAAGGTCCGATACCACACACCCTCTATCTCTACGCAGGCTGATCAAAGTGGTCACCTACCCGCTTATCGACTTTATCCAGTGATGTTTTACTTCGGTGTTCTACTGGGAACCGTGTCTTATTATCAGTCCACTGCGGGACCTTATAACTTATGCTATTCACTATATACAATTAACTCCAAATCTACATCTATTATTACTCCAAATTTACATGGAATGATTATGTTTTCAAAATTAATAGTTAAGCACGTGCTGCGAATTTAAATTACAAAATATTTAGTTTTGATCTAATTTGTAGATGAAACTGAAAAGACTTCCTTAGATCAAGTTAAAACCAAATCAAAATTATGCTATGCCTATTCAGTGCAATATCTCACCTCCTCAACTTGAAAAAGTGACAAAATGCCAAAATTAGAGCATGCGGAAATTGATTGAAGTCAGATGGTTCATAAGCAACGAAAGCAAACACCGTGATCTGAAGATTGATTATCTTCAGCAAGCTCAAGAAACTTAAGTTTAAACTTATTTTATAAAGCTCAAAAATGCAGTGAAGTCAACTTTATTAGTATCTTCCAATTCAATATGCCACCTGGTGACATTAGAATTCAGCCTACAGAAGTGGTGTGAAGGTAGGGTCAAAATGATAACGTCCAGAAAAAAGGGGAGGGCATCCAATTCATAATTTGTAACATTAAAACTTTAATCTTATTGGTTATTGGATTAATCTTATTGGTCTTTAATCTTATTAGTTTAGACTTATTGGTAAATTAAGTATTTTTGCATTTGCTCAATGAAAATATTTTTTTGAAGATTTAAATACGATTCTCAAACAAGTTTAATTGTGAGATTTTGGTCATTTAAATTTAACCTTTTTCACATTTAGGAAAAAAATGTAATTCTTTTACTCGAAATATTTTATTGCCTTACAATAATTTCGAGACATGTTCCCGTCAAAGTTATCGTACACCAAACGATGATCTGTTAAAAAATCTTATACTACAGAAACAAATTTGCTCCCTATCCGGGATTTTTTTCTTCATCGTTTGAAAATCTAGTGTTGATGATAATAATAATATTCCACTCGAGCATTTTTTTAAATTTTTCTTATTACATTTTTATGGAAATTAGTGTGATAGAGAGGATTTGCAATAGGTGGTTGCAAGTCAATAATTAAGAATTTCGAATTATATTATCGAAACTTAATGTAGTGAATTCAAAATTGCTGCAAAAACAATGTTTAATGTCAAAATAATGAACTTTATAATCTTTTTTTTTGTTGAGGCTGATCGAGTACAATTTTAATTAGCCACATGAAAAGGCAATTATTTATTATGAAAAAATTAATTGAATTCAATATTCAGTAAAAACTCGTATAAATTTCAGTGTACTACCTGTCAATTTTTAAATATCATATGTTCTGGGAACATTTATTAACCGGAATATCGATAATTAGGGAAAAATTGTTTCTAAAGTTTAACTTTACAAATGCAGAGAATGATAAATGAATTAATGCGTTCCCCTTTTATTTTAATTGATATAACTTACATTTAATATTTTGTTTAAGCATTCTCAGAAGGATTTTAAAATATTGACAAATAGTTGCTTGATTTGGCAAAATTTGAAATTTAATATTTATTATCATTTGAAAGTTAAAATTTTTTATTATTATTTTTTTTAATTTTCAGCATTATATCGAATATGTCAATCGAATACGTTTCGAGTTTATGATTGAGTACCCTTCAAATGCTTCCCTATTTATCCTTCGATTTTCCTGAGAAGTGTATTCGATGCCTATAGTTTTGTATTTCTTGCTCGTGTGTGACAAACAGGAATTTGTTATCTGTATATTACACATCTTTCGAAACTGGAGATGAAATTTAATTTAAACTTTCCGAGAAGAGACCAAAAAAAGTACGATTTTCATCATTTTTAAAATATGTTCTCTGCAAAACTTTATATTAGATTTATAAACAGTGATAATGATTTTATTAAATGATGCTTTCTTTAGCTTTAAGACATGGTGGACTCAGTTTTTCTGCTTACATGGTCATAGATTTAAGTAATGGGGCATGAGATAAAAATTAATGGGACATGTGATTGATAAAAAGAGCATACTGTTATGTTATGCTGCAGATTACAGTGTATGCGTCTCCCGGGGAATAGATGTAAATCGACATATAAATGAAAAGACGTATAATTGAAAACTCAACAATTTCATAGAAATTCTACATAAACATAAGTTTTTTAATTACTTAATGACATAATTAATTCATCACTTAATATTATTAACATAGTAATTATTAAAACAAAAGAATAAACTGTTTAAAAATTTAAAAAAAGAATCATACGTTTAATTTACCACTTAAGAAAATAAATGAGTAAAATTATTTCCATACAAATATTTTAGAGGAAAAATTAGAGCTCTTGAAATCAGGCCAAATGTATATCTTAAAGAAAGAAAAAAAAGGAAAGAGAAAAAAAGAATGAAAGGAAAAGAAGAGGGAAAAAAGGCAGGGAAAAAGACGTATAATTGAGATTTCATGTTTTTCCGTAGTGGAAGTAACAATTTTATTATTGTATAGATTGAAGATAAAGTGGGACTCCAATGAAGCGGCATAAAAACGAGAAACAATTAAGTAGTGTTTTGCTTTACTGATTATACCAGACCATTTCCCCTCGAACAGACGCTTTATTAATTTGAGAAAATTGGTATCTAACCTGTTTGAGGATACAAATTTCGCCAAAAGTTTGAAGAACTGGATTGAATATAATAACACAATTGATTAGGGAATACAACATTTAAATAGAAGGGTTATTAAAGGAATGTGCAATGAGTCATCTATTAGAATCATACCCGACAAACCATCCATTGGAATCATACCCGACAAACCATCCATTGGAATCATACCCGACAAACCAGTTTAACACTTGAGCACTCTAACAACTGCTTTTTCCCGTCATAAGAGGAGAAAGACTATTAAAATCTTAAAAAAAAGAAAACCTTGGAAAGACACTTTTAATGTTCTAGTAAATGAAAAGATAGGTACCAGAAAGTTCCTATAACATTAATCTGAGTTAGTTTTCTCGTAAAATTTTCAGTAAAAATTGATGGCTACTGTCCAACCTACAATTTACAGTGATATGAATATAGTGGGAAACAGCATTAACTCCCAGAATGCAATGTAATGACGCACGCGTGAGAGGGCAAATTCGTCAAACATTTGATTATTCACGTTTCGTCCAAAAACCCGCGTCACCTTAAATCTTATGCATACATAGTTTTGTTGTAGCTTTATAAGCCGTTTAAAGAAAAGCATACAATACATAATACGAATAAGCCATTATGCAGTGGAATGCGAATAAGGCATTTTTTAAAACATGTTTAACATCCCATACCATATTAATTCATTCATTTGTTTATCCAAATATTTGCAGTTCAACTGCGTTTGACATTTTCTAAATTCGAAGATTCAACTTAATTAATATAAGTAATAATAAATTGATTATGTCAGCAATCTTTAACCCCATGAACAAAATGGATTCTAGTTTTTGTGCAAAGGTTTCTTTTTTTGATGCATTCTATTTAATACTATTGATTTGCCTATAAAATAACATTTAAAAGTAAAATTTTCAAATGAGTTTTTATAATTTTTTTTCAAAAAATTGTGACTCTTTAGAGAAAAAAAAGTAAATATTGAAAATATTTTTTATGGTAGTATACCAAATGATTTTATTAAATTCAGTTATATGCGTAAATAAAATCTGATAACAATACGAAATATGTATGCTTCATGAAATGAAATATATTTTATTTAAGCTAAATCTTGAGGAATATTTTATCAAAGAAGCAGATATAATAAATCACGCAATGAATTTCTTTTTATAGTGACTTAGACTAGGTAAAATCATTATTTTACGCAAAACATGTTTATCTTTATTTGATCTAAGCAAAGACCACAAATTACAGTTAAGAATACACTACACCATTCTTCCAGAGTCACGCAAAGTTTTCTTACATCAAACAAAATAAAAAAAAATTACAACTCAGGGATTATACATAATGAGAAAAACGTAGCGTTGCGCACCTGTCGGCCTATATCGTTCATATATCTTCTTAAAAGTCTATTTTAGAATAATTATCTTACATGGAAAGTCATGTTTCCATATGTTATGCGTATAAGTCAATAGAAGAAAAGAGATATTGCATGCAAAACAAACATTTACGAAGAATCAAAATTTAGTCTGCGTTAAAACCATAAAGTTCGAATCAATAAGTGAATTATTAGATGCTCGTAAAATGTGACATTTAAACAGACAAATGATTTCATGCAAATGAATGTTAGTAAATAGATAAAAAAATATTTCTGAATCAGCTAAAGTTTTAATTAGAAATCTACCTAAACTTCAAACAAGAATAATAATAATATATAAGCGTGAATGATAGAATAATCAATATGGTGAATTTAAAGGAATTAGTGTTTGCAGTATTTTTAATTTATTTTTTTGTTGTTGAAAGAAAACTAAGAAAATGAATACAGCAACAAAAACATTACGTTAAAACATATTAAACATTTGATTTAAAAATAAGCATAATTGAAATACTTGATTTTAAAATTTGTGCAGCAAAAAGAACAGAGTAGTAGAATGTCTTGGGAAAGATATCTGAAGAAAGAACAAAAAAAGAACAAATTACTTAAAAAGCGTGAATAATAGAAGAATACATATGGTGAATTTAAATGTATCAGAGCTTGCTTTGATTTCATTTTTTTAAAAGGCGATGAAAAGGAATGCAACTGCAAAATTATCGCGTTAAAATATGTTAAACATTTAGTTTAAAAATAATTATAACTGAAATTCTCAGTTGTAAAAAACAAGTAGCAAAAATAACAGAGTAATCGAATGTCTTATGGAATAATGTCTTAAAGAACGTTTCAGGTAAAGTTTGAATCGAAAAATAAAGTGCAATAGTTTAAAAAAGATAAAAACTGCCGTATGATATTATATTTTGCCCATTTGTTTATCATGGGATAGGAAAGATTTTGAAATTTTGTAGGATTATCTACGATATTTTTAAAATTAATTTTTTTAGACAAATAGTATTCAACGAATTTAAATTCTTTAAAGTAGCATTTACCTCCAAGGAAAAAAATGTTGACTCTTGAAAATCTTATACTTATCACAAAACAAGAAATACAAGCTTACTGCATAACTGCAAACTCTTATTATTCGAGATTGGCGATGATAATTAAAAAGCATTACCTCTTCAAATTAATGATTACACTGCTGGCTTTGAAACATTTCGTGCTCTTTCTTGTACTCATTTGGCGACATTAGCTACCTCCCATCGACTGTGGTTCCCTCGTGTCCCTCAGCAGTTTTGCGCAGCAGATGGTCTATTGAACTCACAATTAATGGTAGCACTTTCACGAATACGGGCAATTTGTGTTGGGGACCCTAGTAACATTCCTGTAAATTAACTCTGTCTTGCTAGATTCTGATCGTAAAGGCTTTAACGGTCATTGACTAATTCGGATGTCTATTAAGCTTTAGAATTTGATTGATTTTCAGGTTTGTGTCAGTTGTCTTAAGATTAATGACAGGAAAAGGATTCTATGCAAATTTTGAAGTAACGCTCTCTTTTCAAGAATAGTGCTCTGTTCAAATGTAATCAAATCCCTCGAGAAGCATTATTTGGGAAATATTGATCTTTAGTTATATCGTTTAGAAGAATTTTAAATACTAACTTTGGCAAGATTAGAAAGTATTTCTCAGCGATTTTTATTTCTCTTCGGAAACAATTTTAAAAGTAGCCAGTTAGAAAATGCTTAATTTAGAACTTGACCTGTTTACAAAAGACATTTCGATTAGTTTAGTCCATTTTTTTTAAAGTTTATAATTGTGCTTAAATTGAAAATATTTATAAATTTACAGTTTAGAAAGTAGTGCAAGAAAAAAGAAAAAGAAACAAAAGTAAGTTGAACATTGACAGTCGTAAACTCAAAATTTAGTTGACTGTGCAAGGTCGGTTATAAAATTAAAAATAAATGAATGCGCACTCCCTCCTTCTACCTCCCTCTCTCTCCTGTCAGTTTCATTTCATTAGTATTGCGTCATTGTTGTGTGTTTTTATTTCTCATAATTTGATACGTTCGACTAATTTCTTCATTCTTTGACTGTATTAACTTGAATTTTCAGGTATTAAAAAGTAAATAAATACCATTATGATAAGCTTCTTACTTCTATTAAGTTTTTATACCATTTGATTGCTTGAGTTTTAATTATTAATTGATTAATAATTTACTCAGTTAAAAAAATTTTGATTGATAGATTGTATTGATTCTTTTGAAATTAAAAAATAAATAAATAGCATTATGTTAAGTTAATTATTGTTATATTATTTAAAACGCTTGTTTTTTAAAATATTATTTTTTATTTCATCGATTCTAGCATCTAATTGCTGAATATTTGATTTTATTAACTTTTCTTTTGCATCGAAAAATAAACAAATGATGTTATGTTAATTTCTTTAAATGTAATAATATTTTGTAACTTAAACATTGTAGTTTTTAATTGATTTATGAAATATTCTATAAAATATTCGTGAAATGTTTTATTGTATTAACGTGATTCTTAAGATAAAGAAATTTAAATAACAATATGATACTTACCTTAATTTTTCTTTCTTCTGATCTTTCCTTAATCATTCTGATCTTTCCTTAATTTCAAACTATTTATTTTTGTTATTATGCTTATTATTTATTATGATTTTAATTGATTAATGATTGATTCGATCAAAAATAACTTGCTGATTGTTTGATTGAGCAAACTTGATTCTTTCGTTCCGTGCAAGAATATGAAACAAGCAGGTGTGTGAAAGGAAAAATTCCTTTATTAGATCAGTTTTAAACAGGCCGAGAGCAACAAACTTCACACCAAAATCCACTCTCTTCGGATTATATATTAGGGAATTTTGAGGAAATATTTTGAAAGTCATCTAGATCACATGTGCTATAAGGAATAATCCAATAATTACAATAGGCCAGCATAATCTGTGAAAGTTTTCTCACTTCAGTTCTTAATCCTTAAGGGAAAAACTTATTATGTTTATTAATTCACTCTTTAATCTATTGCTAGAAGTGGGAGTGAATTATTATTTATGCGAACGGATTTCATTCTGAATCATGAATGAAGAAATAATTTAGACTAAGAAATAATACAAAAAGATTAGAAACATAATAAAAACTTGATAGAATAAATAAATAGGATCTCTTCAGGATGCATTAGTTTACGACAGAGACGGTAGGAAGGAAACAATAGATTTTGGTCATGTAGAAACGCGTCGTCCGAGTTCGTCTCTAAGCAGGATTGATCGAATTGAGGTCAGGAGAGCATTCTGACCACTCTATACACTGTATTGTTTCAGCTTCAATATTATTCTACACGAGACGAGCTGTATGGGGTCTGACACTATTCTCTATTAAAAGACAGAAATCATCGATGACTGTAGCGTAAGATACGACTTGGGTCTCGTCTACATTGCTATAAGCCGTCAAATTGCCTTTCCGAAAGAAATGCAAGTCAGAACGTCCATCTAACCTGATTCCAGCTCATACGATCAAAGAACAAAGACGGTAATTTGATCCCTAAACAAATATAAGGTTATTTCGAGTGCAGCTTTTTCACTATACCAAAACATGTGTGTTGTCACACTCTAAACTGAATCGGGACTCGACCATAAACAGCACTTGACTCCATTCACTTTGCATCCAATCTCAATGTTCAATAGTTACTTTCTTTGGCAGCACAGTGTCAGTCTGAAAAGGAAATACACACCATTGGATTGCATGCTTACAAGCCACCTTCATGAACCCTATTTCGAATTGTTCGGCTTGAGAGCCGTCGACCTGTTTCTAAAGGAAACTGTCTTAGAATTAGCGAGGTACTAGCTGTTCTGTCTCAACAATGTGTTAACTGGAGATATCGGTCATTTTTTTGCTGTGATAGGGCGAGGACGACAAGTCCTGCACGTCGTCAACACATGCCCGGTTTCTCGGAATCGATTCCAGTCTTGCAATGACAATTCCTGTTTTTGTCCGTATTCCAGTCTCCCGATAATACGCCTACTCATGAATTCTGGAAGATCACGTTTTCAGTGACATTTTTAAGTAAACTTTCCTCAAAACAAAAGCCGAAAGGTTGAATTTTACCACTGCGATAACGAAGGACAACAGGCTCTGCGAAATCAAGATTTCTACACCTAAATCATTTTTCTGATTTTTGTCGTCATGAACTTTTATTTGCATATAATATTTTCTTCTGCTGCTTTCTGCTGTACATGAGACTAAGAATTTTTAAATTTAAACATGCATGTATTTGGTTTTGATTCAAGAGATTGTTTATATACTTCCTATTTGTATTTATTTTTAATGTGTTGCATTACCAATTGATACACGAACGTAAACCAGTGCAAACTGGTCTCAGTCGCGTGCGTCAGTTGCGGACGTGTTTCTGTGATTTTATGCTCTGCCTTTATTTGTTTCTCAGTTTTATACTACGAAGTTATTTGTTTATTTTGTGTGCAATGTTAAAATAATCAACTGGAAAATTTTCATCATTCGTAAAAAAGGCGATCTTTTATTATATTAAAAAACTGAAGTAAAGACCCTCGTGAATGCTAAAATACTTCCTAGCAGCGAAATGTCACGAAAATTGAGTCAGGGTGCGAATTGAGCCCGAAACAGAAGTAATATATTGTATATATATATATATATATATATATATATATATATATATATATATATATATATATATATATATATATATATATATATATATATATATATATACACATATATAGTATATTCATATATATATATATATATATATATATATATATATATATATATACATATATAGTATATTCATATATATATATATATATATATATATATATATATATGTATGTATAAACAGAGTGCATCCATTTGTAAATGACATGATTTTTCCCATCTCAAAGTGGACAGTAAGCATTCTAATCTTCGTTTACAAGTTTCAGAGAAGACATTTAAATCAAACCTAAAGACAAAATGCAATGATCCCTTTGAACACAATCTAGCGTCTCAAATCTTCCCACCCTCAACAAATGATCAACTGTCTCTTGTTAGTAATTAATCTGTACTCGGCCAAAGCACGTAACATATCAACATTGATTAGAAGCCTTAAATCAGGCCGCCCATGCATTATTTATGTCTAACGCCCATTGCGGGTGTTGTCCTGTTACACTGTTTTAATTGACAGGGATATAATTACCAGGTGATCAGTAAGTGTTAATTCGTGATTGAACTGTTGTTACAAAAATCACAGAAATGTTGAGGACAGAAGGTAAAGGTTTTCGAATCTTTAGATAATACTTTTCATTTAAAAGTTTCCTAACTTCGATACTTTCATAACACGTAATTTAAAGATTAAAGTTTCAAAATATCTGCCACCATTTTCATTTCATTTCAAATGAGTTTGAAAGTAAGTATTGATTAAAATTGTATAATATGAAATTAAGTCTTTAGATTCGCGACATATTTAGAGGCGCATTTGTATTTACCCCAAGACAATTTTTTATAAAATATTGTTTATTAGACTATTTATTGCTTACATAGATTTAAAAAACCGTTGGCATCTATTAATAATAATATTTTGTGTGTTTCGTTTTGTGTTAAAACTCATTTAAAACTATTAAATGTGATTGAATGTATTATTTTGTTATTCATTTTAGTCTTTCAAATATATTCATATCATTTTTTAAGTGGATGTCATTTAATTTTCACTTAAATAAAAATTTATTATATTTTTTTCTTTTTATTCTGTACAAAATATTTAGTTATGTTAGAAAAACTAAAAATGCCATTAAGATTTTTTATTCTTTATTGACTCATTTTGTTTTATTTTATAGCCTCGATAAACAGCCTACCATTTTTTAGAGGGTCAGATTTACGTCTATCATTGTTCTACTACTTTTTAATGTAATTTTAAACCCAACCCAGAACTTAATGGAAATCCTGAATCAAGCATTAGGACAAACTAGCTCTATTGAAGGACTTTTTGCGGGAACTGACCCGATAAGGTTTCTTAAGGATGGAAAACACGAAAGACCGGATCGGTTAGACAATTGGCGAGGGAAATCCTACCCAAGTTCCAGGATGGCGCTAGCAGGGAGCAGAATTCATATTGACCAAAATCGCTGAGATTCCAACTTGAGTAACCTAACTTGGATGCGAATGCTCTATCCCTTGACCCACCGCTCCTCTTGATATCTCATTTTATTTTGAGACCGACGTTAAACAGCCTACTCAATTTTGGGTTTGCGACTTTAAATGTCCAATTCCATAGCATTGTAAATTTGAACCCAAAGCAAAAGACAATGGAACTTCTGAATTAAAAATTGGGTTACATTTTGAGGAAAACCCCGAAAACTATCAATGATTAGATCAATGACAAGGTTATTCCAACCCATGATCTTTCTTCAACTGAGGGTGTTTTACGTCAGCACTGTCGACGGTGCGAGCCGGGAGCAAAATTCGTATCAAATAGCCACCTCTCGGCTTCGAACCTGGGTTACCCCATTGGGAGGTGAATGCCCGATTCTCTGAGCCTCCACAGATTTGTTAACTTATTTCTCCTTTATTTTTTCTTTTTGTTTCGTAAAGCGCAAACAAATTGTTTGCGCATACTGTTAAAAACTTTTTAATAAAGACAAATATAAGACCAATCACCAGTCAATATTTATTAAGCTAAAGGAATAATATATTGATAATGGAAAAAATACCCATTCGATTTTGGATCTGTGATGCCACATTTGGCATTACATATGTATTTCCTATCTTTTTAATATATCCTTCATTACTTAAGCTTATTTTTATTAATAGAAGGATTACATTTAAAAATAAATCAAAAACTTAATCTTTTTAAACGAACATAATATTTATTTCTTCTCTTCTAGATCAATGTAACGGATACTTTCTTTTTATTTCATTATTATGCAGACATATTAATTCACTGTCATCTCTAATCGAAAACAAAAATCTATTTATAACTTTTTATTCTAATTTTCCAACGGCTAAATGTTTCGGTTGCATGGTTGTAATAATTCACATAAATTTGTTGGCGACTCGTGATCGCCAAGGTGTTCTTTTAAAACCCATGTTGATATGCTAGTTGGCTTTGTTTTTGGCTATGACATATTATGATAAATCGCCAAATTATGGATCTCCTACCCATACTTTCACTGTCCGTTGAGAATAAATATATTCACTTTTAATTTTAAATTTGTGGAGGCTGGGAGCCCTTTGGGGGCCTCCCAGTCTCAATTTTCTAACCGTCAGAAATGTTGTTCTGGCTTTATGATCTCTCAATAGAGAGTATTCTTATTTCATCCCTTTAAGGGATTTCTTATTTTTTTCTGAAGAAGTGGCCATTTTCTAATTCACAAATTATGCTTAATAAAATCTAAATTTACATTCAACGATTTGTACATTATTTCCTGGAAACTCAATTGTTTTATTCATTCAATATTGGCCCAAATGAACATTCATATATTACACTATACAACTATACGGCTAATGACGGAGAAGCAAAGCTTCCCTCACAGGATCTTTAAAGTTTTATTATGTTTTTAATACATTTTTTCAATTATATATAAGTTTTTAAATGAAAAAAATAGATTAATGATTAACCAAATTTTTCGCAAAAAGATAGTGCAGAACAGTTTTGAAAAATCGTTTAAAGGCATATGATAAAAAATGATGAAATATCTAGTTCAAGAGATTGGTTTTTGTTTTTAACTTTATCATTTATTATACATGCAAACAGATAATTTTAGCCTGTTACTTTTACTGTTACCTGTTACTTTTATTTTGAAGATAAAAGACGCGTAACTATATTGAATCAGAACGATGGAATATTTTCATATAAGAATTCCATCGGCAGAAAAAAGTCTGTTCTAGTTCCAAAGCTGCAACTCCATAATCCTAAGGTCTGTAGTTAAAATTATAATTAACCAAGTTGATGTCTATGAAAAATGAGACGGTGTTTGCTGCGATAAATTTTAGTTTTATTGGCATTATGCTTATACAAAATTGTCAAATAGTATATATATATATATATATATATATATATATATATATATATATATATATATTTAATATTTTTAATGTCCCTTAAGATAATGCGACTTGTTAAAACATCTTATACCTATTTTATGCTTTAAAAAAGGTAAATAAGTTAAAATACTATTATTATTTCTATAAATAATGGACGCATGATGCGTATAATAACTAACAATAACTCAATTGTTTTCAAATGTCTAGTTTAATACTAGCACGGCTTATCATCTACCACTTTTAATCATTTCATAATTTATAATTTCATCCGACTTATCATTTGTACTGAAAAATATTTTACCATAATTTTTGCCATAATATTTAATGAAATTGAGTCAATGATTTGACAGTAATCATTACTATAAATTTAACGGCATATCTGATTTTGTTAAGTAACAAGTTTAGGAAAAAATGGATTTTACGGTGAAATATAGTTGCACTATGAGTACCAGTACTTTGTACTGTTGTTTGATTCGGAAATTTTCACAGCGCATAAATGAAACATTTCAAGATGTATGTCATTTTTTTTCCAATTTTTCAAGTTCTCAGAAAGATTGAAATATTATTTACAATCTTATAATCTAATAACCGTAATTATCTCTCTAATAACCGTAATTAGCTATCTGACAAATGCGCCAAGGATGATTTTCTGCCGTTGATTGAAATTACTTAGTCATACTAGTCAGAATATCAGCAATATTTTGCAAGAACAGTTTAGAGTGATTTACTAGCAGCAATATAAAATTAAAAAGATCTTAATTTAAACACGGTTAGCCATTGCAAAACACTATAGTATAGTCTAGTATAGTATAGTCTAGTATAGTATAGTCTATTAACATTATTATCATCATCTACCTCATCTTCTTTTACAATTTACGCAATGGAACGATAGAAAATTTGCATTTTTTTCCGAAGCAGCATATAAGAAGAAATGTATCGATATCGTTGTTCATGTATTGATAGTTTGTTCCGAAGAAAACAAACTCTCTCGAAATCGAACTGTTGGACTTTCAAAAATCTGTCTCGTAACTATATTTTTTGGATCATTAAATTCTTGTTGCTTGCTTAACACTCATTGTTAATGAACAATACTATTCTGTCTAAGGGATTAAAAAGGCTCGAATTTTGTAAATTGAACTAAACTAATACAGTGTAAGAGACTGTAACGACCCTATCAGACACTGGCCATAGGAAACTATACCTACACTAATACACTACACTAATAAGAGTAAATTAGGTTTGCTATAATCTAAAGAATTTTAGAAGATGCTGGAAAAAGTTAGAGGAATCAAAATGCTTAACCTAGTGTAGTTTTTAAATACTACTTAAAAAGATATCAAAGTTAAGGAAATATAATAAAATGTTACAACTGTCGAGCAAAAATCCAAATTTTTTTTTTTAATATTTATTTTGTTTATTTAATTTTATTTTTTGTTAACAATATTTTTTTTTTTTTTACAAGAGGTTAAAACTAAGCACACTGTTTAGTATAACGCAGAGGCTATATAATACTGAGTCTGATAGCCACGACGGTGAATTCCTAGAAATTTAAGGCATCTTTTCCGTCCAATAGCAATATACACCGAAGAGCCATTACATTATGACCACCCTCCATCTATAACAATGGGCTCGCCCAGGTTTTCATGGTTTCTCGCCCAGGAACAATGTTTTCATGGGTCACATTAGGACCTATATTCTTCATAGAACAATCCCTAACGTCTGTAAGCTACTTAAACATAGTTGCAGACCAGGTTCACCTATTCATGGCAACAGTTTTTACTGCGGGGGACAGTGTTTACCAACAGAATAATGCACAATGTCATAAGGGTCGAATCATCGGGGAACATTCCAGTGACTTTCAAGTCATGTCTTGGCCCCCAAATTCACCTGACCTTAATTCAATAGAGCATTTGTGGTCCTACTTGGAAAACCAAATTCGTGCTGCCACGCTACTCCCTCTCAATGTGAGGGAATTGCTGGACCAGTTGGTGAGCGCTTGGCACCGGATACCTCAGACTGCCTATCAGCGCCTTGTAGAATCAATGCCACGGCGGGTGCAAGCAGTTTTGATGGCGAAAGGTGGACATGTTAGTAGTATATGGGGGGGGCTAGAGGACACTTTTGCCCTTTCCATATACTACTATTGATTTCCTATTTTTATATTAAAAAAAATTAAAATAGGCCTATATTTTACATTTTTTATGAAATATCAGCATATTTAAAAATTCTTATTTTTTATATTAATAATTTTTATTTTATTAAAACCTTATTGAAAATATCGTTTTTTATTTTACATGTAATTCATAATCGTAATATTTATTTTTACCTTTAAAATCAAAAATATATTTTCCACTATTAATTTTTCTTATAGCTTTATCAGATAATTCACCATGACATTTCGAGAGATAAAAATCTTTCTCATCATTGTCTACTTCTAATCTAGCTATAATAGAGTCACCGTATTTTGTATTTATTTTTCTCAATGATATTAAATTATATTTACCTATCTCGAGTTCATTTAATTTGTATGTTTCAGGAAATCGTTTGAGGTCATTAAATTCTTCCATTTATTTAAGAACATTTTTTGTAATATAATTTCTATAATACATACACTTGTATAACGAACATCCAGGTCCTAAAATTTTAGTACATTTAGGTACATCAATGTCAATCGATGGTATATTCAATTCATCTAATATCTCTTTTTCTAAAATACCTCCTTTATAAGCAAATATACCACCATATAGTTGATATAGGTTATTTATATAATTTTTTACGTCTTGATGATTTATCCATAAACTATTCTTATTTCTATTAAATCTTAATCCGTGTACTTCTGAAGTACATTTACGTACAATCTTCAATTCTTGATCATTCAATTCACAATTAGGTGTAAATACGCCAATATATTCACCGATTGGTAAATTTAAATGAACCCATCCTATCTCTCTTAAAATCTTACGACTGGGAAAAATAAATCCCTGAATGTTTAGGATGACTGTAATCTTATCCATTTATTAAGAAACATTTTTTTAAAAGCCAAAAGGTACAGTATCATAATTATCTAAAAGTCTACGTTTATCGTATCCAAAGGTATAACGTTTATTTGTTTTAATACTTGAAATATTTCTATCTTTTTCGATTTTAAACTGATTGATTTCTACATCCAAATAATCTGTTTCACCTGTTATTATTTTAGCCCTATTATCAAAGTCTAATATGGTTTCACTCTGATAAGACATTTTAAATCCTTTTACTTTTCCATATACAGATTTATCATTTAATTTATACCCATAATCTTTAGAGGCTCCAGCTATCCAAGATGTAATATATTTATCATTTCCCAATTCATCAGTCCATTCTCCTAACATGCATCCCGTTTCAATTTTATTGGTTCCGTCGTCTATATATACTACACTATCTGTATCATAATAAAGTACTTTATCTCCTAATTTATCTAACATTTCATATAATCTAATTCTGGCAGAACTAGTTGTAAAAGCAGCTATATATATATTAGTATTGAAGTTATTTTTTTCAAATATATCTTTCATTTTATAACTCATTTCCACACAATCGTCATTCAAAAAATTCATATTCAAATCTTTAATAGTATCATTTAGAATAATTCTATAAAAATCTTCAATTTCCATCACATATTCAGTTTGTTTCATGTTATTTCTTTGACCAAACTTACCCCATAAAGAATTTAAACATATTTTAGCTATGAATCTCAAACCTGGATTTTCTTCAATTTTATCTAATTCTATATCTAATTTTTCTTTAACTATTTGTCTGTATTCTTCTTCATTTTTGAAATTGTTTTTCCATTTATCGCATGTTTCTAGTTTAATCTTTAAAAACGTTTTAACATATTCTTTAAACAATTCATTTGTTTTATTTTCAAAATGCCAAACCTCATATATATTCAATATTTTATATCCTTTTTTAACAGCTAATCTGATCTCATCGGTAGTCCACGTTCCTATTAGACATCTTTCGTTATCAGTGTGTTTACACTCAGAATTTCTTATCTCATAACACTGCTTACATTTTTTCTTTTCTAAAGTGGTTTTGAAATGATTACATTTTATTGTTTCAGAACAAGTTCTACATAATGAAAATATTAATTTTTCTTCTTTATAAGGTAATACTGGATGATATAATTTTCTAGGTGGAAGTACTTTACATTTTATTAATCCATACCAATTTTCATCGTATTTTTTAGGATTAAATATTTTGATTGGATGACCTTCTGGATAGTTATCAAAATAATTTACAGTAGGATATAAAGAACATACGTCAATATATCTGCCTTTTTCATTACTTTTCATTTCATATTTTAATTTGGTAGGTTCACATCTTCCACCATAAAAAGCATCTCTAGGATTTAAAGGTTCTATAAAATCTCTCTTCCATTCTTTTTTCATGTAATTTTTCATATCCTTATTATTATCAAAATCACACTCCCAGATATTTACCAATTCATAACCTGCTTCAATTATATTTTTATTGATCTTCTTAGTTTGTTTATATAAATCTTCCATGAGCAATTGATTAACAGTGTTTACTTTTGTTCTAGTGAAACATTTGGTACATCCATGCCAGAAACATCCATTAAATTGAAATACTGTATTTTTATAAAATCCATCTACCTTATAACATTTTTCACCTAATTGTAATTTTTTCTCTCCTCCATTCAAAGCATGGCGTATATTAATATTTTCCTTTTTTGATATGTAATCTAACCAAGCTATTGATTTTTTACTGTACTGATCTTTTTGAATGACAATTTCGTCAATAGCTATTGTGTTTTCTTTCAAGAATTTATCTCTGTAAATGGCCATACATAGACCAGCTAAAGTTACATATTTAAACGGATCTATATTCACAGTTACTAAGAATAATCTTCTTAATTCTAAACAACCTTTTCTTAAAATATCTACATCAGATCTACAGTATTTTATAAATTCCTTTTGGAAATCAAAAGTTTCATGTTTAATGGAATCATACCATTTATCAAATTTTTTCCTGTCTTCATCAACCATATAATTATAACCATAGTAATATTTATCTGGATATTTACCAATATAATTTTGATTCTTTTGTTTGTTGAATAAATGAGGAAAATAACCCTTGGCCAGTTCATTTAAACCAAATGTTTTAGGAAATTTTTTAAGTGCACACATTGTAAAATTAATAGAATCAATAAATCTTATATAGTAACCATAAGCATTCATATATGTTAGTTTATTTCCTTGGTAAATTGTAAATACTTTAATATGCTTTTTGAAACAATATTTAGCTAAAAATTGAAAATCAAATCCTTTTCCATAATGAGCTATAACTGTATATCCTTCGTGTTCCTCGCTAAATAACCATTCACAAAAATCGTTTTCATTTTTAAATTCTGTTTCATTTCCATCAAAATCATGACATATAACTAGATTCACTTCATGAATTCCTGTATCTTGCTTGGTTTCAACATCAAAAAATAAGTATTTTCCTGTTTTACATTTCTTACACCAATCTAATTTAATACTTTTATTTTTTACACAATTATCTTCACATACACCTCCTTTACTGTTTTCATATTTCATGAAACACTCATGACCTTTCATAACCCATTTCCAACAATTATTACAACGATATTCACCACATATATGTTCTTCTGTTTTCCTTTCATTTCTATTAATATTTCTTTTACATTTTAGACATTTCCATAGTAATTTGCAAACAGTAAAACCTTCTGAATTTTTCTTGTTATGATTATCAAAACAATTTTCTCCTAAGAATTTCCGATTACATTTTTTACAAAATATTTCCTCTCCTTCACAATTAGATTCTTCAACAAAACACCTATCACATTTTAAAGGGCATTTATGTTGATTTGAACGTTTATAACCCACTTTACAATAATTACAATAATTATTCTTACCTAAAAATCCTGTCATTGATGTAATGACATCGAAATGATTTCTATTCTTATATATAAAAATACATGTTGATTTATAATCACCATTATATATAATTTCATTACCATTTTCTCTACAAACTATATTGATCTGAATGTCTAAACATTTTTCAAATATTTTAACTTCTTCTAAACTACACACTTCTAAAGGAATTTTACATACATCATGTAATTTTATAGCTAATGTTTTTTGTAAAACACGACCTTTTTTAATATAAATTATTTCATTACTTGATAATTTTTCAGTACATAATTTATCACTTAACAGTTCAGGATTTTGGATAGCTAAAGCTGTTACAATTGATCTAGCCAAACATATATTATCATCATTTTTTATTTGACAAATACTTTTCTTTTTTGCTGGATCTGTTTCATAATACATTTTTAAAGCCTTGTGTCTACCACCTTGAGGTAATTCGATGACATTAAAATCAAATATACACTCTGTTATATCGAGTTCTTTATATTCAATTTGGTTAGATAATTTATCAATGTATTCATTAAAAGCAGTTTTAGTTGACATCATTTTATCATGAAAAGGTACATTTAATTTAGGATTATGTATAATTACATCTACTTTTCCTGTAATATTTCCAATAGCCCTTTTAAATATATTTCTTAAAATATTATAATATTGTTCAGGTAAAATTTTAGATCCTACCACTCTATATTGTTTTCTATAAACTTTATATTTTTCAATATATTGACCTCTGAATTCAATAATTTTATAATCTGGTTTAAAGAAATTTTTAAGATTTACCTCTACTTTTACCTTATCTTTTATTTTTTGAGGCCTATACAAAGCATTTAAATTAGTTTCAGTTATTATATTTTTTTCTACTTTTGGTATAAATTGACCATCTTTATATTTTAAATTATAAGAATCAAATAAATTCTTGATTCTCTTTCTTCCTTCTGGATGATTTATAAATATTTTCCTCTTACGATCTAAATAGTTAGTAGCATCTAATCCTAAATAATCTGATAAAACAGATTTATAATTTCCTGTACTTTTGATATAAGAAACTACTGATTCAATAATATTTGATTTTAATCTCTTATCAGTCAGGACAGGAATTTTAAGTTTAGTTATCAATTCTCTTAGTTTTTTAATACTGAAAGTTGAGAGTACATTACTCAAGTGTTTGAACTCCTTTGTCATGTTACTCATTTATTAGGATGAAAATTTATAAATACTTTTTATAAAAAGGAGTTCATACGTTTTATATGAAAATTACTTCTAAAATGTCTTTGTTTATGCGAATAAGTATAATTTTTACCACAATCGCATTCATAATATATATATTTTCTTTTAAGATCACAATCTATACATCTTTTAAATAAATATTTTTTATATTTGTAAAATTCGTCAGCTGATTTCAAAGTCTTACAATCGCAACAAAATTTATCTTCCATTTATTAAATGGAGTTTTTATAAATACTTTTCTGTCTCTTTAAGAAACGAATTCCAAATTTCATCATAAATGTTTTGTTTTTTAGGACTACCTAACTTAATATTGTTAGAAATATTATAATATTCACATATCTTTTTCATAAAATATTTATAATTTAAACTCTTTTTAAAATACATATAATCTAAAAATTTTAAAAACATTTCATCTGCTTCAACTGTAAAAATCAAGTTCAATTTTCTTTTTAACTTTTTAAAAAAACTAATTCTCGAATTGTATCTCTGTTTTAAATATTGGTCAAAGTCTTTCGTATCATAATAATATTTTTCTTCTTCCTTATCAAATGTAATTTTTAAATTTGAATGGCTATTCCTTTTAATCTGATTAAATATTTCGAAATAATGACTTTCCATTTATTTACATAATAATAATTAAAACACTTTCCTCTCTGACCTTATCAGCGGGAGGAAAATCGAAGAAACTTTTTTCATGCCACTTTGCGATAAAAATTGACCGCTTCGTGGGATTCTAACCGCAGAGTGGTGTGATTTTTTTATCTGATAATAATCTTCTTTATAAGCTCTTTAGTTACGAAAAAAATGGCAGGTCAAAGTTGTGCAGGATATTCTTACTGAAACTACTGGTTCTTCTTTAAAAGATATTTACTGATGAAATTTTATATTAATAATTGAAAAAATAACATATGAAATTAGAGATTATAAATGGATATAGATAATAAAATTAATTTAAAAATGTTTCGTAATAAAATGGCTTCTTTAAAAGATGTTTGTTATGAGCAAATTAAAGATAGTTATTATTATGGATTGTTTGGAGATTTTAAATTAATAATAGATAAAAATACTGGATATTTCAATGCTTCTAAGTTATGTAAATCAGGAGGTAAAAGATTTAAAAAGTGGTTAGAAAATAAAGAATCTAAAGAGTTAATTTTATATTTAACTAAAATCCTAGAAGGCCCGAATTCGGGCCCTCTAGAAAATTCATTATTTTATGAAATTAAAGGTAGAAATGCAACTGAATTAAAATATAATGGGACTTATGTTTCTAAGGATTTAATTACAAATATAGCTTGTTGGATTTCACCTGAATTTTCTAAAAAAGTAAACGATGTTGTAATTAATTATTATGCTAATGAATTTAATGAAAAATATAAAAATGATAATGATAAACTTCAAAAGAAATTAGATATAATAAAAATTAAAATGAATGACTTAAAAATAAAAAATAAAAAATATAAAGAAGACGTAACACCTAAAACATCTCAACCTAGAAAATTAAACATGTTTACAATAATAGAAAAGAATAAAAATGATTCTGATTATCATTATTATGTTATTAGATGTCAAAGAGGTTTATATAATAAAACTATACGAGATTTAAAACTTAGATATCCTAATTTAAAAATAGCTCATGAAATTCAATATAATCCGAATGCTATTAATTTATTTAACAGAATAAAAGAAAATATTATACTAAATTTAATCATTTAAAATTAAAAGATTATGATATGGAAAGATTTAAAAATGATTCCTAAATTAGAATAATATTTTTTTCATCTATCCAACTATTAAATTCTTCAGGGTAACCAACCCATTTCACTAATAATTTATTTCCTTTCCTTCTTATTACTTTTTCAATCTTATATGTTTCATTTTTCTTATTATATTTTACTAATTCTTTTTCATAATAAGTTCCTTTAATTTCTTCACCATTTAAGTCTTTCACTCTATAAGTTATAGGATCTGTTTTCAATATTTCAGATATTATAAAAATTTCTTCTGTAAATGTAGGATGATAACCTCTGGTAAATGTTTCTTTATATTTTGAAATTCTAACTTTATCACCTATTTTAAACTTTGGTTTCTTTATTTCTTTTTTAGAAAATAAATTATTGTATACGATACTTTCATTTTCTGTCCGACTGGCTTGTGAGGGTGTCATTTTAATAGATCGATGATAAGAATTATTATAATTATAAACTAATTTATCTAGTACTTCTAAGTATTTATTTGTATTATTTGCTGCCATATATTTTCTTATTTTTCCATTAATTGTTTGATTAAATCTTTCAACAATAGAACATTTTATTTCAACATTTTCAGTAGTAAACCAATGAATATTATTATCTTTGAATAATTTTTGAGTATCTTTATTTATAAATTCCGTACCTTTATCCGTTTGTAGTTTCTCTGGAATTCGTTCTTTAAATATTAACTTGAAAGCATTTGATACTTCTTCGCCTGTTTTTCTTTTTATTGGAATAACCCAAGCATATTTACTAAACATATCAATAACTGTTAAAATATAATTAACTCCACTATTATATTTACTAAATGGTTTTATAAATAATAAATCCGCTTGCCATTGATCATCAATATGTGAAACATAACATCTCCTTCTTCTAAATTTACGAATAATTGGTTTATATCTAGTATAAACATCTTGTTCATGTAAAAAATCTGTAATTTGTTTTTGAGATAAACCTGTTTTTCTTTTTAATTCATTGATACCACAATAACCTTTTTCGGGATCATAATAAACTGTTTTTATGATCCCGTTTTCTTTAAAAAAGTACTTTTTTTAGATCCACAAACTTCACATATACCTTTCCTCGTCAATCTTCCATTTTTAGAAGTTTCTTCATAAACATCTTTAGTATTAGTAAAATTTTTACATTTTAAACAATAAATCATACCCATACCGAATGTTCTTTTGGCTTTGATAATAGGTTTAACAACTGCTCTATCTAGCCTTTCCCTGATTGTAGGATTTGGAATTGTATTTAACTCTTCTATCATATTTTTATCACATACATCATTTCTAGTTTTAGTATCTTTATTTTTAAGGTAACAAACATCATGTTTATATGCAATTTCATCTACTCTGTTAATGGGCTTACTCCATTCTTTATATGTTAAATCATCGTTTAATCTTTTCTTTCCATGTAATAATTGTGTTCCAGGTCCTGTAAATTGATGTCCTGGTAAATGCATTTCAAAGGGTAAATTATTAATTGTTGAATTGATAAAGCCAGATCCTTTTTGACCACATTCTTTACAACAAAATTTGAACTTTCCGTCTTTACTTAATTTTCCAACTTTGAATATATTACTTTTACACGTCATTTATAGGCAATAAAAAATTATATGTATTTATAGCCATTCAATTGAGTTTTTTTAACGTATTTCTCTAAAGGAAAATATTTCAAACTTTGAATAAATTCAGCCTCTTTTTTATGAATTTCTTCTTCAGTTAATGTATTAGCTTTAAACAAATTCAGTAGTTGTTTATAAAATTTGTAAGTATATTTATATTCTTCTTTTCTTTCGGATATATTTAAAGATCTGTCAACCACTTCAATCACACCAGCTCCTAAACTCAAAGCTGATAAAGGGATTAAAATAAAACCAGATAAGCCAGACGCACTAAATAAAAACTTACTCATAGATAGTGCGATACTAATCTTTTGATAGTAATTATAACTTTTTCTGTGAATAAAAATTCTTTTCTCTAAATATTCTTCCATTTATATATACACAAATTCTTTATTTCGGTACCTCATATTAGGATTGACTAAGTCTAAAACTAAAAAATCATATGGTTTTTTGATACAGTTCTTATACATTTTATTAAATTCTTCTTTTGTTAATTGACCATCTATTTCTCGTATTATTTGTTTAATTTCTTTTTGTTTCATATCGAAAAATATAAAATAATTGCTGTTACTTCTGATGGTTATAGGTATTTTATAATAGTACTGACTTATATAGATAAGGGATGTATTTTTCTTTCTTCCTCGTATAAAAAATTCTTCTATAGATTGTTGATCTTTTTCACATATACAATCATCAAATACAACTAAATTCATATAGGAAGGATCCAAGTCATCTACGGTAATAAAATCATCTAGTTTGGAAGAAAACAAAACTTGATCTTTTTTAAATTTTTTATATTCTTTCAAAACTTCTTTCTTATTCTTTAAGCCTTTACATTTTTGAATATCTTCTAATTCTACATCTGTAAATTGAATGTATTTTTCTTGTAATTTTTCATACTTAGATTCAAATATGTCTTTTGTACACATGTAAAGTCTATCAAAGTGTAAATAGTCATAAATTAAATTGATTAATAAGTTCGATTTTCCACTGTTGGAAGAACCATTTATGATTAATCTAAAGGGATGTATAGGCAATAGAGGATGTTGATTTGGATCTTTAAATTCATCTGGTTCATTATAGTCTTTAATTACAATTTTAGAATACATTTATTAATTAAAAAATAATCTACTACGAGTAAAAAATAATCTACTGCGAGTAAAAAACTATTATTAAAATAAAAATATTTTTTTTTTAAATAATTTATTCTTTTAATGGTTCATATAGCGGTACTCGTGTATTATGACAAATTTCAGCAAGAAGTATACAAACTATCTTTTCTTTGTTTGAATTATAAAATTCTTCTGGTAATATATTACTTTTATTTTTTATTAAAAGACAGAAATCTATTTTAGAAACAAATTCTATTACAAAGTCTTTATCAATATCTTGATACTGTATAATATAATCCCAATTTACATAATCTTGAAATTTTCTTATAAGGTTCATTGATAATTTTTGATATCTAGATACAACATTCATATTTAAACGGTCAGAATAATTTTCTATAAATCTTAAAATCCAATTTTTGGAATCTTGATATTTCATACCAAGTCACTTTATCTAAATGTCTCTCAATAAAACGGATAGATAAGGTTTGGTATCTACATATTTTTTCCCAATCTACATCAGAGGCATGTTTTTCAATAAAAGGTTCATTGAGTTTTTGATATTGAGAAATAATATACCAATCATTTGGCATCGTTCGATTAAAACTTCAGATAATTCAGAAAATTGAAACACATATTCCCATTTTAAATAATCTGCTAAACTTATAATTACATCTTCTGAAAGTTTCTTTCTAGAAAAGTCGTTCCAATTAATTTCATTGGCCATTTATTAAGAAGAAAAATTTATCTTTTCAATATGTAAATAAGGCTTTAATTTACAGCCTCCTCCTGTTAGCACTGATAATGTTAAAACTTCATTTAACTTTCCATACGCAAACATAGTTATTGAATCTTCATTAACATTTATCTCTTTATCAAGAAGTACTTCTTTCACTTTTTCTAAACGTATTTTTGGCTTTTCATTCATTTTGTCACAGGCTAAAAAGATGGTAATTTTCATATACATGTTTTGTGATAATTTCAAGTTTGAATCTAAAAGTTTTGAAGTAGTTTCGTTGAATTCAAAAGTCTTGTAACCCACACCTGTAAACTGAACAAGTCTATCTGTGGTAGCGCAAAAAGTTTTATTATCAACGTAATATTTATTAGCAACGTCAGTATCATTTATGGGCCATTTTACACTCGATATTCTTTCGTTGTGAGCATAATAACTTCTATTAATTTTATCCCACAGTATACAATAATAATCAAGATGTTTTTTGGTAACCACATCGCCTTCTTTTTCAGGTTCTTTTACATTTGATATGATTTTATTTTTAGCATCAAAATTATTTTCATCATGTATTAAACTTTTGTCATCGACATATTTTTTAGTTGAAGCATCATTGTCCTCTAGAGGAGTAGCTATATTTCTAATACATTTATTTCTAGCATTAAAATAACCGTTATTACGAATCAAACACTTATTTTTTAAATCATCTACATATTTTTTAGTTGAAGAGTCATTATCTTCCTGAGGATGTAAAACATTTTTTAAAAGTTTACTTTCCATATCATAATTACCATCATTTGTTAATTTAAATCCTACACCTGGTGGTCCTAAAGGTCCTTCTTTTATTTCATCGTCGTAAAGTGGATAATAAGCAGCCATTTATTAAAATAGAAAAAATCCTTTATGTTTTCAGAGTTTTAATCATTTTTATATCCTGAGTTGACATATTCAAGGAGCATTTGTTTCTTTCTTTCAAAATAAAGTAAAAAACATAATTTTTAGTAGTATTATTTCTCAACCTCCAATTGAATTCAATCATTAAATTACTCAAGTTCGTATAATTTTCATGGTTTGCCAAGTTGAAACAAATTATAGGATACTTACTGAAATTTGAATAGTTTATCATACAACCTGTTTCAGAATTTATATTATTCATTCCTGATTCTAAAAGAGCATAATATAATCGATTATAATCATTTTTATTAAAGTCCATCATATAACTTACAGTGGGAACTTTAATGTTATTAATCATTAACCAACATTCTATCATATCCAAGTGATCAAACATCATATTATTTTGATTCATGTTTTCATTTCTATCTTCATATTGAGGAATGACATATAAACTCAAAACTTCATCAGATGTAGCAGGAATAGAATAAGACCCACTGGAATTTTTATAAAATACATTTGATTTGATAATGTTATAATGATCCCAATTTATTTCTATAGGAGTATTTGATAATTTTAATTCATTGAATTTTACAGATGCGGAATTTTTAAATCTAACATAAGGTAACCAAAGTGATAAATCTTCAACAAGAACCTTAAAATCTGGATTTTGAATATCTGTATACAACATATTTTTACTATCATTTCTTTGAATTTCTATTTTAACTTGGAAACCTGTCATTACTTTTTTATATTTGTTAAAGAAATCAAATATATACTTTAAAGGAATCCATATTTTTACTGTTTGACTATTTTTAGTAAATTTACATCTTTTTGAAAATCCTTCGTTAAAACTTTCATTTAGTTTAAGGTTTTTAAAAAAATCAGTTATTTTGGTAGTATCTATCAGATTTCCATTATATTTGAAATTGTTTCTATCTACCGAATCAGTTGTATCTACATAAAAGAACATGTTAGTAGCTTCCGATGTTGAATAATCAGGGGTGAAGTGTATCATCCCTAATACTTGATTCATAATGGCTTTATAATTTATAGTGGATTCAACTTCAGTATTTCCTATAATTAACCTGTTTGAATTTATGAGACCTCCTCCATTCACTAGAGTAACATTTTCATTACTTATTACACCTCCATCTCCTTTTACAATTTTTAATTCTTGTTGCAGATATCCCGCAGAATATAAAATATTAGCATTTGTATCATTGATAAAGAAATTATATGTAGCATTTTCATGAATATTATTTCTATTTTCACTTTTTAATTCTCTATATTCAAAACTTTCAATGTCGTTATTATAATAATAACTAGTGTCTTTCAAATCGTAAATTTTATCCATTTATTTAGGAATAAAAAATTTCAATCCAGTACCATGTTTTTTATTTTTAGAAAATATTTCATTCAATTTTTCTCTTACAAATTCCTTAGATTTATCTTCTACAATTGGACTTATAAAGTCTGAAAAGAAGCCTCTTCCTTGTATTTTTTTACTCTTTCTGTACAATCTTTGTTTATTCATTTATTTAGCAATAAATTTGTACTGTACTTCTTGTTTATTTAAATCAATTAGTTCACCTCTATGATTTGTAATTCTCATTCTAATTCGATTAATAGAATCAGATTTAACCGGAAAAAATATTAGTTTATCAAATTCTTTAGCATATAAACTTCCAGGAGGATTTGATGATGTAAAAGAATAAATAACTTGAGATTGAAACTGATTTATATAAGCTCCATCCACTATATCACAGTGAATATAAATATTATCATTACCATTAGCTATATCCGCAATAAATTTACCTTCTTGCTCTTCCTCTTCATATATTTTAGGTTCAAAGCCTAAAATTTTGTACAATTCACTTTTAGATAAATCAATTTTATAATTCTTCTCGAGTTTAATACTAAACCTTTGTCTTTCTTCTATTATTCCAAATAATATAGGTGAATCATTTCCAAAATATTTTACCATATAACGATTCAAACCTCTTATATTGTAATGACCATGAGGAATAATGAAATCTGTCCATTTGACTCCATCAAAATATGAAAATTTATTGTTTTTCTCCGTAATATTATTCCATGAAATATACATTGAAAAAGACTGAAGAGCTATCTCTGTAAAATGAAAAGGTCTCGAATACTCAATGGTGAAATCTTCAGATTTATCTACGTTTTTCGAATCTAATATAATATACTTCATTTATAAAGAACAATTTTTTCATTTAATTTACTAGGTTCTTGAGTAAATGAATATAAAACTTCAATAGGAGATTTATTTTTATTTCTTTCAGTTATATATTTCATACAATAGAAACCACATCTTACAGAACTCGGACTTTGTAAAAAACTATCGTTATATCTAATTTCTTTTCCAGAAGTATTTAAATAACTTAGTATGTTTTGAGGAAGAAAATCATTTTTTATTATTCTATTGTTATATTTATATTCTCCAAAAGGATCAAAATATTCAACAAAATTATATTTTGGATCATTATAATAACAAACCCAATGAGTTCCAGGACCTGTAGATACATCTAAATTTATAATTCCGTTTTCAAATTTTCTTATCTTTTTAGGTAACATATCTATAGTAAATATACCTCTAAATCCTTTTTCATTTTTCATATTGTTTTCAATCATTTTGTTGGATATTCCCATGGCTGATAGACTCCCTTTCCACAAGTTTTTTTTTTTTTACCTGATCCAGAAATTTTGTCCAATACTTTTTTAGTACCCCAACCAGCTGCTCCGCTAGCAGCTCCTAATGCTAAAGTAGAAAGTAAAGGTACTAAAAATGGTAAAAACCCTCCATTCTTTTTCAGTTGAGTCTTTGATATTTTAATTCTTTTACCTTTATCAATTTGGTTAATTTGTGTAGCTGTTAAATGTAAATCAAAATTGGGTGTTTTACTTTTATCTATTTGTAAACTAAGTTCTTCACCATTTTTATAAGCTGATTTCAATTTAGAAATCTGACTGTCGCTCAAGTATACTTTTTTTACAATATAATTACTCATTTATATACTAAGAAATTTTCCATAGTATTCCTTTACCTGATCGTTTGTCATAGTTCCCTCTCTTAAAAGTAAATCCAACAAATCTACAGTTTTATTATACAATTTTTTACTTTTAGAACCTTTACAAATTTTATCTGTCAGATCAACTAAGATATTCAGTTTATCTTCTAAACCTTTTCCTGTGTAATGTCTACCTTGTTTAATAGCTGATAAAGCTTCTAAATATCTTTTCATCATATTCATTTTATAATCAGCATTATCAATCCTTTCCTGATACTCATCTTTGTTGTTTGTTAAATTTCTATTTTTGGTTTCATTTCCTTTTTCTCTTTTAAATTGATCTCTTTTTGCATTTGCCCTTTTAATAACTTCTTCAATATCTTCATCAGTTTTATTCCACATTATTGAAGGTAATTCAAATTCTAATTCTTCTAGTAATTCTTTATCTAAATTTTTGTCTATATCTATTTTTAAAAACATACTTCCTACATCTTCAGTATAATCTTCCTCTGACTGATTCTCTATCTGAGGTAAAGATCTATAGGTCTCATTCATAGTGAAAGATAAATTATCAACAGCATCTTTTATACCTAGCAAGTTTTGTTGTCTAGAAGTTTCTAGTTTTTCCATTTGATGAAGTACAGGTTCGTGGAAATCGGCCAATGATTTTTGTATTCCTATATCTTCTTCTAATTTTATTTCATTATTTTTCCTAATTTCTGATTGTAGTTTAACTAATCTTAGATCATTTTTTAATTGCTCTAACAACTTTTTATTTCTCTCTTTTTCAATACTTTCCATTTATAGGTAGTAAAATGTTCGTTATACAAGTGTATGTATTACAGAAATTATATTACAAAAAATGTTCTTAAATAAATGGAAGAATTTAATGACCTCAAACGATTTCCTGAAACATACAAATTAAATGAACTCGAGATAGGTAAATATAATTTAATATCATTGAGAAAAATAAATACAAAATACGGTGACTCTATTATAGCTAGATTAGAAGTAGACAATGATGAGAAAGATTTTTATCTCTCGAAATGTCATGGTGAATTATCTGATAAAGCTATAAGAAAAATTAATAGTGGAAAATATATTTTTGATTTTAAAGGTAAAAATAAATATTACGATTATGAATTACATGTAAAATAAAAAAACGATATTTTCAATAAGGTTTTAATAAAATAAAAATTATTAATATAAAAATAAGAATTTTTAAATATGCTGATTTTGTTAAATATTTCATAAAAAATGTAAAATATAGGCCTATTTTAATTTTTTTTAATATAAAAATAGGAAATCAATAGTAGTATATGGAAAGGGCAAAAGTGTCCTCTAGCCCCCCCCATATACTACTCATGTTATTAGCAGGGCGGTCATTGTAATGACTCTTCGGTGTATATATATATATATATATATATATATATATATATATATATATATATATATATATATATATATATATATATATATATATATATATACCTTAATTTTGTTCTGAAAATAATGTAACCATTTTTTTTCTTTCTAATTTTGCTCTGGTTACTGACCTCAGTTTTGAGAATTAGATTGGTACCACAATCACAGATTCATTAAATATAACAAATGATCTTAAATACCTGAAAACGTTAAGTAGTTTGGGTTCTAAAAGTACAGTTTTGATAACGAATGTTATTTTTAAACTTTCCACTTTCAAGTCTTAGTCAACGACGAAATTAATTGGTCTTTTTATTACTCCTTTAAAAATAAATTCTAAAAGGCATTAGTTAAATGCCCACTAAAAAAGAGCAACTTATTTCAGAAAACATTGAGTTAGGTCAGAAAATTTTCATTACTTTCCGTCTTTAAGGTAATCTTTAGTTTCAAATCTCTGCAGTCAACTTAAATTAAAACAACAAAACCCTTTATTTTTTTTTTAAACACATCTGGAGAAAGAGGCAGTAGTGTTTTCTCTGGTTATATTGGCATCATTGTAAAGCTTAACTCTTGAATGTTTCGTTGGGAAATACTAATAATGGGAAATCAATAGAGGAAACGATCTTTCTATTTTCTTCTTAAACGATCTATGTTAAGCAAACAATGTGCTTTAGCTCTACCCTTTCATTGGCAATAGCTTTGACGCGGATAAACGATTAAGAATTCTCTTTTAAAGGGAACAGTTGGCTTATTGTTTCCACAGAGAATATTATGGTTGCTCGTTGTATTTAAATTTTTAAGCACGGCAAACTTTTACTAGCTTTTATTATTTTTCGCATAATTGAGTTGAATAAGAACTCATGTTTCTTTAATTTGACCGCATTTAGTAGAAAAAGTTCGAGTGTAATTGTCTTTTCAAAATAAATTTTATGCGTAGCTGCTACTTTTGCTACTTTAACTTTAAGAAGAATAGTTAAAGTATATTCCGAACAGAAATTTCAGGCTTTATAGTATTTGCCATTTGTAATAATACTATATTTCTAAGTTTATGTTATATTAAATTATACGTGAAGTGGGAATTCTTTACAGCTGCTCAGACGTAAAAGAGAAAAAAAACTGTTGTTTTAGTTTACTTTTGTTTCACTTCAGATAAAACAAAAATATAACTAGAAATAGTTTACTTTGCTCTTAGTTGATTTATTTTCTACGTAAAGTTCAAAAAGTTTTTACAAAAGAATAACGATACATATTTTTGCAATAATCTAAACCGTTGACTAAATTCACTTCGAATTTTAATATAAGAAATCTTTTCCACAATAAAACATATTAAACAAGCATAAATTTTTACGATATATTACAAATATATTATAGAAATCTTGACAAATTAAGATGATGTAGTTATTAATTTTGGTTTTAAATATCTTAAGCAGTAGCAAGGAAAAGGTAATTCTTTCTTTCTTTTTTTTCTCTTTTTTCTCAAGATTCTACTTTGCAAATTTCATAACACGAATATTTTTTAATGATAGTCAGATCATAATATCCCTTTCAATCAATTATTTTTGGCATATTGTTGCCAATAATCATGATTGGCTTTTGATTATAAATTTTTCGTTTTAATAACTTTTATTCAACTTTTATGAAGTACACTGTAAAAAATTCCGGATCATATTACGGTATAAAGTTCTGGCACTTTGGGAGCATCATCCGTAAAATCCATTTTAAAATAAAATTCTATTTTTACCAGAATTTTTATTGCAATTTAATTAGAATGATCCAGTAATTTTGCTGTAATTTTTACTGCAAAAATTACTGTGTGTCAGATTTTTTTGTTCTGTATTATGTTCCGGTAAAAATGGACTTTACGATAAAATATACCGGCACTCTGGGTGCCGGAACTTTTTACTGCAATTTAATCCAGATATTTTTTCTCAGTGTATCTGACTGCCGTGATTTAAACCGATGCTGCTTATTTGTTATCGCAACAAATATTTATTTAAATTTTAAAAAAATTAAGTGGACCTAAACCATCAAAAAATATTATAAATGCAAGTTTCATTTACCTACATTGGAAAAATATCATGTTTAAAAATAAACTATTTTTTTCCAAACATTTATGAAAACAGACTATTTTTGCTTAGTAATGACCTGAATAATTTAAATAATTTAAAATTTCTATATCCATCAGATGCTCATATTTTACATTGTTTTAAAGATAATAATGCCTGAATTGCTTTTATTTTTAATGCTCTCTTATAAAATTTTGAATAACACATCTTATTTACATATTGTGACTTTATACAAATAAATGCTTCAAGAAGACTGAAATACATTTTTATTTGGGATTTTATATGATACTATGTTTATTTAAATTATTAAACCGGTATTTACAAAGTTTGATTTTACACATTATAATGCTGAAGAACTGTGATGTGATAATAAGAAAATAAAAATGGAACATTTTTTTTTTAATTCACGTCAGTTTAGCGTTTATCTCAATCGTTAAACCTATAACAGAGTTGATTCCTCAAAAAAAATATATGATGAATTAAAAAAATTTTTTTTTCTCTTTGGTCATGGAAGTTAAATAATAAATATGGAATATGAGGAAGCTACCGCTATACATAAATTTATCTATTCCATTTTATAAATATTTAAAGACAAATATTTCTATATATTTATATATAACTCTCTCTATATAAATAAAAACAAACATTAAAACTAAAATTTGGAAATACTGAGGTCTTACCAAATTATTGACAAAAAATAATTTCAATGATATTCAAAATCAAAAACGCTGAGCTGATTTTTTTCTCCATCTAAGCAATCAACGTTCTTAATTTGAAATCAAATTTCAATAGGTATTTTATTTAAAAAAACAATACCATGAATGATATTTCAAACATTTCCTTCGAACTTTTTTCTAAATTTGCATCAGCAAATCATCGAATTTCATGAACTGGTGAACCGAGAAGTGAATGGAAATACTACTATCGTTACTAACAATATATTCAAATATCTAAGTCGAATCTCCTAAATAAAGCAGTTCATTTACTTTAATTTAAATACACAGTTCAGTCAGATTAATGTGACCACCACCTACTTTCGACGACAAAATGAAATAACCAATCACAGAAGGCAGGTGGCAGCACATTACAGTGGAGTGTAAATAAAAGATGTCCCAGGGCATTGAATCAAATCATACTGATTTCGTCAACGCACCGTAACTTGTAATTGTTACGATGCGTTGAAAAAATCAATATGATTTGATGATTCAAAGGGGCAGTAAGATACAGAATGAATGAAAATTGTGATTTTGGTGAGAAAGATAAGGATGAGAAGCGAAAGATAAGGATGAGTGGTAGATAATTCGTTCCAGGGACGAACAATTTTTGACAAACTTCTCACTAGAAGTTTAATTTTTATAACTTATTCATCTTATTTTTATTTTTATGTACTTTTCATTGTATTTTATGTACTTGTATTTTATGTATGTAATACAACATGTATCATTTTCTATGATTATACTTGAGCAAGTTGCTCATTACTAATTATTTACTTTCAATTTTAGATATCAAGGACCTCAAGGAAGCACCACAAGGATCCGCATCTCATGATAAAGGGGTAAGGGGCCGTTCCGGCCTCAGGCACCCCGACCAATCTACAGGACTAGGACTAGGACTTGAACAAGTTCAGCATCCGAAAGCATTTTAATCGTTGACGTAATGCAGAAACGTAGCGATTTATTCGACGTCCAAAAAGGCATGATTTTTGGCTTTCGAGCGAAGAGTGAAAGCATTTCGGAAACGGCTAATTTTGTGAGCTGTTCGCGTGCCACCATGATAAAAGTATACCGTGCATGGCAAAATGGCACTATCCAAAATCAGTGGCTTGGCACATGTGGTACTACGATACGGGCTATAGATGACAGAGGCGAACGAAGGCTACGGAGATGCGTTCGGGCGAATAGACGTACAACTTGCAGCTCAGATAAACCAAGGGGCTACCAAGAGTAAACCTAATTGGCTCTCTTCCTGCACGTCTCGCAGCGGTCCGCTCTGCCAAAGTTGTTGGCTTTTGACAGGTGGTCACAATAATGTGACTGTACTGTGTATTTCAAAATACTTATCTTTAATGTTGAAAGAATAGTAGTATGAGTAGTAGTAGTAGGTCGCCCTACAGAGTCACAAAGGGATAGGTGACGGTCGGGAAAACCTGAGGATGATCCGAGACATGCAATCGCAATTTAGATCCACTGAGGAGCGGATGACTTCCCCGTTTTGGTAGCCCGATAAACTATGCGCAAAGTTGAGCACTTATCGGTAGAACAGTTTCACGAGTACCGATGCAAAGTATTCTCGGTTTCTTCGCAATCTAGTTTTAACCCACTCGCTTACTGACACCTGCCAGTCATGCTTGACTTGGGTGATCTACTGAAAACCGTGTCTTACGATCCACTGCGCAAAGTTTAAAAAAAAAACACTTACAAAATATTAAAACAGCTCCAACTAAACAGGATACTCTAGATCACATTTCTAAATTGTAGCACTGGTTTTGCATGCAACTGAAAATGTAAGCATTAAAAAATAAATCCTACTACTATTAAATAGGACAACACAAATCAATAAAAGTTAGTAATTTTGCTAATTAATTTTAATAGATAGAGCTAAGTCATGTGGATTTTATATAGCATGTAGTTAGAATGTATGGTCAATATATTTACTGTGCAATTAGTCGATTCCGAAAATGTCCCTAATTTTCGCGTTCTGAATTAAATGAGTTGACCTCATTCATGCTAATTCATGAAAATGAAAAGCATATTTAAATCATTATCGGAATATTTAAAATTTTCTACGGGATTTCTTTACATGTGTAAATTCAAAATTGTTATCTAAGCCGTAAATTATAATAATTCTTTGAATATTTTAAAAAACATTGCCCTGCTGTCTAAAATTAAAAAAAAAATCAAAATTTTAATTATTATCGACCTTCAAGTTTCAAAATCAAGCTCTGTATTTGTAATTTTAAATTGCTGTATTGTGGGAAATAACCTATATAATAATTTTTATTGCATACAAATGCTCTCTTTTAAATCTATTGCTTAAAAATATTACTCAAAATGTTACTCTTAAATTAAAAATACAATGTGAGATAATTAATGAGAAATTTGTCATTTAATATAAACTTGTAATTCACTATAAACTTTTTTTTCTTTTATCAAATGTAGTAAAAATGTGGAAAAAAAACCTATACACAGACAGGAAAATATAGATGTTTTTGCCTGCACGCAACATTAATAAATATTTGTGCAATTTATTTCTTTCGGAGATATTTATCAGCTAATATTTACTGAGTAATTCAGTTTAAAGTAAGTAACCAATAAGAATAATTTCAACAAGATATTAGTCATATAGGAACTTTTCTTATTTATGATTTATGATCAAAATCATAAGAAACTATTCACAAACATATATGGCAACGTTACTTTTAAAAAGTAACGAGTAAAAGTACAAGTATTTTTAAGAAAAGTAACGAGTAAAAAGTAAAAAGTTCTTATTTTAAAAAGTAACGAGTAAAAAGTACAAGTAAAAGTACAAGTACTAAACAAAAAAAGTAACGATTTAAAAGTACATTTCTAGGAAATCGAAAATTCAAAGTGACCTAAAATTTTATTGAATAATATTCTTATGTTCTTTAATGCCTTTGCAAAATTGTTGTTATTTATTTAATTATTTTTAATTTTGAAAGTTATGGGCATTAATTTATTTTTAAATTCGGAAGAATGTTATAATATAATTTTATAATATAATCATATAATATAATTTTAAAATCAAATATAATTTTAATATCAAATTGTTTATGGATTTGCGCGAAAACGAAATTTTATCTATTGATTTTAATTTTTAGTTTATTATTTTTAGTTATTTAAATTACCATTGATTTAAAATTGTTTTACTGTATAGAAACGCGTTTCAAAAGCACAAACATAAACAAAGCAAACACGGGGTTTCAGATAGCTTTAAGATCTTTGAGCTAGTAAAAAATAATTGAATGCGCAGTATAAGTTGAAACAGAACTGCCTACAGTTTTATTTGTAATAGTGGCTAATGCTAAAGTCATGCGAGAAAGTCATTTTCCGAGCATTTCTGCCTAACGGAATAATTAAAATTTGTGAACGAATTTTAGTATCAGCGGCTAAATTAATACCTTCGAGTTCTCAAGAGTTAAAATAGTAATTATATTAGTTTTCAATAGCACAAATAGTTCTGAAGTTCTTAGAGATTTGACTAGGCGTTGTTTGACAAGGTCGGACATAAAGATAATTTTAGTAAAAATGTACTAGGGAAAAATGTATTTAGTAAAAAATGTATTAAGACATAAATGTATTATTAGTGAGTTCAAAAGAAAATTGAAAAACGTAATAACAAAATCCAACATTTTTTATTCAAAATGTATTAAATAAATGCATAAAACTTGAAAATGAATTAAAATACCTTGCTAATTAATATTTTTATTCATTTTGCGAAATAATTGCATTTCGAAAGTGATGTCACTGAGTCTGCTGCGAGAATTTCTCAGAACGTGCTTAGCCACGCTGAATAAGCGCTCCACGGGAGCACTAGAAGCTCATGTATGCCATAAATTCTTCTGTCGCTAGTGATTGGCTTGATGTTTTCAGCTTTAGAAAATTTAAAATCCCCGTTCTTTTCTGTTACGTTATTAGTTATAGCAGGATGCTCATCTTGGACAATTCTTTCCAATTTTGTGTAGCCTCCTCCCTAGTTTTTTCTTCCAACCAATTAAATTTGATTCAAGGTACCAAACATGCAGCAAACAATAAATCGTGCAATAAAGGTCCTGCGATTTCACATCGCGAAACCTTTAGCGCACGCCATCTTAAAGAGCTTTGTTTAAAGCTTTGCAAAATGTTGTTTTAATAATGTTACTATGAAGCTCTTCTTCAAAAGAGCCGTCTTTTCCCTTTCAGGAATGACAATTTTAAAAGGTCAAGGTATTTAAACACGAAGTTAGCTTTGAATGCATATATATTGCACATTAATTTTATAAATTGAAAAAACATAAGCATTTTTTAAAATTATTTTTTTTAATTTTTTTTTTTTAAAAAGCTTACCGAGTTTTAGAAAAAAGTAACGTTTTCATTCGACATTTCCGTTACAAATACTTGTACTTTTTCCCTAAAAAAGTAACGAAAGTACAAGTAAAAGTACTAAATTTAAAAAGTAACGAAGTACAAGTAAAAGTACGTACTTTTTACTTGTACCGGCGGTACAAGTAACGAAAGTAAAAGTACTGCCATATATGTTCACAAATACCATTAATCATTATGATTCAATGAAAAATTATAAGAAAATATTTTTTATACATTTCAGTATTGTATCTTTTTGTTAGCAATACGCGAAAGGAAAAAATGGTAAAATTACCGTACTGTATGGTAAGGAAATTTCTGGTAAGAAAAACATAATTTTGGTTAATAAAACCAAAATGTATAGTATTTAAACTACTCAATTTGCGCTTTTTCTATTCATATGATAAGAGTTTACCAGGAATTTTGCATTTCAAAATTATAGTTTTTCTTACCACTCATTTAGTAAAATCAACGTAACTAAAGAGTAAATTTAATCGAATAAATTATATTTATGCCATGCTCTAAGGAATCATCATAAAAATTACCAAATTTTATCTCACATTGAAAATTAATATTTAATCGAAAGTTTTACCCAAATCATTACCAATGCGCTTGGATAACAATAGAGTCAATTTTACCAGATTCTGGTAATTTTGACAGTATTTTTTTTCTCAGTGTGTTATAAATTGTTACGAAAGAAAAAGATAAAAAGCTGAACACAAGACAAATGATGTTAAAATTAGAGATATCATCTAGGAAAAAAATAATTTTCTGTTTTCTAAAATCCTCTGAAAGCTATTGTCTTTAAACTCCATTAGCGTGAAAAATATATCTCATCTACACTAATGTGCGCAAGTTGCTCAGGACATTTAAAAGGATCGAGAGGTCCATTATCTTATAGTTAACAAAATGTACTAGACAACAATGTCTTTTCATCTACTCTTGATATACCAACATCTTTTACTTGATTAATCCAAGTTTCAATGATCATCCAAACGGCCATTATTCTGTTAGCTATCAGGAATTTTTTTCTGCTTTAGATACACTACCAATCAATAGTATGAGCCACTGGGCACCGGAAAAAGCCCACAGAATGACTTACTGAGCAAGATTTATTTGGGTAGTCAAGCAAGAATATTGATTAACTCTATCCAACTCGGAAGATACTCTATCTTCTCTTCATCAAACGCTTTACACTTTTCCCTCTGTCATTTAGGTCCTTTTGTGAAGTTGTGACCGTAAAAGAATTGAAAAAGATCTAATTCATTCTCCAGTCATATATTTTTGAATCTTCAGTAGATCGCGAAGCATATTCTTTTGATAAATCATTTAGATCACATATGATGAAGGTAATAATCCAATATATTTATTCATAAAGTTATGGGTAAGTCAGGAAAAGAAGTCGGGATAATCTGCGTAGGACATCGCGGGAAACGGGAATGAAAAATGGATAGCTGAGATCGATGTCTCGGAAAGGAAAAGAAATACCTCCGCTTTCCCGACGTTTGTCATAAAGTACGATAATTAACGATCTTTGGTTACGAAAAAGAAATGACAAAATGCGAAATCTCAAAAGACCGTTGAAATGGATCTTTTGCGCCATCCAATAATGCCATAATTTCTGATGTGCATTTCTATAGGAATAATGGCAAAATGCTTTTATTTTCCAGAGATATTTTTCAAATTATGAAAAATGTGAAAGAAAAAATGCAAATGCTTTGAGTTATGGTTAAATATATTGTGGTAGAAGAGACTGAATTTATAATAATATTTTGAGGAAATGTGAAATCTGGAGATAGAAGTTAAATTGACTCAATTAATATAGATAACGTTGATCTAAAAAAAAACACTACACCCTAAAGAACTTTTCATCCCATGATCGGATTTTCACTTATTAAGTCGTATTTGTACACTTAATGGCATTTATGAAAACATGTTAAGCATCTGGTCATTAAATAATAAACTATCGACTGGCTCAGATGAATAAAAGATAATTTAACACAGTCTATCAATAATATAAGTAAATTAAAATAAAATTCTTGAATTGGAATTAAAATTTTATGCTTCATCGAGTGATTCGATATTTAGAGATCTTTGATAGATTAATGCTTTCCTTATAAAGTTTTCTTTATTAAAAAATATGATTGTTTCGATTAAATACATCTTTAATAAAAGGTGTACCTTTTTTCTAAAAATTTTCTCTTTTAAACAGCATTAAATTAAGCAAAAATGAAGTTTGCATATTGAACTTTGAATTCATATGTATATTAAATGAAACGTGTGACAAAGAAAAACCAAACATTTATGAAAAAGTTACTCTTGTTGATTGTTATATCAAGTTTCAAACTATTTTTGCTCATTTAAATTTAGCTAACTTGCTATTCTGAAAGTTAAAGATATGATATTGAGCATTAAATCTAACTTTTTTAAAAATAAAATGCAGTTTTGAATCTTTATTGAGTTTAATATGATAGAGGACGTCTTCCGATGCAATAATTTTAATGAATATTAGAAGATTTTAAAGAGTCTCTTTTATCCTTAAACTAATATTATGATGATTTTCGTTTCAATAAGTCCACCATTTATATTTCATTTATGGTCGTTTGCTTATTACTGTTTAAGAAAATTTAAAATAGAATTAAAATTTGTAAATCGATTATGGTTGAACTCTTTCGATTTAATAGTTTTAATGTCTATTTTAGCCATGCGCTAGTAATATGAGGATGTTTGTTTTAGTAATGTCTCCATTCATATTTAATTTGCGGTATTTTGTTCATTATTGTATATGAAAATGCTCACATATCAATAATCCTAGAAATAAAATTTACTAATTGATTACTGTTGAACTCTTCCAATTTAATAATTTTAATGCACATTAAAAGATTTGAAAGTGTCTTTTTTAACCATTAGCTAGTATTATGGATGATTTTTGTTTTAGTATTGTCTCAATTTACATTTTATTTAAGGTAGTTTATTTATTATTGTAAAGGAAAAGGTTCAAATATTAATAATGTTAGAAATATAATTTATAAATGGATTATGTTTGAACTCTTCAGAAATAATAACTTTGATGTACATTCTAAGATTTGAAAGAGTCTGTTTTAGACCTAAAGTAATATTATGATTTAGGTTTCAATACTGTCTCCATTTACATATTATTTACGATCTTTTGTTTATTACTGCTTAAGAAACAGTTCAAATATAATGCTAGAATTTAAATTTATAAATCACAATTGGTCTAAGTTCAAGTTTTAGCTTTTAACATCTATGCAGGATTAACGTAAAGAAATTTAAATTCTTTAGAAATGCCACAAATTTATTTCAAAAAATTACTTGTACTTTTATAAACTAATAAAAGGAAGGTGATATTTACTGTGTGTTATTATGAGAAATCTTAATTTTAGTTTATTCCTTGCCTACAATGTTTTAGTGTCCCCCATGAATAGCCAACGAATCCGACTTACAGAAACCTGAAAGATGAGCATCAATAGATTGGATGAGCATTGAAAAAAGTTTTAGTGTCCCTGTGTGTAGTAAATAAAATACAGCGCTTTCTTAAAGGTTCAATACTCTATGTTTCCTAATTTGTCAACGTTTATCTGCTTTACTGAAACATACAAAAAATATGCTTACTAAAAATGTCTCCAAGAGTTTTAAAGTTATCATTATTAAAATCAGGGACTAAAATTAAAAAAAAAACAATTTTAAAAAATGGATCAGACTGAAATTCAAACACGTTATTTTAGGCAGAAGAAGTGAATATCATATGTTTATAAAAATCATAGTCTTGTTTGTAAAACTAAATATGCGAACAAAATGAAATGACTTTATATAATATTCGTATTATAAGTAGCACATATTTATTAGCCTATTTCGGGCGAATATGTGTAAAAATATTTGTTCCGAAAATCTTTCAGGAAAAAACATTTTGACGTTTCCATGATTTTACCCTTCATATGATGCGTGAAATTATGTGAAATATACGTCAAAAAAGAATTCTGTGAAAATTTATCCATGCCTAAAATATTTTAGTAAATATCTTTACTAAAAATAATTTTATTAAATAAATAAATCTTGTGTAAAAGTGTACATTATAACTATTCCTTAACTCTGCTTTAATAATTAGTGTTGAGTTACGCCAGTTTAAAAGAGAAAAAAAGCATTTTGGTTCTTAAGGCTTGTGCAATGAAAACAAAATCTGAGACATGTTTTAAAATAAAATAAAAATTAACTTATATATAAAACTCACTTCAAATTATTTTTGAAGTTCTCGAAAAATAAAATATTAAATTTTACTATGCTGACAAAATAAATATCTTCATTAAAGTCAATTTTCTTCGTTCATCTGAAATATGTATTGGCTACAGAATTTAAAGTATTTTTATCTACAAAATATACTTGCTAGCCTAAATTATAATAAAAATGCATTAAAGTCAAATAAAATATAATCAAATATATTTCTCAGATGTTAACATAAAGTTCCTTGATTTTCTTGTTTTTTGTCATCAATCAAAAATTTACCTAGTTAGCAAAATTTAAAAAAAAGGGGCGCTTATTACACTTTCTTCAAATTAAGTAAAATAATTCACCAATCTGTTATTCCAAATCATTACGCTATTTTCTTTAACTTACCCAATGAAAACTAATTAAGAACCTCATGTGATATTTTAATTATCATATGACTCAAAGAAACGAAACAAAACATGATATTTAGCTTCGAACTATGAAACAAAATGTTTCTCCTGGGAACGTTCGAAACACATTTTCTTCTCTAATTTATCTTTCTAGAAGGTTTTAAAAATTATAGCTTGCTTTTTCTTGTCAGGGATTTATAACCTGAATGCATAAATAATGACTTTATTAGCGCAGCTTTTTAAACAAAACCCCAGCAATTTATCGGCAGTAATTAATACCCCAAATCCAAGCAGTCATTACAGATATGAGACCAATTTTTATGCGTTACTTAAGATCATTTTTCATTTGAGAGTTTAGGAAAATAATGCTCAAAACATTATCCTCGCAAAACAATTAAGGGGACAACCAACACTTAATTCTAAGGCAATCATTTGTCGCAAAAAGGTCATTAAAGCGTCCTTTTTTTATTAAGCGGCAGATATTGAATTACTTTCATGTTTCTGTAATCCAATTGCGTTGTTAGTCTTTTCGTTTTTCACACATAAGAACACAAAAAAATAAAAATGTTTGTGATCATATGATATCGTTGTTTGATACACATAAAAGTACCATTAGGTCTTTTGCGTCTGAAAGTCGTTTTTACTTTTATTTTTTGGAGCATTAAATCCCCATTGAAAGGGAAAAAATGCTAAGAGCTAATAAAAAATGGTTTATCCGGAAGTTCTAAAAAAAAACAAATTAAAAGAGGGGAGTTTGTTTTCTGTGTTTTATTAAGTCAAACAGAACAGATGGTTCTCTTATGTGTAGCACCAGCCAATTATCTATAGGAGCTGTTTGACATTTGATAAGGAATGCCACCAACTAAATCCAGTGGTTTATTCATATTGTACTTTCAATGAGAGTCGCAATCAATTAAACAAATTGCTCATTTTTTTCTCTTTTTCTTTATTTGGAATAGATGCTAGCTTTTATAATTAAAATGTACGTATGGGAATAGAAAACAATTGGAGGAATAAATCAAGTTCACTACTTATATGTTAAGTCTTGGATAAATTTGTCTTAGGGTAATTATGCGCATAATTTTATTAAATTAAATTACTGAAATTATCATATTTTAAATAATAGAATTGTGTTCTAAACTGCAATTATTGATGCAACAATGCAGGGATTCAATAAAAAATTCTATATTTTTTAAGTCTTTTCTTATAAGCCAACTACTTAAACAAGCAAAGTTTGATTTCTGTTTATTATTAAGATAAACAGTAAAGACGTCCACTTTTTCTGCAATACTAGCCAATGGACAGTAGAAACAATTTGGCAATTGCGTTAAAGATATGCACCGTGTGCACAAATAAAAAAAAACTGAATGCTCTTACTACCTTTCTATATAATGATCAAAACTTCACGTAATCAAGTAGTTTATCTAAAAGTTTAAAACAGTGGAACTTAAAAATGACAATTAGTGAATGTTGCAGATTGTATTTTAAATAATAATAAAAGTTATAAAAATGTACTTTCTCTGAGCATAAATACTTCTTTTTTTGACAGACACTGATAATGTGAGGTGGAAAATATGGTTATAAAAATTTAGTTATTGGAGAGATATCAAATGTCTAAGCCCCTACGTAGCTATTTTACTTTTTGGATATTTTGCTAATCAAATAAAAATGTTTACTCAATACTTCATTAAAAAATATGATTATTCATATTATTTCATTTTTATTATGCATGCAATTTTTTTAATTAGAATATTGAAGTAATGTTTTGCTCGATCATTTTTTTAATAAATTTATTGTTTGGGAGGATTTAAAATAAAAATTTCTTGACACAAAAGACATTAATTAGGAAAATTGTTTAAATTCACGTATTCATGCTCACAATCTGTAAAAATTAGCGTACAACTTGATCATGTTATGCTGTTTGGAACTAAAAAAAAGTAATAGTTCATTAAAAAAAACTGATGTCAGTTACCTATTATATAAATGACGTCTTAACTTAGCTGTTAAATTGACTATATCAAAGAATGCTACCATCCCCTTAAAATGTTTTATTTTTTCATTCTTTAATGATTTCGTTGTGAGACACGTTTTTACTCTTTATCTTTAGAGATTAGAGAACGAAAATATATTTTTATTCCAATTTGAGCAATTATTTATAATGGATAAAAACAAATAAAAAAAGTAATCATGTATGTACGTTTTTTTTAAAGTTACAAAACTTCCTCTTATATGTGTCTTTGTATCTGGCAAAACATAAAGCAGTTTTCTTAAAGTAATGCAAAATTTTGAAGTTCTGTTGCAAAGAAATTTTTAATAGTTTTTTTTATTAAAAGACACTATTTTTAAATCTAAAATAGAAGCATTAAAAATATTGAATGTTTATTCTTTTTTTCTTTTTTAAAATTCATAAATTAAAGAAGAAAGACTATCCGGATTTGAAAATAAAAAGTGTTATGAAAAAAGGCTTAAAGTTTTTTTTTTTTTTTTTTTTTTTTTTTTTTTTTTTTGTGTTCTAAAATGAAATTTTAAAATTTATTTGGTGTATTATAAAATGTTTTCCGCATTAGTAAAACATATTTCTACCAAAAAAATTGCTTCATTTCTTCAGGAATTTTTAATTTGAAAGACTTTAGACTAAAAGCATTATTTAAATTTTAAATTGAAATAAATCTAGCTTCCAATGAATATCTCGTTTGTTAATTGCAAAAAGAAAAAAAAATATCAGAATGACACGCTATAAACAAATGATGCAGAGAAGAATTCTCAGACTTATCTCTGACGAGGATTAAAATAAAATCTGCATATTTTTGATCTCCCTTTTTCATGTTTGTTGTTTTTTGCGTGATTTCGAAACGAACAATGAATATTAATGAAACGGCTCTAATAGATTTTTTTAATTTATTTTTTTCTCTGAAAAGGCAAAAATATTGAATATTTATGTAGCTAAGAAAAAAAACTCTAATTTAAGTAGATAAATCAGTTTATATATTTTTTATCTGTTTTCGTTTGGCAAACATAAAAAATTTATAAAAATATAGAAAATCGCTTAAAAGTTGAATATGGATTTCTTATTTTCTTTTTATTAGAATAATGTTACATTGATAAGGTTTATCCATTTATAAGGAAGATTTATTTATGAGTCAACTTACATTTTTTTTATTAAACAACAATGTGTTCGTTTTCACGGGTAAGTTATATTTTTGAAACAATTCATATATATGCATAAGCTGCAAATACGTACAACACATAACATTATTTATTTATGAGAAAAAAGACGAAAATAACACAAGAAAAAAACCAAAAGAAACAATTATAGAAAAGATTTTAAATAAGATAATAGAAATTATTAAACTTTTAAAAACTTAAAAAAATAATTAAATAAAAATTTGAAAACCTAAGAGCTAATCGATGTAATCTTGCTATCAACTCCCATGATTATATCAGCAAATGATAGTTTTTATCGATATTGTGTAAATATAACTAAAGCAAAATATATCAAGACAATAATTTTAGGAGCACAATAAAAATGAGACCAATTCTTTTAAAGAATTGATCTCATTTTTATTACAAATTTATCTCAATTGATTTGTAATAAAAATGAACCTCATTTTCATCTCAATTTTATTATCACTTTTAAAATATTACAAAAAGTTTAGAAAAAAATAAAACTGATCAAACCAAGTATATCCTTTGTGCAAGTGATATTCTTTGTAGTTTGTAGGTCCCGTTACAGAAACATGGTAGATTTTACCACATATTTGTAGTTTCGGTCCTACTTTTTTCCCAGGGTGATTTAGCATACTGGATGTAAAGGAAGTAATTACATTCAAATTTAACATCATGTAAAATATGTAGATAATGGTAGAGTATGCATAGCAACAAAATCACAGTGCATTGGAATGCTTTGTGTGCAAAGGCCATAAAAATATTTAAAAAGTCAAAACAGAGGAAACAGAAATCAAAATTTGAAAATTGTGAACGAAATGTTTTAAATCGTATAGTTTGTAAAATATAAAATGTGTGTAAACCATACTATGCATTATAATCTTATATATTCCAGATTCGTATTCGAATGCGATATTGGGTGTTGCATTGCTCTATTTGGTATTGTGTTGCGTTGTTTACTCTAAAGTGTACAAAAATTTCCCAGCCATAAAAACTGGTTTTAGTGTTTGAATACTATTCCATTGTAATTCAGACATTTAAATGGTTAAATCAATAAATAGATTATTTTTTTATTATAGCTAGTAGTTTTTGACATTTAAAAAAAATGCAATTGAATATAAATGATTTTTAATAGTTTTACACACATCTAATGGGTTTGCAATCGAGAAAAATAACAGTGTCGATAGTCTTAAAATATGCAGATTTATTTGATAAAAAAGAAATTTTGATGTATTTATGAAAAAAAAAATGAATTTAGAGAATTAAATCATTTTAATTCTAATGAGTTCACGTTTCGCTAAATTAAATAGATATATCAAAATACGTCACAGTGTATAAAAAATCGCTTTTTTTTTCAAAATTGTCCGTACATTTGTCGGCTGTTTTATTGATAAAAATGATTTTTCATTGTTTTTTACCCTAATCATCAGTACAAATTCATACATTTTGCTGTACAGTTTTGCTTAAGGTATGATAACTTAAGAATTTATCAAATCATTTTAAGATTATTATCTTTACTCCGTTGCTCTTACTTTTTCAGCAATTATTTTATGGCTTTAAATGCCGAATATAAAAGCGCAAGAAACTTTTTGTCAAACTCATATTTGACCTGATTATTCTCTTTTTTCAGATTTATTTCTTTTAAGTTAAATTGCAATAGGATTATCCCTTCGAAATTTAAATGTTTTATACTTAAGTATGATTAAAATGTACAATAATTTTTTGGTAAACAAACTTTTATACATTTTTCCATAATGAAACACTGAGCCGCTGTGGCTCAGGGATACATCGTTCGCCTCCAAATGAGATGGCCATTTTCGTATCTCAACGGTGGAAAGCTGATACAAGTTCTGCTCCCGGCTCGTGCCAACAACAGTGCCGACGTAAAATATCCTCAGTGGTAGACAGATCATAGTTTTGAATCACCTTGCCATTTTTCTAACCGTACGTGGTTTTCGTGATTTTCCTCCTCTTTTAATGCAAATGAGGATTAGTACTGCCAAAAAGACCTTCACTAAGGCTACTTTGTCCCAATACTTGATCTAGAAATCCCTTTGTATTCTAGGTAGGGAATAATAATACAAGGCTGCGAAGTTGCACATTAATAGTCGTAAACACAGAATTCGGGCGGATGGTTAATTCTGATTAAAAAATAATAAAACATTAGACCCACGTTTTTTATTATGAAGAAAAGTCTCATAGTGGTGGAGGGCTAGCTTCTCATTCAGGTGACCCAATATAAAATCCCAGGAATGTCTATATGAATCCTGCTCGCACCGACCACAGTGCTGACATAATATATTCATGTCTGGTAAGAGTGCAAATTTAATACGGAATTTTTACAAAAAAAACTTTGTTTTTGTAAGATAAAAGCAATTCTGACTACAGATTTTCTTCGCAAATTTTACGGATAAGACTCATTTTGTTTTGTGAAAAGCCTTCTTCTATGGTAAAAAACCGCTGAGATGTAAGTTTTACGGTTTTGCGCAACCAACTCAGATATCAGCGCAAAACCGTAAATATCATAGGAATTTCTTTCTTCAGTGTTGTCTTATCTCGTAGATATTGGTATTTTATCAGAAGATAAATAAAGCATTGTTTCATAACTCTCCTATTTCAACATAAAGTTTTACTTTTAAAAGTACGTCTTTTAGTCACCTTTTAAAAAAATCGAAAGTATCATATTTCTAGAAAATATAATATTTGAATATCTACTAATATCTCAGAGAACATGAAAATGTCTCTAACTTTATTAAACATGAAATCATAAATTTAAGATAAAGCTATGCAAGAACCACATTCAGTTTAAATTTCAAAATACTACATCAACCGAACAGCACTGTACAGTAATTTAAAACGCTTTATCTAATTCCCATGCGTGCAATGAATAATGATTGCGACTATGGTAAACGGATGTCTATGTCAATTTCGTTTGGTAAAACTGAACTACAATCAAAGTTGCAGACATTCATTTTCAAACAACAAATGAACTCAAGCCCATCGCTCTGATGCAAATAGATACATCCACATCTGGCTTCGTGAATCTCCCACAGATTTTAATACTGTCTCGCATATTCTCACGAAACTCTCCATTTTACGACACTTCAATTGCATTTTCCGAAATATCATATTGGCTAGAACTGTTCAAACAAACGCATATCTCATTGATTATGTCCAGGTTCTAGAAATTTAAGCTCGATGGGATGCGGCATTATACTTTAAGCCAACATTTCCTTCACCGGAAAGACATAAAATTCAGGATCATAATCAAGCCCGGATTTTCCTGCTGCCACTCAAGAATTAATTAAAACTGAAACGAGTGTTTTGGAGATCATTGTATGACTTAAATGAGCTGCTTTACTTTTCAGATATACTTGTTTTGTACCAAAATAATAAAGGGAAGTTTAAAGATGATTCAAGAGACATAAATATTTGGATAATCAACCAGAATTTCGAAAACCTAAGGATGTGAAAACTCTCTAATTCTCTTTTGTGGATATAATTTTTAACGTTAGTTTTTTACTGACTGTGTGGTTAGTAATAAATAAATTACTTCAAACGTTATATTTTATTTTCGTTGCTAATTGAAATATCAATTGCAAACTTTAAAAAGAAAAAAAAACGGAAGGGTTTATGAACCCAAATGATTTGCAGAAATTTACTCAAAATTTCCTACTATACACTGTAATTCTCCCTCCGATATTTACTGCATTGTAGAAATTCCGGATAACATTAAGGTAAGAAGTACCATCACTTAATGTGTAAAATCCATTTTTACAGTAATTTCTACAGTACTATACAGTATTGAATTAGAGTGATTCAGTAATTTTATGTTAATTATTACTGTAAAATTATAGTATTACAGCTCGATTTTTTGTTGTTTCATAACAGGATCCGGTAAGAATAGATTTTAGGATAAAATGTACCGGCACTCTGAGTGCCGAAATTTGATCTCATGATCTCAATCCTTGTGCAGTGATTTCTCAAGGAATTTTAATTGAAACGAAGTATAATATAAACCTTTATTTCCTATCAATTGGATTTACGTCTGTTGAATATGACAGTGATTTTTATGCTGTAAAAAATTGCACTGAGTCATTCTTTGATAACCTTAGAACTGCGTGCTAGAGTAGCAAGAAGGATAACACAGCCAACTTCAATACTGGAGGGTGGATGCGCAATAGGACCAGTAATTAACATAGGAAGTTCTGAAACTATGATGGTAGATAAAAATACTTTCTCTAATTGTTTATTCGTTACCTAGTATTAAAAAATACTTTAATGATCACTAGTTATAGAAATTTGTAATATTATTTTATGCTTCAATCAGTTATTAAAATCTGAAACTTAAATTACAAATTAATCATATTTCCTTTAAACCTGTAAAAATTATTCATTTTTTTAAAGTTTTATTTAAAATTAACCAACTTTCACTAAAAAGTTTTTTTTCTTCCTGAAATGAGTCAATTTATTTAAATGAAAAAAACTGCTTCTGCTAAAATTATACACCTGAATATATATATCCTTTTTTATATACCTTAGACGGAGAAACAGTTTGTGTAAACTTGCTGCACTGTATGGTAATGACACTTCTGAAAAGAAATAAAAAAACCAATTCTGGTGAACCTAAATATACAGTATTAAAACCTTTCCTTTAGTAATTTTTCCATTCTAACGCTAACGATTTATCAGGTGTCCTGGCCTTCAAAACTATTGTTCTTATTACCATATTTTTAGTAAAAAAATGCAAAACTGAAAAGTAAATCTAACCAAATAAAATATTTTTTTGCCCTGTTGTAATGTATAATTATTAAAATTACCAAATTTCACCACATTTTCAATATTTCATCACTTATTATGAAACTATATTTTGTAGTTAATTTTACCAAAATTATTGCCATAGGGATACAGTTAAAATTACCGAACTTTTTGGTGTTCCCATAGAAACTGAAATGCTGCAAAATTTACTATATTCTTGCAGTTTTGACCATAAATCTTTTCCCAGTATAGAAATACACGTATAAACAAATTTAATATGTAACATTTTAAAGTTATGAAAAATATACATATTAGTTAAATAATTATTAATACTTTCATTATTTAACATTTTAATGCTCAGGGAGAAATATACATCTTAGCTAATAACATAGAAATGCACTCATTATTTAACACTTTAATGTTCATGGGGAAATATACGTCTTAATCAAATACGCATAAATACATTCATTATTCAGCATTTTAATGTTCATGGGAAAATATACATCTTAGTTAAATACGTATAAATACATTTATTATTTAACATTTTAATGTTCATGGGGAAGTATACATATTAGTTAAATACGTATAAATACATTCATTATTCAGCATTTTAATGTTCATGGGAAAATATACATCTTAGTTAAATACGTATAAATACATTTATTATTTAACATTTTAATGTTCATGGGGAAGTATACGTATTAGTTAAATACGTATAAATACATTCATTATTCAGCATTTTAATGTTCATGGGAAAATATACATCTTAGTTAAATACGTATAAATACATTTATTATTTAACATTTTAATGTTCATGGGGAAGTATACATATTACTTAAATACGTATAAATACATTCATTATTCAGCATTTTAATGTTCATGGGAAAATATACATCTTAGTTAAATACGTATAAATACATTTATTATTTAACATTTTAATGTTCATGGGGAAGTATACATATTAGTTAAATACGTATAAATACATTCATTATTCAGCATTTTAATGTTCATGGGAAAATATACATCTTAGTTAAATACGTATAAATGCATTTATTATTTAACATTTTAATGTTCATGGGAAGTATATATATTAGTTAAATACGTATAAATACATTCATTATTTAACATTTCATTGTTCAAAGAGAAACAAACATGATAGGTAAACACGAATGAATAAAAGAAATTTTAACCATTTTAAAGTTTAAGGAAAAATTAACAATAAAACTTTATTTCTCCATACTAGAATTCACAAAAGAAACTAAACTAAAAATATAGCAGCACAAATAAAAAAAAACGTAATTCGACTTTAAAGTCGAAGTTTCCTTTTGTCCGATTTTTCTTGAATTGAATCTAAAAAAAATAGTGAAATAGCATCAATTTATACTGTTATTTAAATTTTGAGTTGTACTCAACCTCTAAATTGGAAGAACTAAGTTCACGTTTAAAATATACAGTTCTTTCTTCTGACTCTTCCATAGTTAGATAAATTCAGAAACTCAATATTTTAGTTCTTATCTCATGAGCGCAGAGTGAGAAAGGAAGTACATAAAGTACTGAACAGAAAATCGAAACTTTTATGATCGGACACGAAATCAAAAGAATGACATTTTACAATGATATATCGGTTGTTTATCGAGTATAACACAGATAGTTTTGATCAAACTTATAGTTCCTAAGAATTTTTTTTTTTATTTTCTAGCATTTTTTTAAAGAAAAAAACAATGATGAATTATACAATTACAACATTCGACATTTCAATGTCTATATAACTTTGTGCATTACTTATACCAATTTTAAATGCATAATGGAATAAAGATTGAATACATAATACAGCATTTAAAAGTCGCTTATTAAATATTTTTATTTAAAAGAAAAAGTAGAAAAATCAAAAGGATTAAGCTCCGCTGTCATCTGGCTAACCATGAAAAGTTTTTAACATTGCTTACGATGTAACACAAATGTGATTCTATTTTACTCAGAAATTTCAATTCGGGTGCAGAAAATTACTTCCATTTCTAATTAAGTTTTTTTTTAGTTATTTATTTATATTGTAACAATTAGTTATTTATTTATATTGTAACGGGTGCAGTACAATTTGCAGTAAAATTCACCTTTACTGTAACGTGTAACAAAATAAAACTATGATAAACCGTGATTTTATAGCAATAATTGTCGTAAAATTACTGAATCATTTGAATTGAATAAATATTACTGAAAAAATTACGATTTAATAGTTTACGTTAAAAATATTACAACTACACTGTTAACACAGTAATTTTAGTCTAATATAAATGTGAGCATTGATTAGACTACAAATCACACACAATAATATTTGATTTAAATATTTTATGGGATATTTCGAGATTTGTATGGAATTTGTATTTCTCTAATTCGAGAATTTAGCCAAATGATGTTGTTTTTTTTAAATCTATGTTATAAATAACACTAAATCATGCTTAAATTATCAGAAAATCAAGATATTATGCTTAAATAATCCAAAACAAAAATATTCAGATTATTTAATAAGGTAATTTTTTTAGCATAAAATAGAAGAAATAAGAACCGTAGGTAAATAGAAAAACTAATTTATTTCAATGTTTATCTATTCCAGTTTAAAAGGCATGGTTTAAAGGGGTTTTAAATGTTTTTTGCAACATGTCAACAATTATTTAGGTTCTCTACCCTAGATTTAAGAAAAAATAGAATTAAATAAAATTTTAAAAAATGGAAGGAAGAAACTTTTTAATATAAGAAAACTTTATTAAATTAAGCTCAATTCTAATAGCAAAAAATACTCAGTTCTAATAACAAAACTCAATTGTAATAACAAACAATAACTAATAACAATTCCAATAACTCAGTTCAAATAACAAAAATTTCACGAAACAATATTAACGGGAAAAACATTTAATTTGCCTATAATTTAACTATTATATGTATTTAAACTTATCTTTCAGTCAAATATTTGCATACATACAGTTGGAAATATTTGTATTCTATTTTCAGAATTAACAGAGGCACCACTGCAAAATTAAAATATAAATAATAAACATACTATTAAAAGCTTATGTACTAATGATATTAATCTTGATAAATGTCTCCTTACTAAGCATAAATGAAAAGATTAGATATTATGTATGCAAGTTTTGAATTAAGAATGTTTATGAAAGTATTATTAAGTTATCGTGAATGAAATAATTCTTTGTTTTCGCAATAACACAACGTGTAGTATTATTTTAAACAGGCTAATTGTTCTTAGATCAGAAATGATGAGGATTATTGTGTTAAATTGGATAGTACAATGAACTTTCAGCACAAGCTTAATTTTATTTTCTCCTTAAAAAAGTAATTCAAAATCTTTTTTTTTATCAAGATTTTAAGGGATTTTGGGAATTACATTTTTTTCCTATCTTGTTATGAATAACTTCGTATTATTCATAAGTTGTTTCATCGTAATGACAGTTCTTTCATAGTTATGATTTTTAAACAGTATAAGCCTAAACAACGCATTAGTTAATTTGGGAACAGAATTTCTTCTTGAACAAAAAGAATTCAACAATATTATGCGATATTAGGGCAACAGTAATAAGAAACACTACCAATAACTGAAGTAATCGCAATAAAAAATTGCGTTAAAAAAGCAATTATGGTTAATAAAATGTATTCCATTATTTATACCATTCATATGATAATTCATGTGTTCAATTTATGTGCTCATCCGTACGATAATTGATGTGCTCAATTCATGTGTTCATTCATATGATAATTCATGTGTGATAAATCATGTGCTAACGATTAACTGAAAATTTTTATCTTCAAAATTATAGTTCTTAGTAGCACACATTTTGTAAAATCTATGAAATTTATGCCCTGTTCCAAGATATCATGATATAATTACCAAATTTAACCACAGTTACCAAATTTTATCAAATATCATAATACGATGTCTTATTGTTAATTTATCCAAAATAATTACCAAAATGGCTAGGTATAAATAAACGGAGCTTTTCAGTGTTTCCTTAGAGCTAGAAACATGATAAATTATTCGGATATTTTTGATTATACTTTTTTTCTTCCTCAGAGTGCTTTTTGTGAATAATTAGGAGTCACAGCCATCATTTTTTCCTCCCCAAATTAAAATTTTATCAGTTATTGGATTCATAGAGACTTTCGGTCCGTTTAACGAATCATTTTATTTTTTGTGGCTGATGAGTTGATTACATTATTTTTGGTCCGCAACTGAAGTAATTTTTACTTAATTACAAGGTTCACAAAAATTTTGCTGCAATAAGTATAAAAACTGCTTGGCAATCTTACAAGTATCTAATAAATGCATATAAAAACCGTCGACATTAAATATGTGTGTATACAAATTAAAGACCCTGCTATGCACTAAAATAATGATATCGAGTATAATATAATAAGTTATATTATAATTATCAATGAATTACACATTATGTTTTATTAAATTTTGTCACTTAAGAATGATAAGTTGCCAATAATAATTAAGCATGGATTTTCAATGTTTACGATTCAGAAAGGTTATATTTCCAATAAAAACTATAAAAATTTTAGCAGCGGAAAAATCAATTTAATTTTTAGACCACCACTCATCTTAACTTTCGTTCAGGAGGCACGTGTTCTCCCTGGTTAACAGGGAAAGGGGTTAGTGGTAATTTTTTTTCTTTCAATGCCCACCTGTGTTAACATCCGTCAATTCAGGCATATACAGGGTGATTTTGTTGGCCTCTCTTTCGGTGGCACCATATTAGGTGGGCCAACGTCACTTCCGCAGTGAGGACAATAGTACAGAGAAGGAAAGAACATTCATGCCATGCCCGGGATTCGAACCCAGAACCTTTCTGATGCAAGGATAGTTCCCTGGCCCCTACACAGGCCAGTCGGTTAGTGGTAAATTTACAAATGATTCATTATTCATTGATAAATTAACGATTCTTCCATGCGCTGATAAATATTATCATGCAAGATTTGATATGTAACTCTTATCTAGAAGGCACTGATAAGTATACTTCTTTCAAAAAACACTAAATATGTGTCCTCCAGGTCACGATTAATCTATGCTATTATCTATCAAGTATTTTTGCCTGCGTCGTATCTGTCAAAGCGTGTCTCTTGGCTGCAGTATTAAAAAATTGGATCGAATTACGGTAAAGAGTATGGGAACTCAGGGTGCCAGTACTACTAATTTTATTTTCCACTTTTAGCATACAATGGAACAAAACCATTTAACCTACCAAAATTTTATAGTTATATTTAATGTAAAATCACTGAATGACAGTAATAAAATGAATATTACTATAAAAATTACAATAAAAATTTTATGGTATAAAAGGATTTTACAATAAAATATAATTAAGGGATACGGTACTCTAGTTGTCAATAATTTTTACCGTAATTTGAATCAGAATTTTTTTTACAGTGTAGGTATCCAGGCATTAATAAAACATATTTTTACCAAACATTGATAAATATATAACATAAAGTAGGAAAAAAGCTGTTTCTTTAATTAAAAAAATTCTTTGAAATGTATTAAATTGCGCATTTATAGATTTTTTTAAAAGAAATAGAAAGTAGAAAGGAAACAAATGTGACTGCTAATACAATTATTTTTTAAAAAAAATACACCATTTTAGTTTAAACAAAACGAAAATATTGCTCTTATACTAGCATTAACATTTATTTGAAACAATAAAACATTTCTTGGATACTAAATTTTTAAATGTTTCTGATTTAATTTTTTTCGAAACATGGCAAAAAGACATTTTAAGAAATATAAAACTAATTATCTATTCTTTGTTCTTTATTTATACTTTTTTTAGGTAATCTATGGCCTCTACACTTTATTTTACAACTAATAAAATGATTCTAGTATCTATTTTTAATCAATTCTTCTAAAAATTTAAACCAAGAAAAAATTGGAAGCAAAGTATTTTAACTCTATAAAGGCTAAATAATTAAAAATCCATACCATGCTGGGTATAAATTTTACTATATATCACTCATAATTAAAAAAAAAATGCTAATACTGCATTTTAGTTTTCATTTTAGCACAATAGATTAAATTAGATTAAAGTCAAGCAAAAAGTAATAAAATGTGCTTTGGAATGAATATTTTCAAAGCGGCAATCTTGATTTCTCATGTATTGAATCAAACGCAATTGGAAGCATTTGAAAGCGGGCAGTTAAATATAGATCTTTTCATTTATTTGCATTCTCTATTGTACCCAATTGGGAATATATTTCCTTACTTGAAACGGAATAAATAGGAAAAAAGAAAAAGAAATTCTAAATTAAATGCAAAAGCTTTAAAAAAAAACAAGCCTCCTGTTTTTTAAATAAAATAATTTATCTGCCTACGAAGTCACTTTAATTTTTTTTAAAAATAAATAATCAACTTGTTATATAGAGAAATGGAGTTAAGGTGCAAAAAAATCATTTAATTTTAAAGCTGACTTTTATATTTAAAAAAAATGGTTTTGACTATTGTTTTGATGCAAATTAGTTATTTAAGCTTAACTGAATTTAAATTAGTTTAAAGATTTTATTAAGTCGTCTTCGAAACTCTAAAGATTTATTTATCCCTTTAACATTAAATAATATGTTTTATTTCCATAGCTTAAACAAATATTACGCAGAAACATTATGTCTCCAAAATAATAGAAAATTAAAATCATAATAAATACACTCTCAGAATGTTTATTCAAAAATTACAGTAAAATTACCGGCAGCAATCCCCATCCAATTAACCGTAATGTTTACGGAAAATAATATTTTTTTTATCTTTACTGATGTGAAACAGTTTACAGCTAGTACGGTTCAGAGACCATTAATACAAAATTATATACTTTTTTAAACTATTTACAACTAGCGTGGCTTCAAAATCATAAAAAAGAAATTTAACTGGACATTGGAGCTAGGCGTTTCGTTAGGTAATGAGCTTTGGAGTTATGTTGTGGTTGAGTTGTGTTTTATCAAATGAACCACTGATTGTGGTTTAATTAATTTATCTGGTTGTTTCACCAATCGAAGGATATGTGAAATAATAGACTTTTTTGTGTTAAGCAGCCTTAAGGTGCTGCCATCCTTGAGTGAATGAGGGTACATTCACTCATTTTAAGAAAAACAGGGGTTTTGGAAATTTGGGATTGCAGGACACTGGAAACTCATCATGTGTTGAAGGAAATGGGTGAAATATTGTAGTGTCAATGCTGGGACTCGAACTTTGTTCTGTTGGTCATGAGGTTGAGAGATTTGTCCTCTCGACTAAATTATGTACCCAGCTGCAAGCAACTAAGTGGCTTCATTAGCTAGACTGCAATTGGTGCAGTGGAATTCTGGTTGCTATTTAAACTTAAAAGTATCTAATAAACGGTTTTTCTCACAGTTATTATTTTGAATACTATTTTATTCATGGATTTTTGACTGTCTTGTTTGAATACGAAAAAAATGACAAGTAATAGATTGAATCTATGAATTATCAGTACTATGCCTCGTCATGAGTTTTATAATCGTTCTTTTTAAATCACAAAAACTCTCTTCTGATCATTCTTTTTAAATCGAAAGAATGGGTTTAAATTACTTTATAATGTATTAGAACTGTAATTGAGTAAAACATTGGCTTAAGAATATTTTATTTAATTATTCTTTATAAAAAAAATAATTTTTGATACAAAAAAAGTTTTTTTTGTTAAAAAAATTAATCAAATATACAGATTAAGAGTAATTTTTTAAAATTTTTTATTTTTATGAATTATTTACTCACTTTTCAATATTTCATGGATTTTTTTACCATTGAAAAAAACCAAGCAGTATTTTAATATTGTGCAATACAACAAAAATCTAATAAGTAGTTACTAAAAAATTAATTAGTAAATAAAAAAAATAATTTTATATTAAACTTCGTCGGGATGAATGATTAAACGAGTTTCGCTTTTAAAATAATTGTTTAAATATTTAATTATGACAACTAGATAACAATTATGAGCTATAAATGGATATTATTAATTATTTCATCAGAAAATCCACACATTATATTCTTAACATAACTACAACATTTAAGCCAAAAAACCGGCAGAAAAATTTTTTTTCTACAGAAATGAATCATTTTTCAAAAGGGGAATTGATCTAATATCTGAGGAAGGATTTCATTCATAATGGAATTAAAATGGACGTGATGCGTTGTGTTTATTTTTTTAACTCAGTTTCGGTTTTTCTTGAAGTAAAACTGAGGTATACTTCTTATTTAAAATATTACAAAAATTTTTTTTATCCATACGCTGTCTCTAAAGTTTATTTATAATAGCTCATAGCCACTCTTTCTTGTTAATAATATAAATAACTCTTTTAAATTAATATATGATTTACTTCTTTGTGCTATGTTGTAAAACAATTTGTGTTTTTCACTATTGCTTTACTAATATTTAGGAGCCACCAAAATATGATGTCAATTATACCCTTTTCTTACCTTATGTCACATAGTGTCGGCCCTTTATTCCAATAAGGTGAATAAGGTTCAAATCCCAAAGTTGACTGGTTGATATGAATTTTGCTCCCAGCTTGCCCCGACCACATTGCTGAAGTAAAACTTCTTCTCTTTTAAACGTATCATTGGACAAAAATCCTTTCCCGTCAGGCTAACCATGGGAGAAATTTGCGGTTTCCCTCTCCATGTGACAAAAATGCCTGTCAGTCTATTAAAAGGGTTAGTTTGTCAAACTGTTTGATAAAGAAATTCACTTGTCTTCTGGGTTGGATTCAAAGTTACAAGGCCACAGTTTAATATTTATAGTCGTAAGCATAGGAATAGGTCACCTGTTCAATACCGTTTATAAAATAAAATAAAAATACTACTCTCTTGAGTCATGGTGGTTCAGGGTATAAAGCGTTAGCCTCAAAATGAGGTGACTTACGTTCGAATCCCAGGAGTGGCTGACTGATATGAATTCTGCACACGGCTCGCACTGACCACAGTGCTGACGTAAAATGTTCTCATCGGTAGACAGACCATAGGTTAGAATTCCTTGTCGTCCGGCTAACCATGTGAGATTTTAGTGGTTTTCCTATCCATGTACCTCAAATGTGGATTAGCTCCATCAAAAAGGCTAGTTTGTCCCAATGATTGATCCAATAGTTCTTTTTTTCTGGGTTAGGTTCAAGAACAAAAGGCTACGGTGTCGTAAACACACAATTGGATGAACTGTTCAGCGCTGTTTTAGATTAAAATACAATATAAATTAAAATCTCGTGTCACATGCCATGGTAATAGTAACAGGAAATTATTCTGGCTGTTCAAAAGCAAAACATATGTTATAGATCTCTCAAATTTTATTCTTACTTTTAACTGTTTCCCTGACATTTAAGAGTATAATAACAGTAGTAGCTAGAAGTGCACTTATTTTGCTGACAAATGTGAATAAATAGTGAAAACAAATTAGATATATTTAATTTATAGAATATAATATAATTATAAAAGGAATACAATTTTAAAAGGATTACAATTTGTTTAGAGGATTGCAATTTGTTTGTAAATTGATGGAGAGTGACATTTGATTTTAAATAAATGTTAAAATGAGGATTGTTCATAAAGCCCATAAATAATTTTTTAAATTTGTTATTATTATAAATTTTCTGAACTATAAAGAGAACAAAAAATTGAAATTAATGTATTTGGAAAAATCTTGGACAGTAAAGTGCTTAAAACATGTGCCCAATAAAACCAACACCACAAAAAAAGAAAATTATAAGAAAACATAGTTTTCTAAATAAATAAAACTAATTTACTTCTATAAACTTTTGAATATTTAATATAAAGGATGGTACATGTAAAATTATTACATAATAAATTTTAATGTAATAAATAATAATATAATAAATTTGAATATAAATGTATTTTATAACAGTAGCATTTATTTGTTAAAATTAATGTTTGTTATGGCATACGCATTGTGATAAACATTAATCATAATATGTATTATAGAAAAACAGTAGTCAATAGATATTAAACAAAAGAATATTATCACATGTATAGTAAATATAAATTCATTTGTATAACAGAAATGCTTGAATTTTTCAATACTAGCCTTAGTTAAACAGCTATAAAAATGTTCTACAGTATTAAACAAAATTTTAAAGATTTAATGTGGTCAAATTTCGCAAAATGTAATATTTTAAAGGTAAAATAAATGGAAATGCATTGCTTTAAATATAAATAAATGTCGGAAACGTTTGACAGTTTGATAAAGTAGCACAAATTATCAAAAAGAAATTTTCCGAGTGGTCATAAATCAATGTATATTAATTCCTTTTTCTTTCAGAAAAGTTATGAAACAAATTCTTTCTTTCGTATCTTAAAGTATAAGAATGATTTTAGGTTAACTTGCACAATGTCCACGTTATTTCCGACATCTAACTAATCGTAGAAAACAATTTATGTTTACATAGAGTTTAATTAAAGTTTACATAAAGTTCAATTTATGTTTACATAGAGTTAAAATCCTTTATAAGTTTTATATCATGTGATCTCAAAGTATAGCAAGCAATACTTTTTATTATTGTCGCATGCTAATTTGTTCTGAAATAGAGCAAAATCTAATTTGGTAGGAATAAATATTTGAGTGAAAAACTTCGGCAAAAACTATAAACGTTAATTTTTGGTAGATTATAGATAATTTGCATACAATTTCTTAAATATTTTCAGTATCTAAATAAAATAAACGCAGGGACAGTCGTGAAAATTTATTATTTCTATATTAACTATAATGCTAGAACTATAATTGACGATACAGAGTTAAAATTCAAAATTTAGCAATAAATGCTTTATTTTATTTTATAAACGGCTCTCAACAACAGATAAATTTTTGGGTTTACGACTATCAATGTTCTTGTAATTTTGATCCCTATTCAGAAGAAAAAGTAAACATTGGGAGACACTATCGTTTGTGAAGATTTTTTGAAAAAATCTCAATAACAATTACGTTATATAGAGGAGAAAATCACGAAAACCTCCCCTTATTGGCCCAAATGTAAGAGGGTTTTAACCCATGATACTACTGAGTACAACAGTATTGTAGCCAGTGCAAAAAATTATTGGAATTTAATTCTGGGTCACCTCATTGGGAGGTCAGTGTCCTGTTTTCTGAGCAATCACAGCTTACGATACATGTTTTCAATGATTTTATAAGTACAAACTAGTTGCAGAACTTTTTACAATGTTATAATAATTAATCATTAAATGAAATTTCATTGACGCGGTCATTTTTATTATATTGTCTAAAGAATGCCCTAGCTACTTTTTCTAATGCAAATATCGAAAGTTTCCAATCACGAAAAACAGCGAAATATCATGATTGCAATCACAATTTTTTGTAGTTGTGATTGCACCATTATTGTTAGTAACCCACTATAAATTTTAATTCTCCACTCTATTTTCCATAATTCAAAGATTAGATAGATTTATTTGATTTGCAATATTCAAAAGACAACAATCATTGATTCAAATCAACTACGAGGATTGTAAATTGCAATAAAATATAATAAACATACGGAAATTAATTTAGATTCTTTAAGAAATGCTGTGGGTTAAATAATTAAGTTTGCAATCCAAGAGCAGTTCAATGTTTAACGAGCATCGACTCAGTATCGTTCTGCTATATCATACAAATTACAGCATTATTAATAAAATCTGCAATAATTTTCAGAATTTGCACAAAAGCATATTTCAGATTGGCGCTTTATTACGTCTGCAGAAAATTTTTACAATATTATCGTAAACCACGTTCCAGAATTCTAACAGCGTAGTTTAAATATTCTGCAAAAATTCTGTGATTAATCATGTTTGTAAATATTTAAAATTTAGTTACTTTATAATCATGGCGATTTAGAAAAAAGTTAAAGGAAACAAAAGTTGTGGGATACTTTTGTTAAAAAGTTTAAAAATAACCCCTGCTTCTTCTTTGTGTTTCAAAACTTTATAATTTAAATGTAACAATGATTAAACTTCATACAATCAAACTCTTCTCAATTAAACACCAAATAAAGTTTTCTGTACAAATAAGGGTAGCTAAATAGCGAAGAACAAAAACAGTAATTAAAATATTTTTGTTGGAACTAAGCGATGTTGAAGCAAGCTCGAATTACTTGTTTTAAAGTTTATTATCCATTTTAAATGGTATTAATGACAATTCAAAGATCCTTATTTAAGACAAAAAAAGAAAATTGAAAAATGTAAATTACCTACGTAATTAAAACTCTCCATGGCTAAATGAGGCGATAAAAGCTAATCTTTTTTAAATTTAATGATTCAAAAGCGATTTCATTAACTCATACTTCATTAGATGGCATTTTATAAATTACACATAAATGCAATAATCCGGCATATTCTTAAACTTTCAAAGATGCTTTTAAAATTTAAGTTTTATGTTTAAAATGCCTGAAGAAATACAAAGTGTATCATTGTTTTGTATGATGTTATGTCATTTGGTTTGGCTTTAAACTTCATAGCCATATTGTATATTTTGCATATTTGACGAACTAGGATTCAATCTTAATGACTCGAAGTCCTCGCCTCAAATATTCTAAAATTAGTTTAGAAGATATTATCTGATTAAAAACTTCACCCGCTCACAAGAAATATTAATAGCAAAAGAAAAAGTCGACATGTTTCAAGAGCTTCAAAAATATTCTCCCATTTTCAAGACTTGCCAGACGTGAATGAGACGTAAGTGATATGAAATAAAAAAAGAGTAAAGTTACTAACGAAAAAAGGCAAAAAATAAAGGTAAAAAATGAAATTATAAAACTATTTTTGACATCAGAGCATGACTTTAGAATTCTTTTTTCTTCCGTTAGTTTAAAAAATAACTAATATCTTTCCCGTCTTGGATTTAAGGTCATTTTCCTGTTAGCTTTGATAATCAAGGGGTATTTATCGCATTCCTTGTCAGTGCGACCATGGCTACAACGGACAAACTTGACGCGATTTAAAATTTAGATTTAAGAAACACGATAGATATGTCCATTATCAAAAATGAGATCATCAAATGCTGCACATTGTTGAAAAATCTTGAGAATAAATTCATTTTCGACAATACCATATTTATTTCCACCCCAGTCACATCAGTTCATCTTGATGCCCTGGAATCTTGTCTTATTTATGTCAATGCTGATTTTCTTGATAGCGACTTCAGCTCCTCACCCCCCTTGCCCCTCTCGGTCACAGCACACTCTCTTTCTCTTAATATGTTTTTAATCTTTTTTCTCTCTCGGCTACTGTGGTTTTTCTAGTCTTGTTTTTCCACTCTGTATTCCGTTTTTTGTTGGCAACTTCTGTTTTTTTTTGTAACTACTTTTATCTCTTTACTCTATCTTTACTTTATCTACTTTTATTTCTCAATATTTTTGATTCAAATATGCGTGATTTGTTTTTATAATATTACTAATAAAAGTGAAATTAAAATACATTGAATTATAAAGCCGCAGGTTTTATTTATTATACCAAATCAACTTTGACTTTAAAATGAAAGTCAAATAAAATAATTTGGAAAATACTGTACATGAAATAGAACACTAATTTTTAAGAAGGATAAAATTATTCATAACTCATATCTAATAATCAAAACGGAAATTATAAACATGAAATATTGAATGTGGCTTATGTTTTTAAATCTAAACTATGACATTCTCTGCTTAAGATTATCTTTCCATACGTAGAATTTAATTTTTTTTTGTTACATAAAATTATAACATTTTAGCATATGAAACATAATGTTTGTAGATGCAACTTGCGTTATCTGAATAAAATAAGAGAAGCTTACAAATAAACTCGTATATTTAATATTTAGATTAGCTTCATTGTAAAAATTAAATGAAATAATACATATTACAAATTTTAATTACAAAATCAAGAATTTTTCAAATTACCACCTAAATCAATAAAAGTAAGAAAATGCTTAATTTTGTTTGATTTCAATTACTGCAAAGAGCTTACTTTACTTTTAAAGCTGGAATTTAATTAAAATTTTTCTCCTCGCTTCTATTTTGCAGATCTGATTTAGAATTGTACAGATTCAACTTTCGTTGCGTAAGTGAATAAATTTGTTATTTATTTTATTCAAGCTTAATTTTTAAGAAACTAATAAGAATTGTTTTTGCGTGATGAAGAAATATTCCTTCAGAAATTTCAATGAAGCATTTGTATCATTTTTCATTATTACACCTGGAAAATTATAAAGATAACAGACTTTAATCAGATAAAATACACCATAAAAATTATCAAATCACTTTTAAAAACACAAATGGAAGAAAAAATGTTACGCTATGTTATTATTTTGTTAATATATTCTGTTCTGTTTATTCATAAATAATTGCCTAATCATATCAAAATCTACATTTTGAACAATAACTGGCAGGGAGCATACTTTCAAAAATTATTAAATTTTTTTACTTTATTTAAATTTTTAATGTAAATCTTTATACTGTTTACCTACATCCACAATTTGGAAACAAATACAATTAAAAGCCCTTAATCTACTGACAAAAAATAATAATTAACTAATGCCGTGTTCACAATTTGTTATGATTAAAATATCATGATATTCATATAAGATGTGGAAAAAATTTATCGGACAAAAAATTTATAATGCAATTTTGTGAGAAAAAAACCAAACCTTTTCCATACGAAGGCAGGTGTATTAATTATAATTTCCTTAGATGGCTTTTTTATGAGAGGGTTGCATTAATGCTGCTTCCTTCCTGCCTTGCCCAATTGGTGAATATCTTCTTTCTGTCTAATATCTTGAAGAAAATTGTCAGGAACAAGCAGACTTGTGAACTTAACATGAAATGATAAGCCAAAAACGTCAAAATTGAATATTAAATTTTATATTAGCATTGATTGTTTATGAATACTCGTGTCAAAATTCTAAAAAATTAAACAACTTATGCAATATATAATTTTAGTTATCATTTCACCTTATATTCGTCTAGTTTCATCGAATGAAAGAAGTTAAGCGTTTAAACTTATGTGGGCAATTACGGTAGGATAAACTACACGAGTATATTGTTGTAAAATCTCTAAATTCAATTACTTCATAATTTTATTCCACTATAAACATAATGACAACAATTCTCGTACGCTGCAGTTCTTATAAAGAAAAATCGTGCTATTATTTCCCTCAAATAATAAAGTTTTAGTTTAATGCAAAAATTTCTCATTTTCAGCTAATTAAGAAATAAAGCAGGTACGCTTAAAATGAAATTTGAATCCCTTTAGCATCAAGTATAATTTGAAGTAAAAAAGATAAGATTTACATAATTTTGTAAGTTACTTATCAAATAACTATAAGCAATTAGCCATGCAAGGGGCAAATTTTTCACCGTTCGTTCTAAATCTAGGGCCTGGTAATACTGGAAATAAAGGGGTGCGTGCGAGAAGACTCACAATTCAAGAAATTTTGACATGAGGAGGGGACATAGATACTGTGGTGAACCACCTTCTCACCAGATGGCAATGAACTCTGCTCGCCAGATGGCAGTGCAAAACATTTCCCTCAACCTTTTTATGTGATGGCAACATCTCTTGTGTTCAAACTTTAGTTTCCAGAATCTGGCAACAGCTGAATATAAACATTCATTCGGGCTTGCTAGCCGGTGAACATTCACCTCTCTAAAAATGCTGCTGTCGTTGATCTTGTCAGTCTTTTACATTGTAATTTAATATGATTTCTTCTTTTTTTAATTATTATTAAACTGTTGTGATTATTAATTTTATTGAATCAATTTATTTAATATTATTTAATTTAATCACCACAATACATTAGGGAGAAAATCTTGAAACGATATATTTTTCTATTCTCTACCCGGATGCCCCCTTTGGGGGCGGGGTGGGATTTAGCAATAAATTTTCTATTCTAGCTTTTCGTACAAGCAAAATTTCTTGTTTATAAAAATTAGTAATTTTCAGCTTTAGTCGTCAGGAATGAGGAGTAACTAATGATAGACTTGAAATCTTGAATATAACAATCACCATTTAAGAACTAAAATCAAATGTTTTGAGACTGTCTATCACAATTGATATTTTTAATATTTAAGTTAAATATGTGTAAAATTTCTAACAAAAAGTGCTAATATGGCTGTCTCACCACTTGTCTTTTGATTATTGACGAAGCTGAGAAATAAATTACACGTTCTGATAGTTTCAAATTACATGTTCTGCTGTCGTCAACAAGTTTGGGATTCCAAAACCAACTGCTAGCCACAAAGTAAAGAAGTGGAAGCATTTTGAAAGTAAGCACAATCTCAAAAGATCAGGAGCACGAAAAAACACTAAACGTAAAGACACATTTTTGATTAAAAAAAAAAGTAGATTGCTAGCCCAAACAAGAGCGCTAATCAAATATACATGAATATGGCTACCGGACAAGGACCTACAGAGCGTAGACACACCATAAGACATCGGCTGAATACAGCTGGATTGTGTTCACGGGTTGCCGTAGAAACCTCTGATCCGAATAGAAATTTACAAAGGAGCACAAACATGGTCAACTAAAGATTTAAAAAAAGGTTCTTTGAAGTGTTGAATCCAAATTCAATTTGTTTGGTAGTATTTGACGCTAATTTGTTCACCGTCAAAAAGGCACCAGAATGATTCTCTTGTTCCAACTGCCAACCGTGACACATGGAAACGAATCAGTAATGATCTGGGAAGCTTTACATCTTAATGTTGCCGTCCACTCGGATGCACCGATTGCATTACTGATCAATATATTTATGAAATCATTTCAGTAGTCATATGCTACATTATGTTCGTAAAAGGATAATTTGAAGACGGATGCATTAGCAGCAACATGATATAAAGCACATCTAAAAAATTGTGACAAATTGGTCTACGGCTAAGAAAACTTTGAACTGGCCGTGTCAATCACCTGTCCTGAATCCAGTAGAATACATTTGGGAATCTATCGCTAGAAAAAGCGAGTCACGCAATTATTCTCCAAAGGCTGACTCCTTCAGAATCTTCAGCCGGATTGTGTGAAAATCCATAAGTCCACTTTAGAAGGTCTAATTAATTCTCTGCGCAAACGGTACATCGCAATCATCAGAGCAAGAAAATTTGCAACGAAACATTAAAAATTTGCTACATTTTCTAACCTTAAGATTTCTTCCCTTTTCTTACCTTAGAAAAAAAACTGAATTGCTTCAAATCTTTTGATTTATATTTTTCCAAATCTCCCTTGGTGTTAGTTAAATTAAAAATTTCTAAGTCTATTGTTAGTTAATCCCCTGTTGCATGACTTAATCTTCAAACTACTGTTCTATATTATTAAGCAATGTTGCTTAAAGAAAAAGTTTCAAAAGGTTTGCTCCCTACTGTCTATTTTTTTTATTTACATTATGGTGGGTGCTCTTTTTGGAAGATTGTGTTATCTCTCTGTTTTTTGGATTTTGGGTTGAGTAATTTTCTTATTGAATTAAATTTTATATGTATATATATATATACAGAGAGAGAGAGAGAGAGTAAGAGAGTGAAATAATAGAAAAAATATTTTTATGATGCATAAAACTAAAGAATATTTTTTTAAATAACATTGTTAAATTAATCAATTAACTATAATTAAAAAAGTTTTACATACGCTATTATTTCTGTGTGGAACTTTAAATTTTAAAATAAAATAAACTTTATTAAACAAAACAAATTACCAAACAACTTCTCCCATCAAGTGACAGTTTGTTAATTGCTTATGTGAACAGTTAATGAGTCTGGAGACTGGAACGAGCTATGCATTTCTGTAAATTCCTCTTTATATTTCGTCTTAGGCATTTCTTAATTTACATATTTTTAAATAATAATCATCATTTTCTCTTAAATTATAAATTTTATTTTTATCTGCGTAAATTCCTGGGCAACGTTTATAACCATGAAATTTGCATCTTAAAATGAGATTTTTTTTTTACTTACAATAAAATGTATGTTTCTTTGAAGTGAATCAATTTTATTCCTTTTAATCTTAAACTCACAATGTACTCATTAATAAGCACCTGGAGAGTTATTAAATAGGATATTTTTCACTTCAAATTAAAATATTTGTTTTTAAATAATCTTTTAATTTACACTTAGTGATAAATATTTATCATTCTTGGCGAGCAGCGTAATTATTTGGATTAATTAAAATAAGCACCGAAAAATCAAAACGGAAACAGTTCTCGAATTTTGAATTTAAAAGTAAGATATTTTTATTTTCATCCATTACTTTGTATAAATGATGAGTAAATTACAAGAAAAAAGAAAGAATTTTCGTACTAAGTTCAATTTCGATACTGAAATGATGTTGGTACTTATAAGGTTTTTTTTCTTCCTAGCAATTTTCACATTAAGCATAAAACCTTATTCTTAAAACTGAATGAAATTTGGAATAAATATTTTTTAAGCATTTTTTGTTTTTTACATTTGTAAAACGCTTTTGAGTTTTATTTTCCAATTTTATTTGAATTAAAAAAAAATTTATTTTTTTTTCATTTGTTTTAATTTTTAATTAAACATTATGTCATCTATAAATCTTTCTAAAAAATGTTTTTTTTTCTTAAGAACTTAGTGGAAGAATTTAATATTGGAGCATAATGTTTTTAACTATACTAAAAATTAGATACAAAATTTAAAAATAATACAGTTTAAAAGTTAATGACTCAAAGAATATTTGAGATTATTATTAAATGATCTTGTATAGTTCTTGAAAATACAAAATACTGCATACGCTTTTAAAAATTTCAAAGCAATCAAAACGGCTGAGACAAATAACATATTAAACTTCGGAATCTCTGATACTATTTTCTTAATTAAAAACTTTCACATTATTCACATATTACGAAATGATGATTTTAACTTAACGTAAATATTTAATTTATCGATGGTGGTGTAAGCAACAATTAAAATATTTTTTTTGGAGAATAAAATTTTCTCTATTTAAAAGAAAATATCCAATAATCGTTTCTTATTGCGTTTAAATTTTAGTTTTTCATTTTAATTTGACATTGCTCTATCATTGGAACGGTAAATGCAAAAGCTTAAAATTGCATTTACCAATGATATCATGATGCAATTCCGAGGGTGCGAATTGCACTTGTTCTAGTGGGAACCCTTCCCCACTATTCAAGAACTGCGAAGCTCTCTCTTGCTTTACGCATTTTAAATGTATTTTATACCCCCTCCCCCATCAAATCGAAAAGAAAAATAAAGTATACGAGTTCTTTTCCCTCGTTTAAACCTCTGAAGATATTACATGGAAGAAGACCCTGGGAATTTTCGAAAATAATAGTGTTTTAAAAGAAGATAAAAGTTCGCAGTGAACTGCATCTCTTGTTATAATGCCACTCTAAGCAGACGATATCGTTAATTTTGCAGAAAGGCATATCTTTCAAGAATTCCCGTTGGATTAGAAGGTAGATATACGCCTTTTACAAGACGCACTCTCGTAGAAAGATGCTATCTTGCAATCCTTAAGAGACGTCAAAAAGGAAGTTTTCAATCTCAGACATGGCAATGTTTTATTTTCTACCACGTTTGTTCATTCATGCCAGTTTTATTGTAATCGCTTTTCTACTTTACTACTATTAGATACGCAATACTTTCCCGTCGTTTTCACAACTTTTTTATGCATAGAAAAGTAATTAATGCTATACTTGTAAGCGATGTGGGAATGGATAGACCGCATAATTTTCTATAATGTTAATCAAATATCCAGATTGAAACTAAAACGTTTCAGACTGTCTTTAATTTCAACATTTTTGTTTTTGATTTAAAAGTAAAATTTAGTTTCCTTATAGTCTACTCTCCTTGTCATGACCAATATTATACATGACAATGTTTTATTTTGTACCACATCTGTTCATTTATGCCAGTTTTATTGTAATCGCTTTTCTACTTTACCACTATTAGATACACATTCCCTACGACACTACAATTTTTTTTCATGCATAAAAATTTTTGATTTTTTTATATGTGCAAATGATGTCAGTAATGAATAGACCACATTATTTTTTGCCACGTTAATCAAATATTTTTTATCCAGATTAAAACTAAGAAGTTCCAGCTTGTCTTTAATTTAACTTTGTGTTCAACTTTTTTTTTTTTCATATTAAACAAAACTACTCTAAGTGTGTCTTTATTCTGCACTATTTATCATGACCCAAATACAACTTTCACACTAAACATTATACTGCTGCCAAAATTTATTTCCATCTTTTATTCACGCGAAAAGTTTTTCACAAATAAGTGACAAATAATTTTTGGCTTTCATATCAAATCATTGACAATAATTCATTTGATTTATCAAAAACTTCTAAAAATTACTTAAATCACTATTTCTTTAGATGTTATTGCATTTAAAATGTATATCCCTTTGAATAAGTACTCTCAAAGGATATTAATAGAACTTATGTTTGATAGAACCGTGTTTCTAAGATTCTTATCCTAAGTGGTTGATTCTAGAGTTTTTTTTTCTTCTTTTTTTTTCTTCAGATATCTTATATGTTTGCACACTGACAATGGACGTCTATTATTACTCCCATTTTTGTTTGGCTGAAAGAGCTCGTCATATCAAACATAGATTGTTGATTATTAATAAAAATTGTTATTAAAATTCCTTATTCATCACTAGTAAAAGTACTCTTTTTAAAATACCCATTTGAAAGTTTCTAAATGTGAATCCATTTAAACAAGTTTATCTTAGGTTCCGATATTCTTATCCTAGGTGGTCGAGTGTAGTTTTCTTCTTAAGAAATTTGATATATGTCTGTGCACTGACTGTAGACGTCTATTATAAAGACTATTTTCGTTCCAAAAAAAAGTGCTCGTCATATCGAGAATTGATTAAAAATTATTAATATAAGCTACACTATTAGAAATTTCTCGAAAAAACCAACTGAAACCACCTAATGAAGCTACTTAGTTCCTCGCAAATGCGTACATATCATAGCCGAGCGGGCTTATCTGTCAATCTTATGACCGGCAGAACTGAAGTTCGAGTCCTAGTGTTAACACCACCCTTCAACATACGAAGAATTTCCAGTGTCCGGTACTCTCAAATTCCCAATACTTTACGAAAAGTCGAGCTGCTATGTCTAGTTAAATAATAATTTATTTTTCTTACGTTTTTGAAAAATGATAGTTGTAAATTGTTAAAAAACCATATAGTTTTGTATTCATGGTTTTATAACCGTACTTTTTGTAAATGGTTTCAAAACCATAAAGGAAAAAAATTATTTACTGTAAACTTTACAGTTAATCGAATAGACAGACAGCTGCCAGTTATTTTACCGTAATTTTAGAATGAAAATTTTAACAGTGAATCAAGATTCCTTATCGATAAGCTTATTTTTCTGTAGTAAAAGTGTTCCATATTAAATACCCATTTGAAATTTTCTAAATGTGAGTCCATTTGAACAAGTCTTATTTTAGGTTCCGATATTCTTATTCTAGGTGGTCGAGTCTACTTTTTTAGATAGATGATATAATTGTGCACTGATAGTAGACGTCTATTATAACCAAATGAAAGTGCTCGCCATATCTAGCATAGATTAAAATTTATTCATACGAATTATGCGCCATGATTCAAGATTCCTTATCAATAAGCCCATTTTTATCTTATAGAAGTATTTAATTTAAAATATCCTTTGAAATTTTGTAATATAAATTAAACATGTATTTCTAAATTTAATCAAAATACTCGTCCAGGATATATAATTTGAAGCACTCGGAAAATAAGTTGAATAGGATTTAAAGACATTCTTCATAAATAAGGATAACTATGAATCGTTTCTAAAATGTAGAAATTTCAAAATTGCTTTCTCACAGTTATAAATGTTTCAAAGATATTTCATCTGAAGATTTTTGGATACATATTTAATTTTAATTATTCGAATAGGGTATATGCAATTATTGTAAATGAAATCATAAATTAAAATATATTTTCCCTATAAAGGTTTGTTGCAAATAAATTAAATTGCTAGAAAATCTGACCTCAAAAAATTACCTCACGAATTTGAAATAGTTAGAGCGTGAATTCTTACATAAAACATTTGGTAAAGATAAAAAATATATAAATAAAACTTTTTTTCAAGTAAATCTTTTGATAAATAAACTTCTAGGAACTACAATTGAATAATAAATTTTATAACTATCTTAAACAAAATAAACGAAATTTAAATAAATAAAGAATCATGAATAAATTTTTAAAAGTACAAGATTTGAAAGAAAGTATGATTTCAATAATAAGATAGTTTGCGATTAAAGGAAACTGCGAATTCTCTCTCACTTTTTATAAGCTCTACGTAACTTTTCTAACTTATTTTCTAGAAAAAAATATGCGTAAATAGTCATTACGAACGTAATACTACAATATTAAACGTTACGTACCTCATTTTTTTTGCTCTTATTTTTGCACTTCACATGCTCTCTATCGCCTAATACACACATTTAATTTTAATCAATGATGCGTACGTCTGCGTGTTTCTTTTATTAATTTAACTTTCAAAATAGCTAGTTGTCGGCCAAAAATGATATTGAAGCTCTGCGATTTCCTGATCAACGGCGTGTTCAGAATTTCGCATGTTTCGACGTATTCAGAGAAGCTGATATTCATCTGTTAAAAGCTGGGTAGGCTTCAACCACCCCCAAGTACAGAGTCCCAGTACTTCTCAATGACAATGTAACTGCTGTACTACCACTCTTAAGATCTTTGCTCGTATGGGAAAATTCAATTCATTTTTCTTTGCACTGCTGTTAATATCAATACAGGGAGAAAATAATTCTGATAAAATTACAGTACTGTAAGGTGATAACAGTTTTGGCTTAAATAAATAAAAACATAATTTTGCTTAATAAAACCAAAATTTACTGCATTAAAAATATTCTTTTTGTAAATTTTCCGTTATTTTTTCATTCAAGGTAACGGGTTACCGGCAAATCTGGTTTTCAAAATTATAGATCTTATTACCACACATTTAGTAAAAAATGCAAAACTGAAAAGTAAATTTTACCAAATAAACGGTTTTTATACTTTGAAATTAACAATAAAATAATTGCCAAAGGGCTTTTTTAAAAATTACAGAGATCTTCGGACTTCTCACAGAGCCAGAAGCATGGTAAATTTTTCCATATCCTGGTAGTTTTGACCATACTTTTTTCTCAGTGTAAGTTTTGATAATAAGTAATTTAAGTGTAATTTTCTATTATTCGATAAAATAATAGATTCTGAACATAATTACCTTTTTCTCGTACACCTAAGAAACCTAATTCAAATAATATGAATTAAATTTAAAATTAAGTAAATATAAAGTGTATGCTTATTAAATATTAATTAACCAAAAATATTATTTTAAGTATGCCAGCAAATCGCTTTCTAAGAAAGAAAATTGAAATCACAATAATTGCTAGGAAGTTTTGAAAACATAAAACTCCCTTAATACGTTATATTTTCCTTATAAGTTTCAGGCTGATTTTCCTAGGAATTTATGACTAGAGTATATGAATACTTAACAGCTGGCAAACATTTGCTAATAACTTAATGTTCAAATTAAATGCATCTTAGAGTGAATACTTAATGGCAGGCTATAAGAAATAATATGTAATTTGCCATATCGTTACTTGTTACACTTTATTATGAGTGAAGAATAGTGAAAACCTCCAATCTAGCGTCGTTTTAAGCGAAAATTGATCGCAATTTTCTTCTCTAATTTTCATAATCAAAAGGGTATCGTGTTGCTGGTAATCTCTTGACATGTACAGCATAAACGATTTGAATAATTCGATAAAATTGCTGCTAAGTTTTAAGTTATTCAAAATCTGTTTTGAATAGCTAATAATACTTTGAATATGTAAGCAATAGTATATCTGAATTAAGTGGAGTTATTAAGGAGAAGGGCTATAAAAATAAAGCTTACAACTGGTCCAAAACTTTCATTAAAATGTAACATATTTAATTTTGAATCTTTCCCCATAATAAAAATTCATTTTATGTCTTATAAGCATAAATAGATGCATATTTGAATAATTAAATGCATGTTAATATTGTAATTCAGGAGAATAATTTCTCAGAAGGAATGTTTAATTTAAAAATATTTTGAGTCTGAAGAAAAATATGTTCTGTAAATGAAAAGTAATGAACAAAAGTTATTTGTGTTTGTTTGCAGAACTAAGTTGCTATCTATAAAACTATGTAAAACGGTCATTAAAGCAATATTTTTATATTGGATACCAAATTGTTTGTTAAATTTCTTTCATATGAAAATAATGCATACACACATGGATAATAGAATTACATTTTTAGAATCAGAGTATGAAAATATTACTTGTAGAACTGAAGAAAAGCAATTAGAATATAGAATAGCAATAGAAATATTAGGTCATAAAAAATCAATCAATTTTTCGAAGAAACAAATTTTTCCCCAAATTTAGGCACCACTGAAAAATATTTTTTATGCAAGCAACGAAAAATATTTATTTTTCTATACAGGATGACAAACATTCAGAAATCATCAAATTTCACTTTAAATGTTTTGTATTGTTTATAAATATATGGAATTTGAAAATTGCTTATTAAATTATGAAGCAACGAAAACTTAAAATATCTTGCTAAATCAAAAATAGTATTCATAAAAATTAATAAAAACTATAGCATCTTAAGCAAACAAAGGAAAAAAAACGAACTGCACAAACCTATCTTCTTAAACTTAATGTTTCTTTTTTCTCGGAGGGAAGTTTCAGCAAGACCTTTATATTGACTGAAAACTAATTAAAAGTTTAATTAGAATATAACAATCACCCCTATTCGAAGAGGCATCAAGTAAATTTTCTTCTTACATTCATTTTGAGGATAAAACTGATGAATTAATGGTATAATAAATGATTTGAAAAACTGGTAAAAATAGTATTTTTCATCGTTTTGCAATTTACTTCTTTATTCGTTGAATATCCTGTTTTGTTTCTAACATATTTTGTCCAATTTAATATTTATTTACTCAAACAAAACCGTTCTAGGAAATGTATTGTCTATAACTCTTAAATTTGACTTTTAGATTGGAAGTTTGCTTTAACTTTCGGCTTGGAAGCATAATTTTTGTAAATTGAAGCCACTCTCAGAAATAAAACTCTTACTTTTAACGATTAAATCATTCTTGAACTGTCTTTCGTTAAATTTGAGGATCATTTCCTCACAAAATCACGTGATTTATGACGAGCGCGAACTCTCGCCTTAGCGCATTGAGGGAGATTTTTAACTAGGATGATGAAATTAAAGTGAAGACTAGACGATCAAAAATAATGTCACAAAACAAGCCGATGGTCTTGTATGGCGGAGAAGGAGTTGGCCTCTTACCAAGAATATTCCAGGGTCGAATCCCACCTCAGGTATGAATGTAATTTATCTCTTTGTCTTATCAGTCCTAGTCTGTCCAAGGCGACATTGAGCCAGCTATTTGGTGCCCATGATGAACAGAATAGTACGAAAGTTAGATACTCTAGGCAGTACGTTTTTTTTTTTTTTTGTTTGAAAAAAAAATATGATAGCAAATTATTTCCTTACTATTGATGAATTTCACATCCTCGAAAAAGAAACAATTCACATCCTCGTTATAAGATAGTTATTTCGTCACTTTGACGAAATGTTCGCTTGGATCATATACCAGGAAACGGTTTCGTTAAGGCAAGGAAAGCTTCTTGAAATTTGAGTATCCATTTTTTACATTAGAGTTTTTTTAAGCAAGCATTACCCTATGTAATCTTTAATGAAAACATTTTAAATCAATGTGTCCGAATTTTATAGTTAACTTTAACTTTACTTAAATGTTCTTCAGCACGGTGAATTGTATGTTCTTTTGTACGGTAAAGTGGAAGACAGAGTGACAGCTAAAAGTTCTAGCCATGCAGTGCAAAACAACAATTCAACTACTCCATAAATAGTTTTATAGTTGTTTAAATTTCAGTTTCTATTTTCAGAGTTGATCACCGAGAGCATGCGGCTTAATACTTACTAATTGTTTTCTTAGAGTATTCCAATCAAACAAGTGATTCACCACCCACGTGTTGAAAGTGGACATTGAGTGATGTGCAGCGTGCCAAGAAATAAAACGGACTACGAAGTCTAATAATAGGATCCTCACGTTTCAGGACTCAAACATAATAGCTCCATGAGGTGACCTCAAATATGCAAATTAATATGTGCAGACGAAAATTTAAGTTAGGAAATCAGACACAAAAAAGTACTCTCTCTGAATAAACATTTTGCACACAATTATAGAATTCGCTTATCCAAAGATAATTCCATTTAAAAAAAAAATTTTAGTAAGTATTTATTATTTTATTTAAAAATAGTCGAAGTTATTTTGAATCGTAAGGTATTCAATTTCTTACTTGATTTTAAAGTATGCAATTTAACATGACAAAATTAAAAATTTGAGCAAAATCGGTCGATAGTTTTTAAGATATCAAATTTTAAAGAAGTCGTATATTTAAAATTTAATTTCTCAGGAGCTATTTAACCAATTTAACTTAAATTTCAGATTTTACCTTTTAAAATTAAATGCCTTAAAATGATGCAAAATAATTTGATTAGTTCAACTATTATTAAATAAACTAATAAATTTTTACTAAATAGCTTTTTTTTGCATGGAATTATCTCTGGATAAACGAAACTTGTAATCGTACGCAAAACTTTTTCAATTACCTTTAAAAGTTCTCGAGTTATGCCGAAATACTAAAAAAGTAAAATTAACAGTAAGGGGTCTGAATTTTGGATCGCTCTCTTGACCAAACTAAGGGGACCATAGATTGCGGCTCTCTCTCTCTCTCACACACTCTCTATATTTTTGGGGTCATCAACCTGAATCCGTTGAAAAAAAGGTATGTTTATTCATATAAAGTACGTTTTTGTGTCTGATTTCGCATCTTAAAATATCATCTGTACCAATTGATTAGCATATTTGAAATCATCTCCCTGAACCATTATGATTGAGTCCTAGAACGTGAAGATCCGATCATTAGATCAAAAGTTATTCAGAGTGGTTCAGCATTATTCAAGCGAATGAAATTCAGTTACGTTTATACAAATTGGTCATTGGAATTTTCATATAAAGAAGGAGTATATACCAGTAAACCGTGAAAGCTATCCTTCAATATGCTTTTCCATGCAAAATGCAGCAATGACAAATTTTATAGTTTTTAATTAAATACAACTTTTTCTATAAAAATTACTTTACTTAGTAATTATTTAAATAAAAGAGGCAAAACTAACTTAGCAAAAAAAGCATATCAGTTTAACTTAAATACAAACACGAGTACTGATTCACAAGATACAAAATTATTCAAGTGTAAAACACTTCAGCAAAGCACTACAATAGGATAAATATTTAGCAACTACATAATGATGCTTTGAGAATATGTTTGATTTCAATGAGTTTTAACAGTTCAGTAAAAAATTTAATAATATAAAATTTAATAATATAAAATTTAATAATGTAAAATTTAATAATATAAAATTTAATAATATAAAACTTAATTAAATGAAACATATAAACATCAATAAAACATTCGATATCATGTTTAGAGATTACATGGTTTTTCAAGCATTACAACAGTGAAATAAAAATAATTACAAAAAACGGACTGATAACACAAAAATGATGCATAAAACCTGTGAAACTAAGAGCTCAGTAATCCTTGTCAACGCAAATGCATTACTTGCAAAATAAAATTTGCTAATTAGGTAAGAAGGAGGTCCGAATTTTGCCAAATAATCATTTAGCATTGACAAGTTCTTTGTTCGTTGTTGACTGCTCAACATTCATTAAGCTCATAGAAAACGTTAAGTTCCCTTTCAATTTAAGGAGTATTGTTTCGAGTATGGTTTAGCATTGAAATTACGAAATTTCGTAATATAACACAAGTTTACAAGTTTTCGGTCAGCTAATACTCGGAATATTTGGCAGTCCATAGAGGAGTTAAGCTGTGAAAAAACTAATTTTAAATATCCCTATTTATTTCGATCTCTATAAAGAACTCACAAATTAGTAAGTTTAAAGCTGGGATTTCTTAGACTTCAATTAAAAACAACATTTTTTGAAAACGCTTTTTTTAAAACAAAAAAATAAAATATTTTGCTATAGGGTTTAATTATTATGCCCGGAATGGAATCAAAAGTTGAAAAGTTGAAAGAGCAACATTAGAAAAAGAAAACTTAGCTGAAATATTAATGTTGAAACACGTGTTAACACTAAGTTAACACTAATGTTAAACACTAAGTGGTTACATTTTTCGATGCTTCAGCATAGTTAGACAACATCGACTTTTGTCCCTTTTGTGTGTTTTCTTCTCTTGAATGTTTGTTGGTAACTCTATTGGGGAAGTTAGAAAACAGCAACACGCTTCTGTCCCTATTTTAATGATTAATTAATATTCATATTATGCTATAAAATTAAATTTTACATAATATAAAAATAACTAAGTAAAAAAGACGCTGGATTTAATTATACTTGAAAAATTTTAAATTTTAATCCTGCTGTGGATCTTCTAAAATTATTTGGGAAGTAAACTATTCGACATGGTAATGGAAAAAAAGTGTTATATTTCTGTATAAGGGGTATTAATGCACCGGAGATGTAAGGCTTATTTCATGTTTCACATTTTATAGAAATAAAAAACAATAATAGAAGTACACACTAACACTGTGTCCTAACTGTTCTCATTGCGATTGTTCTCAGCAGCATAATAACAGATTAAAAAAGTAACAAAAACACCACACAACAAGACTCAAATGTTATCTCACACCATGACTCAGTGATTCGACATTGAAGATTAAATAAAGAGATTTTTCACACCTCAGCATCGACACTCACATACCAAAAAGTTCTCTTTGACGGTGCATTACTAAAATGATTCATACAGTTGGCACTTTTTTCTCCTAAATCAAATGAATTTCATAGTGATATTTTTTTTCAACATCATCGAAAAAATACAAAAGCAGACGGGACAATGTTTACTTTTGCATGAGAAGAAAAACAGGAAGCTATTTCCCATTCAGTTATAAAACGCATTTCAGGATTATTCTCAAATCAAACTAAGCTTATAAAATTTGCATCCTAATAATGACATTTACCTATTTGAAAACAAGACTTAATTTAAAAAAAAAACAATCACAAATCAGATGATGCTGAAAGTTTACTAATCATAATAATGCTAACTAATAAATTTTTGGCAGAAATATTAAATAATCCTTTGACTTTTTTAAATATTTATTATGAAGTATAAATCTGCTATTTATTCAACTACAATGCTGTTTATACAACTAAATCCAAAAGTGAGCCTTAGATTTTATTTTTAATTCTAAACCCATTTATGCACATTGTGTTCAAAGCCCATAAGCAAATAAACTGACGTGACTGCACTTCGAACTAAGAAGGTATGTACCACTTGTCAGGAAAGATATATTGATTTATTAGGATACCAAAGATAAGAATAGTGAAGTATCTTACGTTTGGTGTATAAATAAGGAATTGATAAGAAAACAGACTTGAACATCCCATGGGCAGAGTACCGTTGTACAATCTTTGGGATGTCAGTTTGAGATCCACAGGGGGAAAGTTTTCCTTTTAAGAGTGAAAGAAAAGGACAGATGTAGAGCATGTAAGTTAGGGTCAAACTAGACATCTCTATTTAGTTAAGACATCTCCTTTGTCCCATATATTCTTTTTCTTTCTCTTTTTTCTGTGGTAATGATTAAACTGGTGGTGTAAAGAGAAATTTTGTTTTATATTCCATCATGCGGAACATTCGAGTAACCAAATCAATATAATACATATAAGAGAGCTCTGAACATTTAAAAGCAAGTAAGATGTATATTTTTTTAGTAAGATGTTTTGTGAAACGATAATAGCATTGCAAAGTTATTGAAGTTAACTTCTTCAAATATTAAGCAGTCATTATATAGTAGAAAAGCAAATGGACGTGGTTTAAAAATTTATTTATGATTTTATTTCTTTAAAAAACTTCATGAAAGCTGCTCACGTTGTATATGTGATTAAACGTCTAACCTTCAATAATTCCTTTTTTTGTTTCGCTACAGTGAGGTTGCTCTATATTATAATTATTTTTTAATTTATTTTTCCATGCTTCATTCAAATTCAATTAAATACATCAAATGAAAATAAATGATAACCAATAAATTATTATAAAAAAAATAGAATTCTTCACTACGAAGTTATTTACAGAATTTTCCAAAATTATTGTTCAAATTGCTTAATTCTGCAAGGAGCATTCATTAATCTAGTCGTTAATGCAAGAGGCTTACAATTTCAAAATTTATTTAAGATATACAAAAGGTTCTCCCGTTCAGGGTAATTAAAGTTTAAAACCATCCAAAAATATCCCATTTCCTCATTGAGTGACATTTAAGGTCATTCACCTGGTCGTCGACATTTCTGTTTTGAAATCAAAATTATTCACCACTATCACTCAGTTTTACAGCAATAGAGCCTCTGTTCTATTATTTTTTTATTTTATAAGAAATAACAAAGTTATATCCTTTATGTCAACAAGTCTATAACCACACTTCTTTTGAAGGAAGAAATTGAGCGCCAGGAAGTAGGATATAGGGATCAATGAAATTTTATTACAGTTATGCAAATTGGCCTTTAAATATTTCGATACGAAATGCGTATGTGCCAGGCGAATAACAGAGGACATGTACTCGATTTGTTATTTCATACGTACAGTCCTTGGTTAAATTATTAGACGCGCTATAAGATTCTGCCGCATCTTTTCTTTCGTTCCGATTTGGCACGATCTTTTCTTTCGATTCGTTTCGCTTTATGCGTCGCAAGCTAGCTTTAGAAATCTTCAATCTTCGTGATACTTCGCGGTTAGAAAATATTTCAGCATTCACGAAGGCCTTTGCCTCAGCTTTTTTACATGATGAAAGATTGCCTTTTTTTCCAATGATGAAAATGTTCCAATTGATTTTTTTTTACTCTGCACACAAAATAAACAAATAATTGCATTGTATAAAACTGTGAAACAAACAAAACTGTGAAGTCACAGAAACACGTCCACAACTGACGCGTGCGAGAACGCAACTGAAACAGGTTTGCACTTGTTTACGTTCGTGTATCAATTCGTTAACATTGTAATGCAATACGTTTAAAATAAATGCAAATAGGCAGTATATAAAAAATCTCCTGAATAAAAACCCATTACATGCATGTCTAAATCTAAAAGTATTGCATATTAAAATTATTAAAAAACTACAGTGCGATTAATAATTTGACCAGGAGCTCTAACTCTATATTCTATACATTAGGAATAAGCAAAAGTTAACAAATGAAAAAAATATGTGATGTTTCAAAATGATTTCTTACATGTATTTTGCAACACAATACATCCTACCTGTTGCTTGAATTAGGTTAAGATTAAAACAGTCTCTGATAGCTGAGAAAAGCTAGGTTCTTTTTTAATATATTTTATGAATGCATTGTCCAATGCTTAAAACATGAAGCAGATACATTGTGTACATATTTACTAATCTTTTTTTTTCAAGGCGAGTATCTGATAGAATCAGGGTTATCGAATTATCAGTTCCAACCTAAAACGAGACAAGTCGAACCCGACCATCCATTACTCTGATTCTTCTCCACTAAAGACTAATCTTCTTCCAAGAAAGCATAGCTGTGGCATTTTCTTCCTTCCGTAAGCCGCAGAAGAGGAATTTCGATTGATTAGCTAAGTGTGTAATAGGGCGAAAAGTGTTCCATAAATAGAAGAAAATACAGGGGACAAAAAATATATCTAATATATGTAAGTAATTGTATTGTCGGATTTCTTGCGTAGATAAATAATTGTGTCTTTCGAAGACAAGAGCTTACAAGATTTTGCGACAAGCTTAGGTTTTTTTTTTTTTTTAGATTACCGAAGTTTTGTTTACTTTTTGTTCTTTGTGTTACACAATGAAGTCTAAAAGATAAATTACCCATTAGAAAATTAAATTTTTACTCCATGCTATTTTTTTAAGTCCATTAAAAATAACTTAACTCTAGTATGTTAAAATGCTATTTTTGGCATTATCCCATTATAATTAAAAAAAAGGAATTTAAACTTTATATATATATATATATATATATATATATATATATCCTTAAATTTAATTATTACACAATTGAAAATGCCTGATATGCAGCACACCTTCTTAGAAAAACTTGTTTAACAGCAAATCATAATATAGGTCTCCTGAACCATAATATGGCGCAAATTTGAAGCAATATGTTAAACTAATATGCAATATGTTTTATATGTTAAATTAAACACTGTCCGGTTAAAGTTGGACCAAAATATCGTGTAATAAAATTTAAAAGACATAATATGAAAATAATATGGCTTAGTTTGGTATTGTATCAAGGCAATTCTGGCGATAATATTGTTTAAAATTTTCTAAAATTGCGTACAGTGTATAAAACAGTATAAGACTTAATCGAATGTTCTATACAAGCTCATGTTAAAAAGGACAACTCTGATGTACCTTTTCTGAGAAAATTTCTGAATCTTTAATTTCAGAAAGATATCTTTGTTGCTCTTTTTCTGATACTACTTCCAAAACTTTCTGAAATTTTAAGTTCAGAAATCAGATTTTCAATTTTAAAATTGCAGTCAGTGCTGAAATGTGAATCTTATCATGAGGACTAAAGTGCAAACAAATTTAAAAAATCAATTCAGCATTTTTTTTAGAAAAGTGACTATTTTTAACAAAGGCTGGGATTAAAATACAAGGTACTGTACTTAATATATCAGTAAAATATAATAAATTATTCTGACTCCATATGATATAACCAAGATAACATTGCTAACAACTCCGTTTCAAATTACGGTAAACAGTACTGACACTCAAGATGCCAGTACTTTTTACCTTACGATCCATTTTTACCGGAACATGTTAGAGAAACAATAAAAATATGATATACCGTAAATTTTACTGTAATAATTACCGTAAAACCACTGAATTACTCTAATTAAATAATAAAATGAATATTAATGTAAAAATTACTTTATAATATTTTCAGTAAAATGAATTTTACGGATGATGTACTCAAAGTGCCTGTATTTTTAACCGTTATTCAACAGTGAAGTATTTATTTTGACACTAGCATATTTTCATTAATGTATTTAATTTCTGAAAATAAATTAACAATCTTATCTTTGACATATAATATTGTTTTCTGAAGTGAATCTTTTACTTCTTATGTGATTAGATATTTAGTTTTATTTAAAACAAAAAAGTTCCCAATTGATCTAATTACATATTTAACTATTTCGAGTTTCTTGAGAAAAAGAAACAAATCTGAATGTCAATTTAATAAATCTGATTTCTCCCATCTGAATCCATAAGATTAGAGCTTTCGCAGTTTTAGTGACAATTGTAACGACAGTAGTTAAATGATGTCACATATTTTATTTCATTAATTGTCCATTGTCACCAGAATATTACAATTACTGTCTCCAGTTCCATTTGAATGCGCGTTAGTGAATTTGGGGTTTCCAAATTCTCGTTTAAAGTACCAATGAGAACATTAATGCTTCCTGTATTAATCATTTCATCGATTCATTTCCTCAAGATTTCAGAATAAATTCTATTCTGGTGTTCCATCCATTTCTACTAACCCTCAAGAGTACATTAAATAAGTTAAGAAATTCGATCTTTCTTTAAAGAGACGGTGTTAAACTACTTTTAAAATATTCAGTTGATTTACTTTGATGCCTAACCAGTCAACTGAAGTAGAGAAAGGATGGAAATTATCTTAAAAATTAAAGTATATAGCACAAGAATGTTTTGGGACAATATTTCAGAAAATCCAGTTTTAAAATAATTGCTGCATAGAAAAATGCTTCCATTGCTGCTTAAAAATAATATGAATGGAAGAGTGATCTTAGTTAACTGATTTTCTATAAAATTCATCAACTGAATAGTAATTTATGACTCAAAATATAATTTTAAATAGTTAGAAACGAAGCCGAAGAATCTGGGAGAGCTGATAACACAGTTTTAAATCAAACGGGGAAAATATAGTAAATTTACCGTTCTGCTTGTGAATGATATTTCTGGTATAAAAGAGATAATTCAAGTTTATAAAGCCAAAATATATGGATTTGATTGCTTTTCCTTTCATATCAAAAGTGTTTATCAGAATTTCCGATTTTCAAAATTATAGTTCCTTTTTCCACACATTAAATAAAAAAAATAATTTCTGTAAACTAATTTTAACAAATAAATGGTTTTTATGTCAAGTTCTAAGGTATCATAATAAAATTATCAAATTTTTTCACACGTTATGAAAATATATTTTGCTGTTAATTTTATTAAAATTATTACGATCTTTTTGATGTATTTAAGGAACCATATATATATATATATATATATATATATATATATATATATATATATATATATATATATATATATATATATATATATATATATATATATATATATATATATATTTTAAAACAGGAAGAAGTAATAAAATAGAATATATGTTGTGTGTTTGTAAGGCAGCACTTCTTCAGGGGACACACTGTTCGTAGACAGTATGTCCCCTAAAAAAGTGCTGTCTTACAAACACCCATATGTTCTATTTTATTTCCTTTTCCTGCTTTAGAATTTGTTTGAATATCTAAATTAAAACAAAGCAAATTTGGTTTTTGCTGCTTTAGGTGCCTTTCCATATTGAATTAATGTTTTAATAGTTAATTTACTTCTTTGTCTCTTATTTTCGTTTGTAAATTGGATTCATTTTCTGATTATTTATATATATATTAATAATTGATGAAGTGCAAATCACAACTGAGAAAATGAGACTGAAAGCCAGCTCGAGTGGAGGAAGATACGAAGCGATACGATATTAAAACAAGTTTAGATTATTTTTATAAAAACATTTATAAATTACATATAAAATAATTGAAATTAACTTAAATATAAGATATTCTGAAAAAAAGTAACGTTGATATAATGCGTTTACCATATAAGGTGTAGTTAATAAATACATGATATAGATTTTACGCATGTATATATTTTATTTCATTTTTGTACGTTTGTACATAATATATATATATTTTTTTCCTTATATAGATGCATGCAATATGTCTTTTTTTTGTTTTTTAATGTAAGATTTTACTGAATTAACGATTAATACATATTTATTAAGAAACAACTTCTTAATGACTCGTAAAAGAATGCTGATATTTTCTAAATAGAGAGTGAAATCAGTTCACGAGTTATCTCTCACTTATTATTATTATTATTATTTAAATACTAGTTGTCCTACAGTGGATGGATCGTAAAGACATGGTTCTGGGTAGAACACCTAAATCAAGCATCACTGACTTCGGTTAATAAGCGGGGGGTTGACCACTTTAATCAGCCTGCGTAAGGGTCAAGAGTGCGCGGTATCGGACCTCATTAAACTGTTTCACCGTAAAGTGCTTGACTTTCCGCGAATTTCGCCGAGTTACCAATGCGTGCGAGTCATCCCTTCTGCTGGGAATCAAAATTGTGATGACGTATGTTTAGCTCATCTTCAGGTACGTTTTCCAGACTGTCCTCAATAGCTCATTATTTAGCTCTTGCGTGGCGTAAATGAATACCTACGTTCCTAAAATACTAGTTCTTCTTGTTATTAAAGCGATATTCGCATATTGACAAGCACTTTCTAATAAATTTACTAAAATTTGCACAAATGAGAAACGTTAAACTTTTAAAAATGTCACGTTAATTAAAAAAATTATGTTTCAATAATTACTAATAATTATTTCACAACTTTAGGGTTTGCTTTATTGCAATTTGTATAGTGATTAGTTTCAAGCAGCGTCGTCATTTGTGCTTTTGAATAGAATTTTTTTCTGAGTGTAAGACAGACTAGAATAGGGGACATTATTGATTTATTTGAAAATCCGAGGTAGTTGTTCTTAATATAAAAAACTTGCACAAATGTTTTGATTCTAATTTAAATAAAATCCTTAACGATTGGTTAATATAATTGAAGGTCAACTGAAGAAAAACACACCAATCTACCCACAATAATTTTGTGAGACATGGTGATGACGATTATTTTGTGCTCACTTATTTCCGCACTAGCTGTTAAGGTATAACTACATTTTAAAAGCTTCTGGATCAATTTACGGTATAAATTACCGGCACTTTGGGTGTATCGACTTTAAATTTAAAATGTACGCAGAACTTTCAGCACTATTTTTTAACGTGCTAATCATTAGCATGCATTATCTGAAATATGCATCTTTGTGGTTCACAAATCAAAATCTAAGATAAAGAACAACTTTATTTCGAAGAATTTCAATAGATCTTTGTGACAAGAATCGACAATAAATGTTTAGGTTCTAACATATAGTGCATTATAAAAGCTGTGGGTACTATTTCTCTAAATTTGATATTGAACAACCCAAAATATTATGTTAAGGTGCACTTTTCTCTCAAGTTAATACCAAATCGAGCTTAACGGGTGTAAGGGGCTTCCGAAAATGCCAGTGATGGCATACTTTTTATATCATCTGTAGAATGTTTACAATCGATCACGAGTTGGTGGGGATTTGTTGATGTTTTTCACGCTACTATACATGTGCACAAATGAAAGTTCGCTGCTACAAAATGTATGTGCGTTTTTAGTGGTGTAATAAGGATATTTTTTATTAAAGCCTCTGTAAAATGTAAAAAATTTAATGTATAATTTCCATCAGCTTCTTCTCCACAACGCATAATTCAAATTCATCTTAAGTCTCGCTGTGTTAAGCATATATTTTATTAGCAATCTACTTTAATTTTAAGAATTAGTGTATATATACATTCCAAATTTCATAGAAATGCTAGGCGGCTTCTTTAGAGTAAATTCAGACACAGAGCAATATCTGCTCTTAGGGACTTAGCTGATGGAAAATCCTGGGATAGCCTTCTTGATGGCCAGCGGCGCTCTCATCTTTCCCTCCTTCCCAGTGCCGGGGGAGTTGCTTGTCTTAGAATGATTACTGGAGGCCCATCTACTACTTGCAGGCCCATCTATTTAAAATTAACCTGGTCAATTCACTCTTTGTGTGCTCTGTAACACTTCGTCTATGACTGGGGAGCATCGATTTGATTGCCCCTCTCTTCTTGACATTCGTTCCTGTGACGACTTCCGTGCCCACTCACCTTCTGGGGCTACTTCACTATTGTATTGGACTGCAAGACGTCTTATGTCTGAGAGGACGATGCGGGCGTAATTTAAAAAAAATAAAAATAAATAAAATGATCTAAATTAAAGTTTCTTATTTTATATTGTCTTATAAAGAAACAGTACTGACTCTAATGCAAATCTTATCTAATTTAAATTATAAGTACCCTAGTAGCAAAATAACTTTCACCCTTATTGGACCAATATTCACGAATCTTGACTCAATAAAGATTCAAAGAGCCGTTAATTTCCGATATTGGTCCTACATAGAACTGTTCGATTTACCCGATATTTTACAGCCATTTTACAACCAATATCGGCTCTATATAGAGTTGTTAAATTTACCCCATGTTTTATATTCATTATTCAGCCAATATAAGCTTTATATTGGCCGTATATAGTCTGCTTGGCATCCCAATATTGGGTCATCAGCGGATATTCATATAGAACCCTTATTGAACCAATTTTGAACCCAACTCGAGCCTAAGTAAAATTGTTGTTTATTTAATGTTTCTAAATACCGAAATATGGTGGCAACTACTTTAGGAATCAGTGGAAGTAGTAGAATCCAAGTTAGTGGAAGTAGTAGAATCCAAAATTACGCCCAATACACTGGTTAAAAAGTATACCAGATAACTTCCAGTTTTTAAATTCAATATTTTAATAGCAAACATGTATCTAATAGCTTTAAATGTTTAATTTAAAGATTTTAATTGAATAAATTATCAAATTTCCAATTGTCCATGAATTTTAAAGAAACTGGTTATTAAGTATCGTATTTTTGTATGTATGCTCGTATGATTTTGAAAGCATTATTCTTTCATTATCTGTCTATGATATTTTCCGTCTATTCTACTTCAAAGTAAAATATGATAATTATTAATATAAAAACAGCACTCAAAATAATTTTTTTAAGTGTACTCATGACACAAAAATCTTAAAGATAATTTATTACTTAAATGCTACATTTTATTTTCCTTCATTGATGAAAAAAAAGGTTTTTCATTTTAATTGGAACGCGAAATAAGACTTGAGTTTTTTTTTCTTTTTTGTACCCAAAATAAACTTTAATTGACGGTGAAATTTTTAAGGCTTTTTATACCTCAATTGATGTTTTTTTTAATGTTTTTGTTTCTTGCTTTCATGTTTTGCTTGTTGTTTATGTTTTGATACTTTTGATGTATCGTAATACCTAGGATATTAGGAGCATACATATTTTAGTTATTTCATTTTAATCTGTTTTCAGTAAAACATTTTTAGATTTATGTTAGTATTTTTCAAAAAAAAAAAAGTAGAATTAGGACATTTAAATTTTTTTCCAAAAATGTGAATTTTTTTTAAAGCTAACAGCAAAAGCAGTAGACAATGTAAAAAATAAGGAGATTTCAACTATAAAAAATAATATTGAAGCATACTATTTCCAATTATATCAAAACTTTGAAAAATTCTTTGTTTAAATATTCATTTATTATCTTAAAAATGACTTTATGTTTTTTGAGCCTATTTTGTATACTTTTGCATGTAACAATAGCACAAAGACTTTAATAAAACAAATGCATTTTTAAAACTTTGAAGACTGAGTCCAAGATTCAGTCTTCAAAGTCACGAGTCCTTCCCATTTTTAAGCAAAAATATCAGCAGGTTGGATCAGTTAGACGATTTTCGAAAGCATTATTCATCGATTTGAAGTTGACTGAAGTACAAAGCATTTGAATGAAAATCATACATCCAATATTATTCATCTAATATATAATTACTATCAATATTTTTTTTTAAACATAGGAAAAAATTCGATCAATATTAGAATTTTGTATTAAAATTTAATAAATTTCCTTCCTGTCTCAGCATGTTAAAAATAACTTTGATTTTAACATCTTTGATATTTCAACGTAAGCTTCAACCGAGAGAAATAGCGTATATTCAAGCGAAGCAAATGCCAAGTTTATGCATTATTCATATATCTATTTCCATTGGGATTCGAAAAATATGCTTTTATGATTATAAAAGGGGATAAACGCAATCTGTAATCAGCTTTAGTCGCTTCGCAATAATTTATTTTTAAATGTGTTATAAACTGGAACTTTTCACACAAGATTTGAGAGACGTAAAAACATCGTATGAATAAAAGTGGATAGTACATTTCATTTTACTTCGCTTTGAATGATAAAATTATTTCAAAATTCTTTCCTAAATAAAGCGAATTCAAATCAGCTTAGATGAATCAAAAAATATAGTATTTGCAGTGTTTGCAAATTGGTTAATCAATGAATTATCTTAATTTGTTATTTCGCAAATTAAGGATAAATGCGCTTATTTTTTTAAAGACATTTGTAAATATGAAGAAAAAGCGGCATGCATCACAACAAGCATTCTTATAACTTTATAATAAAATAAATTTAAATTTTTAATAAACCACACTTGAATAAATATTTTCATAATTTCTAGGGTGTTAGGATTTCTGTAAGCATTATTAAGCGTTACAATTTGAGAATGAACAGACAAGACAGTAGCTTTTTGGTACACCTGCACTGATTGAAAAATAAATTCAACACAGATATACTATTGACGAAATAACAAAAAGAAAGAAAAACTATGTAAAGTAACTATGACAGCACAGAGCAGAATACCCATGATTAGTCAGCCAGGTCACATTGAGCACCTGTCCTCTGACCCACAGCAGCTCAAGTTTTTTCGTTATGACTAAAGACACTAGAGTTGCCGCCAAGTAAAGATGAAGAAAAATCTTATACTGTCTGTATCAGAGCCATGGTGGTTCAGGGGATAATACTCGCCTCCCAATGAGATGATTCGGGTCCGAATCCCAGCTGTGGCTGGTCGATACGAATTCTACAACCAGCATGCACCGACCACAGTGCTGGCGAAAAATATCCTTAGGGGCAGACGAATTATGGGTTCGAGCCCCTTTGTAGTCTGGCTAAATATGGGAGATTTTCGTGGTTTCCCTCACCATGTTAGGCAAATGAGAGTTAGTTCCGTCAAAAAATCCTCCACAAAGGTAAATTTCTCCCTATACTTGTTCCTGGATTTCCTTTATCTTCCTGTATAGGTTTTAAATTAAAGGGCTACGGAGTTGAGCATTGTTAATCGTAATCTCAAAAATTGGATCAGCTGTTCTAAGACGGTTATTAAATAAAACTGTCGTTATTTTAAGAAACTTTTTTTTTCTGAATTCATATTTTAGTGTAAGAACGTTTAAAACTATATTGAACCACCCTTACAAAAATACCTGATAATTTAGCATACTAAAAAATTATATCTCAAGATAGATATTAACCAGGTAGAGTATCAATTCGAGAATAAAGTCGAATTGCACTTTTATTCGCTGTTTAAAACCATAAAATAACATCTAAAAACTAAGAACAAATCTAGAGAATAATCGCAAAATTATCAGAAGAAAAATAAAGGTATTTTGCGATAAGCAAAATTGCAAGGCAATAAACAGAATTTATATCGACAATTTTTATTCGTTTATGATTATGGTGAAAATGCAGAAAACGTGTATAGTAAAAACAGCTGCGCGAATAAAGATTAAAAACAGAAAAATCTGTATTTATCTTAAACATTTTATTTCTGTAAAAAATATTTTATCTTCTATAGAATTGACAGTTATTTTTTATAGTGTGGGATTAATGGGTGAAATCTAGAAATTAATGACATAAACTCCAAATATGGATGCGGAATGTTTCCTTCTCTTTCTGCTAGAGCAAATGACAGAGAAGACTATTGTAGACACTTAAATATGGCTGAATTTAGTAAAAAGTGAACAGTATGTGCCTTATAATCCTTTCCCTCCTGACGAAAACTCCCCGTGTAGTAAATGGTGACTGATGCACGTTAAATCTGTCGAGTCACAAAGTCATCCATATTCCCATAACAAATCATACCTCTGGGAGTACTGATCCAGGAGTTTTCTTGTCTTTTCGATTGGTCCAGAATTACAAAGCTACATAATTGAACATTGGTAGTCGTAAATCCAAGAAATTGGGTCAGTTGTTCAACGACAGTTCTAAAATAAAATAAGCTTAAACTGTAATAATTTTTGAAATAAATCAAATAAACAATTACATTTTATGTGATCAAAATCACTATTTTAAATCTATAAGCATGGAATATAGTCTTATGTACAATGGTGTACAAAAAATTCCGTAGCCGAGGACTTTGGCACGCCACTCTATTTGAGCGAGCTATAAAAAATCTAATTATATCTATAATATTTGAAATTATTCTCGCCATTATATCCATTTGCATTCCAAATGCTGTAACAAATTTAATTTTATGACTTAACGGAAGAAATAACTCTATCCTCTCAAATAAACTACCTATTCATTTGAATGATAAGGAGCATATTACTTCTGTTTTAATTATCATGTAGTACTTTACTTAAAACTTTAACTAGTCAATATAATGAATTCTGAGGTGCTTTATCTCCTGTTGAAATAAGGTAGACTTTATGATATGCGTCGTTACGCATCGAATAAAATCTGGAATTAAATCTCCTGCAGAAGTGGTGTAAGGTGGGCGTTACCCCTTCACCTGATTATGAAACATGTTTTACAGCTTCCCCTTTAGGACATTGCCTTCGTGTAGAGAAAGGTTTACGGCGCGGAACAACTAAACACTGTTATGGAAGATTCACTTTCTACATAGGGACTAAGCAAGGCAATGTATTTTTGAACAGTAAAGATCAGCACTGTGTTAACGTCTGACTGTCATTATTATTTATTTATTTTTTTCTTTTTTTGGAAAACACGCGGAAGCAGGAGATGGGATGTGCGTTATGGCTTTCATAGCGGCCACACAAAAGAGCTATAGGAGGATATAAAAATCGGGCTTAAGCAGGCAAACGTGATGTCATGTTGAAGATCGTAAAAATTTCACCAGTTTCACTTGTCGGGATAACCTGATAAAGTTGAGATGCCCGGATGGGTTGGTAGATTGGAATATTTTATGCTCTGTGATTGGTCCATTCATGCATATTCTGGCACAACTTAGGTGGGTTTTTAGTATATATGACGCTAAAAAAAAGTTATGATCTGGGAAAATACTTTATTATTTGCGATTATTTGCTTCTTTGAAACGGAGAATGTTATTATTCACACAATTCTTTTTTATAGATTTTTTTTAATAATTTCATAATTTTTTTTTCTTTATTCAATAGGGATAGAAACCAACTTACAAACCAACCTTACATCTAAATAAATTTTATAATATAACTAAAGGCTTCAACGACTTTGGAATTGAAAAGTTTGGAGTTGAAAGCTTGTTTAGCTTGATTTAACTTTGTTTTTCTATCATATCACGCCACAAGAATAAATCTTTAACACACATATTCAAGAAGGAAAACAAAAATGAATTTCTGACATTTCTCTTAAAGTCTCCAACCTGCAATTTCTTTTATTTTAATTAGTTTAATGTTATGTCTATTCTTGGGATTTAGTTTAAGTTATTTACAAATAGAGACATTTATTTTTCCATGAACTTCTTAAATCACCTACAAAACTATTTGTGGATTTTTGTGTATGATTAGTATATTGCAGATAATTTTATCTTAAAGCGAAATTGAAACATAGAACAAATTGTCACTGAAAATTGAATTTAGCTGTAGTGACTATTAACAAATTATCAACAATATAAACAGATCGTTTAAATTACGTAACGCAAGGTGTAGCCTTTAATTTCTAGGACTGACCTAACAACTTAAAAAAAAAGAAAAATATGTGATTAACATACACAGTTACGCTTTTAAGGAACATTTATATAGATCAATGCACTTCAGTACTCGACTATAAAAGTTTCAGAAACCATTTTCAAAATTTTCTTTCAGAATGGCATTTTATTCCGATGATTTTCACACTTTCTGCATCCTTGAATCATGTTTATACTTATCTTGTTGTATACTTGAGATTTCTCCGAAACGTTTGATGTATGATTTATCTCCGCAGCCTCCAAATGCAAATGTGCAAATGGTACACGGTTTAAGAATGATGGTTTCAAGGACTCTGGAAATTAAATGCCACACCATATACAATTCACTTTTTCTGACTTAATAAAAATATTTTTCTATAAAATTTTTTTTAATTAGCCATACTCATTTTCGAAACAAAAAAAAAAGTAAGCAAAGAGTGTTTTGATTTAAAATAAATAGAATGGCTAGCTTTTTTTTTACAATTTATTTTTAGGGGGTGGAGTTTCAGAATGCGTAAATCTCTTCCTTGACTCAATCAACAAAAACTCAAAACTAAATTATTATTTAGTCGATTCCTATACCACTTTTTTTTTGCGTTGACCATAATACAAAAATAAAATAATCGAATTTCTGGCTTTTTTTTACGTTTTGCGATCGAACTTAGATTTTTTAAATTAGATTTATGTGTTTTTATTGATTCATTTTCGGATAATTTTATTCCACCTTTCTAGTATTTGTGAAAAACAGGAATTCGAATATATAGAACACGGATATCACGGATATATATATATATATATATATATATATATATATATATATATATATATATATATATATATATATATATATATATATATATATATATATATATATATATCAGAAGAAAACTTCTATTTTAGCTTTTATTTTTATTTTTCTATTTTATCTATTTTTGTTTCACCAATAGAGATAGTGAGAGTACCCGAAGTAATTTTGTATTTTGAAATGAGAACTCTTTTCAATGCAACCCGTGGTTCATTGGCAAACGATATCCTTTTATATCCCCAACCCTTTTCAACCCGAGCAAAGTATTCTGGCTGACCTTCTGTTTATGGTTAGAGAGAAGGCTTGCTTTTGTAATAAAAGAAAAGGGAAAAGACATAGAACTACATTGGACTCGTTTTCCAGACTCTCCTCTGAAAACCACTCCAATAAAACTGTCAACGATAAAGAGTTATGGCACTTGGAGAGAGAATTAGTCCCCTTATTCTGGCATGGCACTTATTAATGATGGGAGTAAGTTTAGATCGAGTGCGTCTTTTAGATTCAAGATTGTACCATCTTGAGACCGTTGTTGCGGCGGGAAGCAAAAATTGGCTTTCCTCTTCAAACTAAAACAAATGGTTGCAGCTGTGCACGACATCCTCGAGTCAAAAAGATGGAAAGCTCTAGAATGACTTTAAAAGGAATAACATAGTTGGAATACAATTGTGATTTGTGGAAGCACTAGTGTCTCTGAAGTCAGGATACTATTTTTTTCTTTTTCCTAGTAACTCCAGCACTCAAGTTTATTTTATTAATAACACTTGGAACTGACAAGACATAAAGCATGAATGAAGTTTAGGGATAGGAAAAAAATATATTTTAAAGTTTCGAAATGATATTAGTTTTAAAAGGTGGTAAAATTGAAAATGATAATTTTATCTGCCGCTGTGTATTTGACGTTTCAAATTTATTTTAAATAATAAAATTTTCAGCAGAAGTCGCCTCATTTTTGAATATAATACTCTATAACCTAAAGTTTTACTTCTGGTTTTGAAGTATTTATTATTATAAGCTTTGAATATAAACTATGTGGGATATTTTTAATCTTGCCTAGAGCGAAAAGTTAATAATGCTTCAGAAATTTGCACATTTTAAGGGAATGTTGCAAATATTAATACGGCATATTTTTCTTATAGTGTTAGTTGTAATGTACTTGAAACAGCGCTTCTTACTAAATGAGCTTAGTTATTTTAGCTAAATGGAAATTCATTGTAATATTTCTCCCAAAATGTATGTTGATTTTCAATAATTGAAAAATAGAGTTGGTGTAATCAAGCATTTAGCGTTGAAATTATTTATTGAGCTTTAATTTATAAGGGGGATATCTTGATCGGCATAGGTTTATTATCGTGAGCATGAAATTACAAATAACAATTGTTTAAGGAAAAACCGAATTTTTTCTTTCTAAACCACTAAATCACATTAGTAAGTTATCGAATAAATGACTTTCTTTTGAAAATAAATGACAAATTTATCAAAATAAATCAAAATAAATGACTTAGAAATATCTGTAAAGTCATATAAAGTTAGAAATATCTGTATATAAAATTTAAATGTTTTTCAACGAAAAAAAAGAAAACTTAAGTGCCTTTTCCGAGTGTCTGTTGCAATCATAGTAGTTGGGGAGGATAATTTGATGTGAGAAAAATGTGCAAGTTGACTATTGAACTAATTCACACCGGTGGATCTAGACTTGATACAACCACAGAGTTTACACAAATAAATTTGAAGTACGTTAGGTATTAAAGTGTAATGGCTAAAGATGAAATTTTTTTCGTAAGTTTCATCTTAGTATTGCTTCCAGATAGGTAATTAAAAAGTTTCTGGAATTTCGAAAAGATAATACCATAATTCATATAAATATTTAAATACTTTTATGAAAAGCATGGTATTTTTAACCAAAATACTCCCCTGTAATGTTACTATTATATTACCACATGCCTTTTGGTTTCAGCGTGTCTGAGCGTTTTTGAATCAGTAACCAGAAATCTCGCCAAGGAACAAATTTCCTAACTGCTCGTTATTCGACATAAAAATCATCATCATCATAGTTGACCAGACAGCCCAATGTGAGCCAATGCCTTCCTCTGAAGATTTCTCCATGACAACTTCCAATTTATCTTGATCTCCAATTCTTTTCAATAATTGCAAGAATATCAGATTCCACCGAATCAGCCCATCTCAACCGCGGCCTCCCCAGTTTTCTTGTTCCAGAGGGTCTAAAAAGCAGTATCTTTTTTATTGTATTGTCATCACTCATTCGAATCATATAGGCCATCCATTTCATTCTATTTATTTTTATGCATTTAATAATATCAGGTTGTTTAAACATGAAAATGCATCATACTAATCACTTTAAATTAATTTCATTGTACATTTAATGGAGCTCGTAAAATTTATAAAAAAAAAAAAAGAAAACTAAACGTGTTATACTTTACATTATCAAAACTAATTTGAAAAACAAACTATTTCACTGCCTAACACACTTACAGAAAAAAAATAGCATGACACTGAACTGTGAAAGAATTTTTTTTTTTCATTTACTTTAGATATTTAGCTCCTATTAGTGTTTAAACACTAAAACCAAGAGTTAGATATACATTTATCCCATCTGACATAAAATAAACAATTTAGCATTCTAAAATAATTCATACATAAATACAAATTAAAAAAGCACCTCTCTTTAGTATACGTTGCTGAAATTTTTAACATTTTATAACTATGTTTTTCCCTAATAGATAAGAGGTAAAATTAATAACGTATCTGAAGAAACACTTTGCTTTTACCTACATTTTTATCTTTCTTGGATAAAATGTATTTCTATCTTGATAACTGAGTGAAATTATTCCTAAATGAGATAAGTAAAAAAACCAAATCACTCTTGTTATTTGAAGTAAAAGTTTGCTTTAGTACTTACGTTCACTAAGCTCCCACAGCTTTATATCTAGAACATAAAATAAAAAATAAAAATATAGAAAGCAAGAAAATGGAAAGCGAAATTTTATCTCTTTGCATACAATAAAAAAGTTAATTTCTTTGAGTGGGTAAAATAGGTGATGCATCATTTCAGATTCACTTTACCTTGTTGATAACTTATTCTATATTAATATATATTTTTTTTAGGAAAGTTTTTTATGTAAATTGTGGAATTAATAATACTTGACAGAAAAAATACATTTTATTAAACCATTACTTTTGATTATGTGCAGATTTGTCTCTGAAATTGATAGTTTTCATTAAAATTTAGATAGACTTAGTAATTCTATTTTCTTTCAATTCAAATTCTTTTGAAAATAAAAAAATAACTTACTTATTCTGTTTAGTTTCTTTTTTAAAAATGTATAAAAAGAGGATAAAATTTTCTAGCGAGGACATTTAAGTTGAGTTAATATGATAAATGTGATATTTTAAGCCAACTTAATGCAACAGAAGAAAGGAAACGCAATAAATATTTTTTTGTTGTTTTTAAATAGTCTAATTTTTATTTACGTCCTAATTTTTGGGCATAAAAAACCTTTTCTTCGATATGGGGGAAGGGACGAAACTTAAAAAGTATATTTTCGAATATGCCAAAAAGTATATGTGCTTCAATTTTTCAATTCCGCTTTTACTGTTTTTTTATTTACCTTTTGATGTTTTTCAATTTTTTAATTCCTTTCTTAATGTTTTTTATCTCCTTGTCATCACATTTTTTTCTCAAAAATACGGGAATTTTCTTTTATGAGTTAAATGAAATTTCCATACTGTTCTTTTACAAATGAATGAAAGAAAATTATTCTCAAACTCATCACATGGTAATAATTGAAGCAAGGCACTAATTTTCCAGATCTTGCTACAAATTTCTGAATTAAAAAAATGCGAGCAAAGTAAATGATCTAGAAAAAATGCAACATAATAAAACATAAAAGTAACATTCCTATGTTAGTGATAAGTAAAATTCCTCCTCTCAAAACAGGCTTAAAATTTGCTTGCAATAATCCTGTGGTTATGATGACTGCAAGCAACATAAAGTGTGAAAGAGTAAAAATAATTTTTCCTGATACCCTAATATTTATAAATGGTTAAATCTACAAATATGAAAAAAATAGAAAAATAAAGAAGTCTACTCTAGTCCCATGTCCTCACTAGCCCCCTCCCTTGCAATCGATATCAAAACTATTTATGTTCTAATGTTTAAAAAATAAATTATTTTTTCCGAAAATGATTGTTGATGCATCTTAGCACTCGATTTCCATGTTTCCACATAAAAAAAAGTTTCGATTCAAGCAAGCAAACATATATACGAAACATATATACAAACGAAAAAATATTATTTAAATGCTTTATTTTTCTTTTCAAAATATATATAATTCCAAATTTATATTTTCAAAAAGAAAAAGATCTATGCAACTGTTTTTTTTTCTTATTCTAATTACACTCTTAGATTTGTTTTTTTGTTCTTTTTTTCTTATTCTAATTACACTCAGATTACAATTGGTTCTAATTCGAGCTATACTATCGCTAGTTTTTACCATATCATTATGCATATTTACTGTAACATTAATAAGGAGTGTAATGGATGGTGTGCTTCTACAAAAAGGAACTTTAATATATTTCTAGAACGATAATAAAAATAATCATGTTTTAGATCATAAATATTTTAAAATGAGTAATATGGAGCAGAACTAGCAAGTAACTTGCTGCAGTGAGAAAAAAAATTATGGTTAAAACTACCAGAAAATAGTTAATGTTACCTTTTTTCTGGCTCTGTGGGAACACCAAACACCTCGGTAGATTTTACCGAAGTAATTTGATGTTAATTTTAGTAAAATTAACAATAAAATATGATTTTATAATGTGTGAACTAAATCTCGTAAAAGGAATAATATTAGTTATTTTCCCATACTTTAGAGCATAGCATAAAAATAATTTATTGTTTGAATGTTTTTTTCATTTTTGTATATTTTTCTAAATGCGTGCAAATGAAACTGTAATTTTGAAAACCAGATTTTGTGTTAAACCTCTACTATATAAATGGAAAAATTTCTAAATGAATGGTTTAAATACCGTATATTTTTTTAACCAGAATTATGCTTTCGTTTGGATTGAAATGTCAATAGCATACAATACGGGAATTTTACTGGAAATTAAATTGTATATTCATCTTTATTGAAAACCATCGATAAGTTTAAAATAACTTTAGTTTGTATTAGTTAAAATAATTTATCAAAGGAACGTACTTTCTTTAAATTGATAGGAAATTCTTTATTGACAAATTTAGCACTATTGAACCTTGCACTATTGAACTTTACTTTAGCACTATTACTTTACTTTACTTTAGCAACTTTAGCACTATTGAATGGCTTATGTGAACAATAAATTTTTCCACTTCGACACTTGCTACTGTATTTTAATGATTTGCTTTTCTAACCAAGTTTCTTGAGCTAAACCTTTTGGCACACTTTTTGAGAAAATTGTTGTCACCGCAATATAAATCAAAACAAAACAAACTTACTAGATAAATTATCCCAAGAACCTGAAGAGGTAAGATATTACTCGATTAAAACACTTCATTGCCTAAAAAATATGCAGAAGGAAATAAAAATGTATGCGTTTGAAGCACTTAAAAATAAGCGCCCGTTCTTAAGACTTGCCAGATGTGAGTAAAAAGAAACAAAAGAGATTTGAAATATAAAATGTTAAGCTGCCAGCTGAAAATGGAAAATAAAGGTGAAAACCAAAACCAGAAAAAGTGCAGTAGCCCAGAGGGAAACTAAAATATCGATGGCAAAACAGAGGAAAGGAAACCACTGTGACATGTTTAATTTAAATATCATCTTGGATCAATTTTATATCTTTATTTATAAAATTTAAAACGTTAATAACATATTAAGCCAAGCACACGTTATTATAAAATTTAACTTTAAAAAAACCCCGACATATCATTAGAGTCTCTAAGAAATGTGGATTCATTTTGTTTTGCTTAAAAATGTACTGTTATTTAAATCCAACGGAAAAAGAAATTAGATTTCAAGTTAAAAAATTATATTCGACTTATTTAATCAACAGCTTGAATATTTGAAACTAAATACATGAAAAGCAATACTTATTGCTTCTATTTTATTCTTTGTTTCTTAAATTTAATCAAAGAACTTTCGATTTTCATGTTTAATTTTTTACTTTTATTTTTGTTAGGGATTTTCATAAAAGCTGTAATTCAATTACAGTTTTGATTTATTTAAAACTAATATATTAAAACGTACGATTATTAATTGAAGTGAAAGATATGATAAACGGTACTTTACTAAATGTGATCCTTATTGAGTTCTAACTATTGCAAAATAAAATATTAATTAAGCAGTTTATGTATTTAGTAAACTGAGTAAGTATCTTCTATTCGATACGAAACATTTATTTCATCGTCTCAAATTTGTTTGATTTTTCATTTTTTTTCTTTGCATTGATGAGCATTACGAGTCCTAAAATTAATTTTACACTAGTTAGTAATACCAAATTTATATATAAATATTTAATAATTATCTTAGCTTTCAGAGAAATAGGTAATATTTCAATAGAGTTTCACTTATCCTTACTTTTAAGATAAAATATTGAAACCAAATATGCAAGAATATCACAGAATATGTTTTTTCATGTTTTATGTTTAAATATGATACTTTTTGCCTCCTAATGTACTTAAAATATGAAAAATAAGATACTTTTTAACCAAATTTTCATGACAATATTAAGACGTAAATTCTTTTCATAATGTTAGTAATCATATGAGACATTTTCTCCGAAATATTTCGTTTTCTACGAAGCATATAATAGAAAAATAGCAAATATATATGTATAGTATTTTTCACTAATTTTATGTGGGTTTTATGTACTTGTAGCGCAGTAGATAAAACTTATTTTCCTCGTTAAACTCTTTTTTTTCTTTTATTCATTTTTGTTATATATATATATATATATATATATATATATATATATATATATATATATATATATATATATATATATATATATATATATATATATATATATATATATATATATATATATATATATATATATATATATATATATATATATATATATATATATATATATATATATATATCCACTAAAATGCATCAAATTACAGTATTTATTTTTAAAAAAATATTTTCGTTCTGGAGTTTGAGTTACATTAAATTTAAAAAAGGAGTTCTTTAAAAGATAATTTAAATGGTATTTTCACACTCATATTTAAAGAAAACAAATCTTGATTGTAAAAAGATAACTAATTAATTTTTAAATAAAGTATTGCTATTTTATTGACGTTACTTTACTTTAAAAACAATAACAAGCAATTCCTTTCCGAGTAATCTTTTCGGTTAAAAATACAAACCATAATATGACACTGTTATTTAAAGGAAAAAAAATCTTGATTGTGAAAAGATAACTAATTAATTTTTAAATTAAGTACTGCTATTTTATTGACGTCACTTTGCTTTAGAAACAATAACAAGCAATTCCTTTCCGAGTAATCTTTTCGGTTAAAAATACAAACGGTAATGTGACACTCATATTTAGAGGAAAATAAATCTTGATTATAAGAAGATAACTAATTAATTTTTAAATAAAGTACTGCTATTTTATTGACGTTTCTTTACTTTAAAAACAAAAAGAAGCAATTCCTTTCCGAGTAATCTTTTCGGTTAAAAATATAAACGGTAATATGACACTCATAGCTGAAGGGAAAAAAATCTTGACTGTAAAAAGATAACTAATTAATTTTTAAATGAAGTATTGCTATTCTATTGACGTTACTTTACTTTAAAAACAATAACAAGCAATTCCTTTCCGAGATATCTTTACGGTTAAAAATATAAACCAAGACATAAGAATCTTATAAGTTATAAATAAAAAATAAGGATATTGCAAGAAAAAACTCGATAGACCAAATTGACTTTCATTACTTCGTTATATAATACCTGTTCTGATCAAAATGTATTATCAGCATTTTCTAAAATAAATATCGACAGATATATATCTCAGAACACTTCAGTTTAGCGTTTCGAGTTTAAGGTTGAAATGAGGTCTTTCTCCCCATTAATCGTAATGTTTGGCTACTAGAAAAATTGCAATCAACGTATCCCCTCAATTTCTGGAGAATACAAACAGTGTTGAATAATAAATGATACTCAGATTACTTTTTGCATACAGAAACATGCATCACTTCTGTTTCAGTTGTGAAACGACTGCTGTGAAGCGGCCCTACTTGGTATTGTGTTCTGGGAAAAAACAAGCATTAAAAAATATCTCACACTGTTATGTTATGATAGAAGTCTTCCTTTCAAATTCTAGGTGAAAGTATCTTTGGTCCCCCTCACGGAAAATGAAACACAGCGAAAACCAAACAACGAAATTCTAAGGTACATCATATATGTGTGAGTTACTGAAATTGGAATGGAACAGTTTGGGGAGTAAACACTCATGTTATTCCCTGAGCAACCCCAATCTTATTTCAAAAAGCTTTACGTTTCCTTGCCAAGAAATTTCGATAAAAATAAAAATCTATATATCGTGCAATATGCCACGGGTATGAAGGAAAAAATAAGTATCCTATTACATTGTATATAAACAAAATATTTTATCTTAATAAAAACCCTACATTGTGTATTAATAAAAGTAAATCAATGCTCTGGGGTGCAAATATTTACATGTAAGTTCGATATCTCAATTAAAATTTAACTTAAATCTATACTTTAAAAATAGGGTTTACCAACGTGAGCAAAAATATGTCAAAATTGTTCCGAAACAATTATGGACGAATCTGAAAACCCCATGTATCTATTATTGAGTATAGTGATATGCAAAATTAAAACAGCTTGTAATTATTTTTTAACAAAATTCATAGTTTCAAAAATGATGTGGAGGAAAAAATTTGTCAAAAAGATGTTCGTTGGGGAGATTCGAACCAAGGCCCTCCGGAACAATAAATAAAATCTAAACATAAATAAGCAGAAGTGAAATAAACTTATGCGATACTGCAAGTAATTCAGGATTATGTATAAACACAAATAGTACCTTTTTGAGTAGTATAGAGTCTTACTCTTTGCTATAGAATTAAACATATCAAACTTGAGAATAATATTTATAAAACATGCATGTATTAACATGCAGTTAAGCAATGTATCTTAGTAATGCTGTAAGAAAAATTTAAAAGCTGCATTATATTATTATAGCTTTATTGGATGTAAGACTGTATGCTTATTAAATTAGATAAATATTTATCTCCTAATATTCTTCAGCGTACTGAGTTTTCGCTTTTTTGAGCAATTTTATTGAACTCAATATGAATCAAAATATCTGTAAAAATTATCAACCGTTTTGGTGTTCCCATAATGCCAAAAACTTGATAAATTTCATACTGTTCTAGTAGTTTTGACCATACTTTTTTCTCAGCATTTATATCTCCTTTAATATAAATTAAAAATAAATATGTTTTAGATCATAAATATTTTAAAATTAGTAAAAATGTTTGAAAGACTGAAAATATTTTAGACAAATTCATTCTCTTTATACTCATTTATTTTTTAATGCAGTTTTTATACCAAACGCTTTCGTACTAATATTAATGCGAATGGATGTCTATTATATATTGACATAATAATATTTATAGAATATTAAGTATAAATGTTTCAAATATCTGAGATGCTGCACCGGAAAATCAATATCATATAAAGTCTTTCTTCTTAATCATTAAATTCAAAATTGAATTTGAAACTCGTAATAAAATATTTAATTAAATATCAAAATGTTCTGTGTATAGAGTAATTTATATTTTTAAGTTTAAAAGAATATTTTTTACTCTCATGTGATATATTGAGTGACAAAATTAATAAGCAATATAATCTTTTTCACCACATTAATCTTAATTTGTTGAATTTTTCTCCTTTCAAAAACATTTTTTTCTTTATGAATGTTAATAAATGTTTATCTTTTGACATTATACTCTATATAAAAACCCATCAATCCTACTTTAAAAACCTTTAGACACAAATTCCGAACTAAATTTTTTGTTATATGCTTTTCTATTAAATTAAGATATAATCGTTCACTAAGCTCTGGGGAAACGATTTTTTTAATGTGTTGTTATCTCAATAAACGTCAGAATTAATGAAACTAAAGTCATAGAAAAGCATAAAAAGTTATTTTTACTATAAAAGTATGCTTCTGTAATATTATGTTTTATACTTTTTAATTGAGAATGATACGTTGAGATGAAATTTTGTTAAAACTTGCATATTGGTTAAATTTGTTAAAAATACTTTCCATTATAAGAATGTATATATCCATTATTGCAAGATGCACGAAACTGTTTGATTTTTTAATAAATACAACAAAATTAAAATGCTTTTCAATACCTATTGACGAAAAAAAACGTGTGGAACGGATAATTTTGTTTAAAAAGAAGAAAAATATAATTTATTTTTTTAAATTTTAGAATTTAAATGAGATATTATTACTTGAGTACGTTAACTGCATGCTAATAGAAAAACTAAATGATTTGTGTGTGCTTTAACGTTACTGGCTATGTGGTACAAGATAAAAATATAAAAATTGCAAACGCTATTTTAAAATTCTCAAAATATTTTAATATTTTTTAATGAAGTTATATTTTTTGAATGAAAAATTGTTAATAAGTAAAAGTGAGATATTTATGAAAATAATTAAAAAAAACTGATTTCAGAAATTCCTTTCCCCAGTGTTTTTTAGAATTTCACTTTATATTCGAAAAAATTTCTCTAAAAATATTTCTCATAAAAATTGTAATTCATTTTTATAATTAACTAGCTTAATAACTACATAACTAATTTTTTACGAGTGTATAACCGGTTTTTTAACAACTATAAGTCTAATTTTTATCAGAATATTTTTCATTTTGGGAATTGAGATACATTAATGGTATCATTAAGCAACTAAATTTTATATTGACAGTTAGATAACCTATCCACATATAATTTAAACTGGGAAACAATATCTTAGAACTTATATTGTGAATTAAATTTAAAAAAAACAAACAAAAACATATTAAATTTTTGGTACTTTAGGAATTTAGTGTAAACAATGTTGTTTGTCGAGTCTTTTATAACGTTAACAAAACAAACCCGTGAATTAATTTTCAATGTATTATGGTAATAGAAACTAGTTTCTGCACTTTTTGAAAACTTGCTGAAGCGAAAACTAAATGCCTCGCTGAGTATACATCTAAATTAGTATTTTTTGAAAGGTTTCTATACTAGGCATGTTAAAATGAGTTTTGCATTGATACGGACAGATTAAACTTTACAAGTATGTAGTGGAAGACTAAAATTATTTCACCAAATTGCATGGTCTTTCCACTTAAATATTTTGATTCATCGTCACCTTACCAATTTCACCCTTAATGGTATCTTAAAAAAATTTCCAGACATGTTAAATTGATTTCAAAAATTTTACAGTCATATAAAACTTTGCAAGCATGCAACAAAAGACATAAGATCATTTCTCTAAGATATTGTAACTGAGACTTGATGATTTTGCATTTTAGTAAAAATATAAGCAGATTGAATATTTTATGTCAAAAAATTTAACTGACGAATATAAAGAATTAAATAGTTCATTTATTAAATATGTGATTTCTCTTTTGGAAATATTTAAATGTCGCTATAAGTGCATAATTTATATGATTCAATTGCTCATAGTTCATTTTTTAAAGTTCAAATTTAAAAAAAAAATCTTGTAATTCTTTTAATTTTTTTGAGAAGTATGATAAATCAAGTTGTTGTTGTTGCATTAATATTATTTAAATATGTTTAAATAATTTAGCAAAATATTGCTGACAAATTTGAAATTAATGTCAATGGTTGCAAAACTTTATTAATTTTGGAGAGCTATTTGTTAAATATTGCTAACAAAATAGCATGTTTTTTATTCAGTATGTTATCTAATCACTTACTGCTCAATAAAAAACTGAAGAATAGAAGAAAATAATTTTATATTTTAATAAATATAAATGTAAAAAGTCTGTAAATGTCTTACTAGTCACAACAGAATGACCATGTAACAAGATAGTATTAAAATGATAAAATAAAGAACAGGGTTCTTGAATAACTTTAATTTTTTTTTCATTATCACTTGTGGAAGGAAAACAAAATTACGTAAATCCATCTTTCAGAATTTTTTTTAAACTTCATGAACATTGCTCAAATTTTTATATCAAAATAAATGGAAATATAGTCGCATGTCATTTTAACAACCGAGAACTAATTATTTTTGTAATTATTCTAATTACTTCTTTTCATAGGCACAGCTTTCGTGAAAATTGAGCTCCACTTCAATGTTTCTTTAATGAACTAATTAATCCAATTTTTTTCCTAACCAAGAAAATATTCTTTTAATTTAAAGCGGAGCATAGGTATATTGGAAATTTTATTTTTTTATTTAGTTACTTTTTTTGTTTCTGAAAAAAATTATCAAATTATGCTCACGCAATTATTTTACTTAGATTTTATGTTATTTTAATGAGCTTTTTCGTCACGGGTATGATTTCCTTGATTATTTGTTTATTCCAAAAATAAACCATTTGTACAAAATAATATTCCAAAAATATAAATTAAGTGACTTTTAAGCTTCCACTGCAGTGCAGGTCTCCATAGATTAAGGGTGGCAAATGCTGCAAAAATAATATTTTTAACAACGAATTAACATGATTTTATATGGGAACAAATTTTTTCATTTTAGAGTGCTTAATTTAAATAATATCGTTTGTTCGATTGTTCCCTTGTACTGTTTTTTCAAGTTATTTCCAAAAACTATTCAATATCATGTTAGCAGAAAGAAAAGGAATAATACAGACTTATTTCATCTAATTTCAATGAGTTCTTTATTTTATTCTCTAAACTGACATGTACAGTAAATTTGCTTAAGTAATAAAAATTTTGAACTTAAACTTCCCAACAAACACTAAGAAGTAAAATTATTGTTGAATTAACTACTAATCTAAGAAATATTTTTACATTAACTGAACTGAAAATAGTATATAAAACTGTGCCTTTCATCGACGGCAGATATTGGGTAGATAATGCACGACCACATGCTTGTCCATTCTGTCAGGAATTTACTCCATTGAACACATGACCGTCATTCACTGTAGCCAGCACGTTCTCCTGACATTTGAAAAATTGAAAAAGTGTACTTAGTGGCAGCCAAACGACTGATTCGCCACCACTCACCAACTACTTTTGTCAAAGAAATGGAGCATAGTCTTTAAGCTGTATCGCTTTAGATCCCTGGAAATGTCATAATCCTAAAGTCAAAATTATTCCATTCCTTGTCCAGGTGGATAAATACTATTGTTTCTAACGGAGTTAATAACATTCAGTACTGATTTCTCAGGATCTATTCACCTTATTTCCCAGCAAATTTAATCTCTTGCTCTTTTCACCATACATTTCCAAAAAATACCGTTCTGCTATTTGTATTTCTACCTTGCGTAGGAATTTCAATGGCTTGTTCTGTGATATTGCATCAGGGTGACCAAAAATAATTTCGCCTACATATGACCCTCTGAAGAGAATATTATTTGATAGAACGATAATGGTCACAGTTACAGTGACACAATTTCACAATTCCTAAATGGCGACACTTTCTTATGTGATAGAAGCGTAATCCTAACCATACAAAACTGAAAATGGAGTTTAAACGATATTTTTTACTCAAGCCTAGTGCAGCCATTTTTTATTACCATTTACCTTTAAAGCCCCTTTAGAGCTTAATGTATGTAAGATTTTGTGTGAGACAACACTTCTATTCCTTATCCTCAGGGAATATTTCTCTTTAGAAAAGATATTGGCAAATTCGAATTCAAAATTGAGTTAGCGTTTCAGAATTTGCATAAAATTCTAAATAAATGTTTAAAATATGAATTATATTTTAAGGTAGATTAGTAATATTTTTTTAACTTCGTACAACATAAGCAATTACATTCATTTTATGTGTTTTTCTTTTAAGACATTGAACAAATAGTTGAGACTTTGATTTCTAAACTTCAATTAAATATGTTTCTTGAACTCCATGATAAAAATAAAAACGAAAATTATTTTTCTCTTGTATGTTATTCTTTTACCTATAGTTTTTTTTTAACTTTTAAGTGTGTTTTCCACTCACATCTTTAGTTTGTTTCGTGGATTTACAATTGTTCTTGCCTTTTTCTTAATTTTAAGATTTTCTGTTACCCAGAAATGTAGTAGAATGAATAAGGCTTTTGTTTGAGAAATACTACTAGATACTTTTATAATGCGCTAAATAAAATCCGATTAAAGCAATCGTCAGGAGTCTTTAGTTCTTATTTTTCAAATAAAGAAATTAAAAGAAATATTTCATTTTTCTCTGATTTATTTTTAAACTATACTTAAAATATTTCTTTGAAAAATAAAATACAAATATATTCTTAATTTTTCAAAAAACTTACATTTTTATCATTGAAACACTTAAATTCACACTATATTCATATTTTGCGATACAACCACTACATTGCATCTAACATAATTTAATATAATTTATTTTTTTGTATTTTAAATTATTTTGTATGCAAGGTAATATTTTTATAGCAAAAATAGTTATTATTATGCCACAATAATAAAGTTCATTTTATTTGTGTTGCATAGTTATAGTTTAATTTTTATTTTTAAAATTTATTTTTAGATACACAATGGAAACGTCTGAATTCTAATCAAAAGCACAAATGTTTCAGGATTAAAAGTAAAAATTAATTAAAAAAATTTTAAACCATATCTTTAGATATTGCTATATAATATTTATAATGCCTGTAATAGAAATTTATTTTATTTAAATATAAAACTATTCATCTAGCCTTTTGAATTTTGTTTTACTTTTGCTATTGCTTCCAGGTTTTCCTTTTTTTTTTGTTTCAGTTGATTCATTCAGTATCATTTTAAGTACTAAAAAACAATAAAATATCTTAAAATAAGCTTTTTTATATTTCACACATAATATGCACACAGCAAAGAAAATGTACACATTAAGATAAATTCTTTGCATTTTTTGTAGTCGTGTTTGAATTATAATTTTTATTTAAAAAAATATTCCTTTTATAATTCCTTTATTTCTTATTGTTCAATTTTTTTCTATATAATGTTCTTAAAAAGAGTAAAATGTGAGAATTTGGGGAATAAAATTGCTGAAAAGCGTCAATGAACCCTAAATTCGCCTTTGTCAGCAATAAATTTAATATTACCATTTCGCTCAATACAAAACTTATGTTCAAGTATATTTGTCTCGCAACTTTCTATTATATGATACATAAATGCATTAGTGAGGGACTCTATATGCAATATTAATTTTGTATTTAAAAGCTTTCCCACTCATATCTGAAAAAAGACTTTTATTTTGGAATTATTTTTAAAACCAATTTCTATGCATGCTCTTGTTTTAATTCGGTTTTGGTTTGAAAAAATGCATTTTACTTCTAAATTTTTGTAAACTTTTGATAATATTGAATTATTAATCAAAACGAATTTACAATAGCTTTCACTTAGCTACGATGGCTTAGGGGATAGAGAGCTCGCCTCCCAATGAAGCGTCCCAGGTTCGATTCCCAATAATGGGTGGTAGATACGATTTCTGCCCTCCTGCTCGGGCCGCCCACAGTGCTGTACCAAAATATCCTTAGTGGTAGACGGATCATGGGTTGGAGCCTCCCTGCCGCCAGGCTAATCGCGTAAAGTTTTCGTGATTTTCCTCTCCATGTAAAGCAAATGTGGGTTAGTTCCATCAAAAAGTCATCCATGAAAGCAAATTCATCCCACTAGTTTATCCAGAAGTCCCCTTGCCATCGGGATTGGGTTTGAAATAACAAAGCTATGGAGTTGAGCATTGGTAGTCATAAACTCAAAACTGGGTCTGCTGTTCAGGGTTATAAGAAAAATAAAATAAAATAAGTTCACTTTTGAATTGAGTATAAAAGGATTCAGTATTTTGCAAATGAGTCTTAAATTTCAATTCACTTAATTATTTTTCTGTCAGTTTCACATACAAGTTATTTTTTAACAGTAGAACCATTTCATTTAATAAATAAATATGAAGTGAAACTTTGTAAAGAACCAATTCGGTAAATGGGACTAAACAATGCTCGATCTTAGCGGGCGTCATATATACCTTCGGGAATAATATACATAGAAATAATTAAGTATTCACAAAAATACTGAACAATGAAGGAAACCATCACATATGCATACTAATGGCGTTGACTCATAATCCAACTGAAAGCTGAAAAGCTATTTTGAGTGTCGTCTGACAGATTGCTGACTTTACGTGTTTATAAAAATGTACTGTATAGTTAAACTCAGAGTTTCCTTCATAAAGGATATGTGAGCATATTTTAATTTTCTTAGAAGCAAATCAGAATCTCAATTAGTTTCAAAATCAAGGAAATATTTATACACTTATCTTTCAAAGAAAGTGGAAATGTAATTCCGTAAAACAATTTCTAATTGCTTATATGTATGTAAGTGTACATTTTAAATTATCTATTAACCATGAGAAAAACACACTCAAATAGCAGGCTAAGTAAAGATTATTGTGATGTATATAATTTTTCATGTTTTGTTTTTTCCTGAAATAATAACTATCACATAAAATGACTATTTTTATGAAGTTCAGATTCAATGTACGTATTATTTTTTTAGATAAAAATAATGATAACATAAACTATCATAAAAATATTCATAGTTTTATTGAGTTTACTTCAATGGGATTAGATATTGTATTTAAATTTTTTTCAGTTTGCATCAACAAAAATTTTATTGCGAAAATTTTATTGCAAAAATTTTATTCAGTTTGCATCAACAAAAATTTAATTCAAAAATTTACGAGTAGAGTTTTTCAACGCACATAGTACATACGAGTTCTTAAAAAGTCTTAGAGAAAAAAATACGATTTCTTAATTGCCATTCCATGAACTGTAATTGTCATAGTACGCTTTGTTTATCAAGAACTCGCAAATGTTTCAAAAATATAAAATTTACTAGTTACATAGTAGTGCTGAGTATTCATTCGTGGGGCAGTATAAATATATGCGCGGTAAAAATTTCGGATCAAATTACGGTAGTACCGACGCATTGGGTGTATCATCTTTAAAATCCTTTTTTACTGTAAAATCCATTTTGATCGTAAAATGGATTATTCTATATAATTGGATATATCTGTATTAACTTGAGTGTTTCAGTGATTTAGCTGCAATTATCGCTGTGAAATTTAAGGTTCACTAGTATGATTGTCCTGTAACATGTTCCTGTAAAGATTAAAATGTAGTTTACAATGAAAAAAGTATCTGAACTCTGAGTGCTGGTACTTCTTACAGCAATTATTTGATCTGGAATTTTTTCAGCGTGGGCCATCCTGTCTATGGATTTTTCATTTAGTATATATGGTTCATACCTGTAACAAAAGAGACTATCTTCTGTGTTGGTAAGCATTTTGGCCTTTGAAAAAATGTACTAGAGAACTTGTTTTGATTTTAAGAATGCTCAGAATTTGCTTTTCAAATAAGTTTGATTGGAAAATAAAACACTGTATAATACTACTTTGTTTGCATCACCAGTAAAATTAATTTTTACCTGAAAATATTATACATTTATTCTTACAGTAACATTTCCTTAATTATTACGATTCACTGATTTTACGGTAATAATTGCTGTAAAAATTACGGTATATCAGATATTTTGCTTCGCAATATGCTCCGGTAAGATGGATTTCACAGTACTTTTTACCGTAATATGATTCTGGAATTTTTACCATGTACGCTTGTTGTATAAGTAAATGATTAGAAATCAAAGAAAATCAAATTATCAAAGAAAAACGATAATCTTTGATTTTCTAGTAATTTACTTATATCAAAGTAGTCATTACGCTTGAGATTTCGTTTCATTTTAACTCCTCCTCCTTGGTGCGCCAATTTTTTGTCAATAAGTGCATATATATATATATATATATATATATATATATATATATATATATATATATATATATATATATATATATATATATATACAGTCAAACCCCGCTATAGTGAACACGGTTTATAGTGAACTCCCGGATATAGTGAACGAAATGTTCGGTCCCGAGCCTTGCTATACACGGATAATGTTATTTTTTGTGGATATAGTGAACCAAAAAAGTGAGGAAGTTGGATATAATGAACTTTTTTCTGTCTTCGACTGATTTTTTTAAAAAAATTGTTGTAATAATTTTATAATTTCTACTTCAAATTAAATACATATACCGATTTTCAAAACCATCTATAGAGGGGAATGTAGCGATACGCATTTTCTTGTTTGCTTCTTTTATCTCACTTTCCCATCCTTAAACAAACCAAGCAGATGTTTCCAACCCAAGCAGACGATGCACCTGTAAGGTGTCAGTAGGATGAATATGCATTTTCTATCAGAGGAAATGTATAATTATTCAATATTGGTCAAAGGGATGGACACTAATATGTGTTGATAAGGCTCTCATTTCATTTCCTTTTTGTTCTCAGTAGAAGAGTAATGAAAAATAACACATTTTTTGCTGCTACATAATATTTTTCAGTCATTTGTTTGAATAATGTGTAATAAAAGGGAGGAGTTTGGAAACCACTAGTTAAATTTTTTGAGGAACGGATATAGTGAACCAAAATTTCGATCCCTTGAAGGTTGATTGTATATATATATATATATATATATTTTATATATATATATATTTTATATATATATATATATATATATATATATATATATTTTATATATATATATATTTTATATATATATATATATATATATATATATATATATATATATATATATATATATATATATATATATATATATATATATATATATATATATATATATATAAGTATCTTCCATTTAAAAAGAACTAGTGGAAAGCATGGCCTTGGGTTCCGTAAATAGGTCACAGGCTTTCAGAGAGTTGGGATTTTCTTTTGTTAGCCAGTGATGATTCTTGAAACCTGTGATAGGTTTGTAATCATGCGATAAACAATTATTTATCTAATAATTTGGCTATTATTATGAAAGCAAATAAGTGGAATGCCGATACAAACAAATAGCAAATTTTAAAATATATATTCAAATTTTTTTTTCTAACTGCAATACACTGAATATATTGCTAAGAAGATATGCAGTTCCCAACATAACTCATTAAAACTTAAAGCTCGAAATTTAATAACTAAATTAAAAAATTGCTAATTTTTTTTCTCACATAAAACTCACATTTTATAACAGTACCTTTTTTGAAACCATAAATCAGTTATTTTATTCATTTTGATTAATACATACGTCAAAAATTAATAGACTAAAAGGTGTTGCAAACTTGCGAACTCAACTGCCTAGCAGAAATCTTGATTTCAAGACTGCTGTTGATGAAACGAATGATTTGAGGAAACAATTTCATTCGTTTCTAAATTTATCTGAAGGTTTATTTTTTTCAGTTAGCTTATTTTCACTAGCTATTTTGATATTTTTAACTATAAAAATTTTATGCAGTCGTAATTTTTCAAAGTTGTTGCTTGTTCAGATAAAAATAACATCAAAATCAGTATTATATTTTATAAACAAGTAATATTTGGGTGGAACAATAATTTTTACCATTTTTTACGAAAATAATTAAACAATTAGTCCCATTTATTTTTAATCAATCTTTGTGATAAAACAATCCTTAAATTCGTAATATCAATTAAAATAAGAAAATTACGTTGAGATCTATACCATCATGTATAAAATCTTTGATGACCGCATTCAACTTTTATGCCATCCCTGTCTATTCAAAAGTAGATAAGTATATAAGAGTTACAGTTTCAATAAGAGATACACTTTCAAATAGGAAATGTGACTTTATCTAATGGGACTGCTACTATGCTATTGGCTTTTAGCCAAAAGGACTACAGTCCATGAAATGATAATGACTATAGTTCCTCTTACTTCCGGTCTTAAATGTCTACCAAGTGTAAATGATCTACCTTAATTCCATATAAGTGTTTTGCGACAACTTACAGCAACGTTCTTCAAACCTTATCTAAGAATTTACGGTAATAGTAAAAGATTTACGTGAGTCGAATATTAAAGGATATCTGTATTCTGAAAACTCATTACTTAAATAGATTTGGTTCTACATATTGCGAAGTTTGTGATTATAATAATTCAGAGAAAATTAGAGAACGAAGCAATTAGGGTTTCTATGTCACTTCGCAAGATTTTTTTTTACGAAATATGATAGAATATTTGATATGAAGCTTAAATCTGTAAGCCAGCGGTAAAATTTAATATTAAACTCAAAAAACTTAGAAATGAATCATTCATTTATTTAAAAAAAATAATCCTATTTTAGTTCAAAATAGAGCATATCTTGTCATTAAAAAACTCCTATTATTTTAATCTTATAAATAATAGAAAACTACTGGTGTATTTCTTTATTTTTACTCTAAATAATATGAACAAACGACTTTAGTGTGCATATGTAACAAAATAATTAAAGCAATAACGGCTAACGAGTAGCTTATAAGAAACCTCGTAATAATTTGAACATTCTTACTTCAAACTGAATTTGGAAAAAAAAGTTAGTGCTAAAGCACTTTACTATGCATGATTCGCTGTCATAAATGAAATATGAACATGATTACAGCAAAAATATAGGATTACAAATCTACAAAATAGTAATTAGCTTTACAATAATAACTGCAACAAAACTGAGAAAGGAAATAGCATTATAACATTAAATATAAAAGAAATTATGTCGTTAGAAGACAATTTCCATGCCTATCAATTTGAAATTAATATTTTTTTTTCTTTTAATAAAGAACATTTTAGGAAAAAGATCCCTCTCCTTCATTAATTTTTGATTCTTCAAAAGACTATTATGTTCAGTGAGTAAAATAAAAAAAAGGATTACCCTGAATAACTTTTGTTTTCATGATCCGATCTTCACGTTCTATGACTCAATCTTAATGGTTAGAGGAGGTGACTTCAAAGATGGTAATTAATAACACAAACGATATTAAGTTCGAAATCAGATACAAAAAGTACTTTCTGTGAATCAGCATGCCTTTTTTTAGACGGATTCAGATTTTTGACCCCAAAAATAGAGGGAGCAGCCACAGTCTGTAAAAGATGGTCCTTATAGTTTAGTCAGGAGAGCTTTGCAATTTTTGCTTAATGTTAATTTTATTTTTTGCATATTTCGCTAAATCTCAATAACTTTTTTAATAAATTGAAAAGTTTCAGCAAGCAATAGTAAAATTCGTTCATGAAAAGATAATGCGATGCAAGCAGTAACTTTTTGTAAATCATTATTATTTTTATTATTTCTTTTAATAATGGTCTAAACAATTTTGAATTGCTAGGTATAAACTATTTTGCATCACTTTGACGAATATAATTTTACAAAGCACAACACAAAATTTGAGCGAAATCGGTCGAATAACTCCTAAGAAATTAAATTGTAACTATCTAACTTTTTTTAATTAAATTTTCCTATAACTTTTCAACCGATTTTTCTCTTTTTTTTTATTTTGCGAAGTAAATTATATTATTTAAAATGATACAAAAATGTCGTATGCGTCACAACTCAAAATTTTTCAGACCATTTTTAAATGAATTAATAGAAAATAATAAATATTTACTAAAAGGGAAATTTTCTCATGGGATTTTCTTCGGATAAACGAATTTTATAATTAAGCGCCATTTTATTAATTCACTCAAAAAGTTCTCAAAATATAGCGAGATACGCAAAAAGTAAAATTAACATTAAGGGGTCCAAACCTTGGATCTCTCTCTTGATCAAATTATCGGGACCATGTTCCCCATGTTGTACGCTTTTGCGTCTAATTTATTAATTTAAAATATCGTCTGCACTTACTAATTAGCACATTTGAAGTCACCTCTTCGAGCCGTTATAATTGAATCATTGAACTAGATGATTCGATTGTTAGAGCAAAAGTTATTCCAGGTGGTCCGTATATTTTGAAACACTATACACCAATGTAATGTAAATATTAAGTGAGACAATCATTTCCGGTCCCTAAATAAAACATCTTGACTGTAATACATTTTGGATAGTCTAGAAAGGCTTTTGCAATTGAGAATTCTCCTGCTTCGTATTTTTAATTTCCTCAAGTAATTTAACATTAAAATCCCCCTCATAATTTTTTTTTGCTACCATTCTCTTCATCCTTGCATTTTGAAGCATTTTACTGTTAGTCAGTTGCAAAATTACAGTTTCCATTTAAGTTATTTTATCTGCTTCTTCGTTTCCAATTATTCCAGCATGAGCCAGTATTTATTGTAAAACAACATTTTTTCTTTTGTAGTTAAAAGATAAAGAGTTCTACGAAAATCAATAATTTTTGATTTCGTGACATTGAGTACTGAAACCACTTAGGTGATGAAAGGCCTGAAGAAATGACAATGTTCTTTGATAGAACAGTTCTAACAATAGTTTGTTCAGGTTTAATACTAATTGCCTTCTTTTCTTCATGAAAATTGATCCGAAATGGACAAAAAAAAAAGAATGTAAAAAGCTCTGAATACACACCAGATCCTACTATGTCGAGGATTTTGAAACCTCTGGTACGCATGTGTAGCCAAATAAACTTTACATACTTGATGTTAACAGTATTTTTAGAAAAAACTGAACGAATAAAAAAAAGTTCTACATTCTATTAGGAGTTTAAAATTTCAGTGCTGTAGATAAGCATCTAATTTTACTTTAGAGAAATAAATAAATTTAAAATATTGTAGTATTGCAAATGTAATTTTATTCGCTTACACTGTTTCTGAACTTTTTTTCATCCTATTTCATTCGTCATATTTTTTGTTATCACCCTTAATGTTTTATATTCCAAAATTCGTAACACTCAATCAGAAGGCTTGCACCTAATGTTTGGTACTCATGACTGCTTTAAAGGTAAAAAGCTAATAATATATGCGTTGGCGCTGTAAAACATTACTTCTGTATGAAGAAGTATTGGAAAATATAATTATAAGCTGGATTTTAAAATTATTTAGAACGTTATTTTTAAAAACGGTTTTTTAGATTAAAATACAATCATTGCTTTAAAAGTATTAACTTTGGAAAAAGTGGAGCATATCACTTTATTTTTCTCATCACTTCATATTGAAAAGAACTTTTAAAAGAAAACAGAGACAAACCTTCCTTGGCCAATGTGTGCCAAACATTAAGAAAAGATTCCAAGTGCTTATTGGTTATAAAGTTTTATTTTTACAGTAATGGACCAACAAATATCCCATAAAATAGGAAGTAAGCTTAAGAAATAAGTAAATGAAAATATTGTACATTTCTCAAATATTTGAGCGAAGAAAGTAAAATAAACACTTCCAAGAATGTTACAAAGTCAAAAAATCAGCTGAGGCAAACAAACTGATTAATTTGACTACATATTGGTTGTGACGAAGCCATACTTAATTTAAAAATGACCATTCAAGATTGTCTTGCGCCGGCCATGGGACATATTTTCCATAGTCTTATTTATTTGTTTGACTCAAAGGAAGATATATCAGAGGTATTTATAGAATTAAGCCTCACACCTAAAACAGCAGCTCATAAATTTGATGTTAAACTTAATACCATCAAATTCTATGAGCTACTTAAACTAAATATTTAAATATCAAGAGTAAGAGAAAGCCAGAACTCTATATGCAACCACATCCATGTAAAAAATTACAAGTTGCCTTTAGACATAAAGCAGAGGAATTTCGAGAAATATTCATAAATATAAAAATTTCAAAGAAATATTTATCGCAACTTACTAGACACACATTATGTCGCATGAGATTCGAATATTACACACGGGGTAACATTTATACTTGGCAACTTTTCAGGACATAATCTTGAAAACATGGTTGCAAACAATATAATTTGGAGTAAATTTTATTGTGACAATTCTTTTTCACATCGTATACAAAAGCAAAGCAAACTTCAAGGCCGTAATCATGTGGAACTAGTCATATTTATTTATTATTTTTTTTTGACAATTCATTTTCGAAATTTTTTGAATTTAAATAAAAATAATTTCTTTCCTCTATCAGTTTCGTCACAAATTAGTTAAAATTCGTGAAATTTACATTTATTTTGGCAGATAACTGTTTTAATTTATGCATCATAGATTTCGTATTGTAAATAAACTTTGTACAGCTCAAGTTCTTTGCATACAAGCATTTTAAATTTGAGAATTTCATTATTTTTATTCCATCCTAGTGTTCATTTTCTTAACTTTTCGTTCCTTTATTTCGTGTTTATTTGATTTATAATTATTATTTTTTAAATTTTTCATCTTTTAAACAAGGGCACACTATGCTTGATATCTTTAAAATATATATACTTCTACTAAAGAATAAATAGTTTTAAAAGCTATTAATTTTAAATATTTCATTATGCATCGCAATTCCTTATAAATTCAACTTACTTTATTATTTTTCATCTCCATTGTAAGGTGACCTTTAAATTAATTCAAAGTTAAAATGCTTGGTCTATAAATAGGAAGTTTCATTAATAAAATACAGCATAAAAATTGAAATAAACATATTTAACAACATGGAAAATCAGACAAAAGCAAAGCAATATCCACGAGGGAAACTTTTTTAAAATATTATTAGAGAAATATTGTATTTGCATTATTTAATGAAAATAAATTTGAACAAATAAGATTGAAATCCGATTTCTGAACTAATTAACTAATATCTCTGAATACCTTTCTCATTTTATCAAAACGATATCAAAATTGAATTATGTATCACAAATTAAATAACTGAAACATTTCTAGGAAACAAGAAGCTAATTTATTTATAAGTTTATGGGTCGATTCTCGCTTTAATCACAAACTAACCAATCGGTGCATGATTCTCAAGAAAAAAAATTGGGGTTATCTTTTTATCATTGTTCATAAATATTCGAAATTTTTTTTTCAATTAACAACTCATGAAATGATTGAAAGTAGTATGTTAATACGCTCGTCGAACTTTTCGAAATTTCTGTTTTCACTAATGCACTATTTTTGTCTATGTCTTATGGAAATTTAATAATTTTTATGCAATATTTATATTCAAATTTGCGAAGAATTTATTTTATTGAACATATAGATCTATAATAAATTAAGATATAAATAAAATATATATATATATATTATCATTCGTTGTATTATTGTATAACCATACTGTATTATCATTCGTTGATATACAAATGCCATAAAATATTATCAATTATTCATATAAAATACAAAATCATTTGTTTATCGAATATGCCAATGAAAAGGTTTTATTAAGTTAAAAATACACTTAAAGTTAACTTTTTGGATGCATGTTACCTAAAAAAGAACTAGGTATTAGAAATTAGATTTTATGTTATTTTTTTATGAAACTGCATTTTTTAATCGATTTTTTTTTCAAATTTCATTCATTATAGTTTCATTATAATTGATAAAATGCAACAAACAATACCATTGGTCATTATATGCGTAGTTATACTTTTAGCTAAAATATATATACAAATATCCTAATACTATATACAAATGTCATAAAATATTATCAATTATTCATATAAAATACAAAATCATTTGTTTATCGAATATGCCAATGAAAAGGTTTCATAAAGTTAAAAATGCACTTAAAGCTAAGTTTTTGGATGTATGTTACCTAAAATAGAATTAGGTGTTGGAAATTAGATTTTATGTCATTTTTTTAGGAAACTGCATTTTTGATTTTTTTTATCGATTTTTTCTTCAAATTTCATTCCTTATAAATTCATTATAATTGATAAAATGCAACAAACAATGCCATTGGTTAATATATGCTTAATTATACTTTTAGTTAAAATAACTGAAAGCCTATTCTTTTGAACCATGTAAAAACTTTTCGAAAGAAGCAAATTCTTAGCTAGTTTTGTGCCATTTAAAACAAATATTTCGATAGAATTGCTCCTATTTTAAGTACAGAATATAATCATCGGACTTCTCGGCATTACACCAGATTTAGAAATTTTAACGCTCCTTAGTTTTTACTACTAATTTTTTTTTTTTTAATTTTTCGTTTTTATATACCTTTTATCACAAATGCAAAAATTTTAAATCTTTAAAACGAAAGAATTTTTTTTCAAAATTTAGATGCTTGATTTCAAAACTCCACTCTTCCTTTTTTTTAATATTTAGAGTCAAGTAAATAGTCATAAATCTAGAATTCCAACAGTTTTAAGAATACCTCTTTCCGTGTAAAAATAAAATTCATGCTTGGGTCAAAAAAATAGAGCAAGCGTTTTCTAAAAAAAATCTGAAAATCCTCCAAAATACAATTTTTTAAATAACATAAAAATGCATTAAGGCACAAAAAATATAAATATTCCTTCGAAGATAAATTTACTAAAAAGTATCTTAACTTATAATGAATTTTTCTTTAACTGGCATCGCTTAAAAACTATATCGTTATAATGACATTTCACGCAACTTGGTTTTTCAAAATTTGTTAAATTAAATAATAAGTAAATGAAATGATGTGTGGTTGCAGCAAATTTCCTTACAAATTAATTTTGCTTGCGATACGATATTAATAAATAATAAATTAAAATTTACTTGCTATACGAATTAATCTTCCAGTCACCTCCAAAAAAGAAGTGAAAGAACTCGTATTAAAAAACAAAGTTGGAAGACCTAAACTGCTTTCTTATGTTTTTGAAGAATACCAAGTATTTTAGAAGAAAAAGGTTTACAATTTGTCTGCTGGAAATAAAATAAATGGTTTAGAATAAAATGATAATTTAATAATATTTGACAGTTTTTAGCAAAATTGTTTTCCTTCTTCACAATTAAACATGTTAATAATGCTCCGTACTTTAAATTAACTACAAATGAACAAATAAGAATGATATATTTAAAAGAAATTCTTCTATAAAATGACTTAAAACCTAGCAAAAACCACAATTTTTTAAACGCGGGGTTAAATAGCTGAAGTTGTTTTTCCCATAGTTGTTTTTCCCCTAAAGCTTACATTTAATAAATTAAAATCAAAAACATCAAAGAAAACGTTCATGTGCCTTCTAACAAAAATGTATTTTTTCTTCAGATATTTTTGCGCTAATTTAAAAAATAATAATGATCATTGGAAAAAAATTTATCTCTTCCTGGATTCAGCCATTCCAATAGAAAAAGTAAAAACTAGTAAACTATTGAAAATAATTATATTTTTTTAAAACATAGAAAATAGCTTATTAAATTTCTATCCAATATTCTGCGCTATTGAAAATAATGTATAGTACATATATAGTTTTTGTTACATGCAAAGTTTCTTAAATAAATAAATAACAATCTTATGAAATCAAAAACCTTTAAAATCCTTTCATTTAAAAATTTTTCATATAAAAACCTATCACCTGAAGTGCTTATTTATGCAAGTTTAACATAAAATGCGAAATTTCCATTCAATAGAAAATACGTTAGTTCTAGAATCCAGAATCATCATCTTAAAAATAAAAATATATTGCAAAATTATTTTACAAAGCACTAAAACGTATATCAATTTTGATAAACTCTAAGAAATGTATGTTGCTAACGCGTATTAAATTTATTGCGTGATAAAATAGCGAAATATAACAAGCAAATATTAAATTATTCCATTTATTATATTTATTTAATTTATTTAAATTATTATTATATTTTAAAGTTAATTAAAATATGATAACTTAAAATATAATGATATTTTGAAGTTAAGTAAAGTAATAAAAAATATAAATGTTATGCATAGATTCTTTAAGGTAAGTTGTGCTCCATATTTCTTATTTAGAATAGAAGCATATATTTAAAAGAAATCTTGAATAAGGATATCTCAAATTTATATTAATCTAAGAAAAAAAGAAAGTCCAATCTTCGTAATCTTGAGATCAAATTCATAAAGATCAAACAATTTGTCAAACAATTCAAAAGATTCAATAAACACAAAAAAAAAAGAAAATAAATAAAGACAAAGGAAATTTAAATAAAAAAGGCAAAGAAAATTCAATTCAAAAAGACAAACAATTAATATAAAACCTTTCTTTAAACATTTTAATGTATAGTTTAATGCTTTTAAGGACGAAGCTATGTGAGAGGTGAACAATTTAACTTTTGAATTGAACCCGAAAAAAGTTGTACCTACTCAAACGAAAAATTCTCAGTCAAAATTAGCTCCTGAAATATTTATTTTTACTTAATTAATCATCTACTACTTTCGTCCGTTTTGATTTTAATCATTTGAAAATAGTAAATGCATTAATTTTTTAATGCATTTTTGTTACATTATTTTAACAAAATTGTTTGTACAAATTCCTCTATTCCTCTTTTTTTTTCAAAATACTTCCACTTTCAGTAGCCGTATATTTACGTCCACTTAAGTAGTCAAGCTTGCTTTGACAAACAGCTACAGACACTCCCTCTTTACTTCTTCCAGACTCCACTTATCTATCTATCTATCTATATATATATATATATATATATATATATATATATATATATATATATATATATATATATATATATATATATATATATATATATATATATATATATATATATATATATATATATATATATATATATATATATATATATATATATATATATATATATATATATATATATATGCATTATTGATAAAACCATCCTCTAAAAAGAAGAGAGAGGTTAAACGGAAATATGTACGACAAAATCTGGGAAAAAAGAATTAGGTATAGTCAAAGTTTCGGAAAAGATTTATACAGATATAAGTCTTTAGGAAACTAATTGCATATTCATGTGCCTGTACAAGGTAGTTTGTATTGTTACTGAAACCACGTGGTTTTCTGCTACGAATTTTTTTCCTGAAATGCATTTTTCTTCCTTTTCCAAGATCGGTTGGTATTTTTTATACATATCAAATAAACGTTACAAAGCGTATTCTTTCTGAAAATATAATTTTCTTTTTGTTTATGCAGACATTGTTTCGGTGAAATTCAATAAAAATATACACATCAAGAAAGAATAGAAAAATTGTTTTCCGATGAGTTCTTTTACCCTGAGTATTTTACTTGTTTGAATAATCTAAGGAAATCCGTTAAGTTGAAAGAATACATTCAGACAATTTCATCAGTGATTTTTTTCGTCAAACTTTATATTGGTTCTATTTTTTATTAGATTAGGATGGTTGCATTAAAGCAAAATATTTGCAGCAGTATATTGAGCTGAATCTAAAAAATTATACTTTCAGTTATTTGTTATTATAATTATTTTGTTTTTGATGTTATCAGTTCTTAAGCATTAAAGCAAAACTCAAGTGATGCTTGGTAGAAACTTTGGATTAATTAGAATGGAATCCCGGAAAAAATACCGTCAAGTTCTTCTTCCTTTTCAATTTTTTTAGTAATTTTATTATTAAAGGGATTTTGTTTCTAATTATTAAAGCAAAACATAAGTGAATACTAAATTAACATGCTAACTTCAAGCAACCGTAATAAGTTAGGATAAATTCAACCATCCTCGCTCAAACCACGGAAAAGTGGACATGGGAATAAAAAATTTTAACTCCATTAAATATGTTTGAAATTTTGAATATCAACAGTTAAAGTATTTTAATGGAAAAGAATAAAATTTTGTCATCAACTTGCTTATTTTTATTTATATAGAGACACTATGTATGTGCGATCATGAAACATAAATATTGCGCTAATTTTTATGTTTCATGATCTCAGACAGCTAAACAAGTAATTCTGTAAATCTCTGAACTTATGTAGGTATATAATCTAACAGTTATCGTGCAAAATTTTTGCCTGCAGGAAAGTGTTCTCTAAATTTCGCTACAAATGTTAAGCACATTCAATTATTCTCTTAATTTTTGTCACGCCCGTAATCGAAAGATACATTTACAACTCCACAAAAAAAAAATTTTGAGTGCAAATTACAATAATCACAACACATAGACATGTAAAAAATACGTTATAGTTTGAGTAGGTAAAAATTATTTAAGGTTACAATAAGTTGTGCCTGATAAATGACATTTTCAAAAAAAAGTTATAATTTTAATATTATTAATAATTGTATAATTATTAAGTTATAATTGTACAATGAGCAAAACAAAATTGACCACACTGAATAACTTTTGATCCAATGATCGAATCTTTAGGTTCTAGGACTCTATCTTAATAAAAGGACGAGGTGACCTCAAATATGATAATAAATAAGCGCTGATGATATTTCAGGTTATGAAATCAGACACGAAAATGTACTTTCTCAGAATAAATACTCCTTTTTTAGGCGGGTTCGGATTTCTGACCTCTAAGGGCATAGCTTCAATCTGGGATGTATGGTCCTAATAGTTTAATCTCGAGTTTGGTCCAAAGTTTGGACCCCTTAATTTTACTTTTACTTTTTGTTAATTTAACTATATCTCGAGAAATACTTAAGCACGTTGAAAGTTTTAGCACACAATTATAAAATTCGCTTCTTCAAAGATAATTTCATGCAAAAAATTATCATTTATTATCATTTTATTTAGTAATGAAAAAAAATTTATTGAATGCATACAATTTCTTGCATCATTTTAAAGAATATAATTTTATATGGCAACTTACAAAATTTGAGCAAGATCGTCTGAAATGTTTCTGAGAAATTGAATTTCTGAAAGTCAGATAATTGAAATTCAAATTCTGAGGAACTAATGTAACTCAGGAACGAAAAATAATGTTGCGAAAAAGTAAATTGAGTGCATAAAAGAAAAGGAATATCTTATTTGAAGTTATTAATTTTCAATTTTGATTTTAATTACAAATATTTAAATATTTGACAAATACATCTTAAATAATTTCGATTTAAACTCAAAATTATTTTTTTAATATAATTTCAATAGAATATAAATAAAGGAGACATAAATCTTTTTATTCTTTCTGGAAGTAAAAAGAAAACCTTATTCTTCTAGTTCCATATGTTACTCGAAACTTTACGATACAATAATAAATTAAAAAGTCAATAGCAAAAAAATTCTCTTCATATACTTTAAAATGTACATCATAAATTTGTAATTTACATCAAACAAGAAATAAATAGATGCCTATCAAACAGCTATCTTATGCACGCTATCAATTTTTATTTTCCTCTAACTGCACTTATTTCGTCATTATTTCTTCGAGAACAAACGATTAGTCTTTATTTCTTAGCTTGTAGCATTTTTTCTTCATCCTATGATTTATCATTCTATGCCGATGGCGCTATGTCATATTAAAATGAAACAACACAGAAAATATTTTTAGACGCAAATCTGTGGCAAATTATGGAGTAAATACCAACGAAACAAGGAAATCGGATTAAGAAAAATTCATTCGAGAACACCTTTATAAAGTGCTTTGTCAAATGGGACATTTCTGCAGTACTAATAAAGGGTTTTCTAGTTTCGTTTAAATGCGATAAGTGATCTTCATTAAATTAGGAATTTTTCATTGTAATGGATAAAAAATATGAATTCATGAACTCACGAATCTTATTGCTAGCGAATGTTTTACTCAATAAAAGTAATTATTGTGACGCTGTTGCGTTTAAAGACGTACAAGTAAAGATATTTATTTTAAATAGATATATTTTTAAAGTCTATTTGAATGTAGAATAATATTATTGCCTTTAGTGGAATTCCAACTTTCGTTGAAGCAATAGCACATAAAAATAAAGAAACAAAAATCGTATTTTTCATGAAATTTTTTTTGAAAATTATAGATTGAATATCCATTAAACTGAAAAATTGTATTAAGAGATATTTATCACTGAACACATTAGCAAAGAACTTTATCAAAAAATACAGAATAAAATCACAGTAGTCATGTTTAAATGTGATTCGGTTACATATTTTTGTGATATCATAAATTTCCTTCTTTAACTTATGAAAAATAAAGATGCAAATATTTTGTTTCTTAAAAATCTTTCGTCTAAAAATGTCAATTATACCCTTTGTTATACATAAATGAATCACAACTCAAGGTATTTGTTTGAAATCGATATTTTTCCAAAAGCTTAAGTAATGCATCTGCATTTTTGAGTATGCTTGTTTATAGCTAGTAGAAATTTAATATTCTTTTTTCATTAACAAATTTTAGGAGAATACTGAAAATTAGGTTATTAAAACAGCAACAAAATATTAATTTTGATAACTTTTTAGATTGGAAAACAATTTTTTTTATAAAATTATATCTATCCTTTAATTTTTTTTTAATAATATCATTTTATAATTTACATTCAAAAAATTTCCATGTCATGAACACCTCTAGTGAACAAAAATGCGTAACTATTCTAAAACTTAACGAGCCAACACTGCCTTATCAGATTGTAAGTAAACAGATTTGAGAGTAGAAAAAAATAAAAAAAAACATTTTTTCTTAAATTCTTGCATTGAAAGGAAAATAATTGTACAAACCAAGAAGCGTTTGAATTTTATTTTAAATCAAGTTTTCATGATTCGTGAAAAAAAAAAATTGTTAAATTATCCATTTGGTGCAAGATGAATAATCCAGCACCAAAACATTTCCTGGAGAAGTTTGGATCACAATTATACCGTGTTTTGAAAATCTGATAATATCTGAGTGAGATATTTTACACGCAATATCAAACCTTTCTGGCATTTCGTTATGCTTAATTCTACGCTTGTGATTTCGTAGTCATGTATTTTTGTTTATGAAAATACATTTATTATATTATTAAATATCCATATTCATAATATAATCTGAAATTTGCTTAAACACCATAGCATTATTAAGACACCTTACATTACACCATACGTTACATTACATCATATATTCACATACACACACATAATCATGCATACATAATCATGCGTATATACATAATAGAAATGCATAATCATATCCTCATATCCCCAAATAATTATAAATTGCATACGTTATACCATAGCATTATTAAGCCCATAGGAGAAATTAATTTACAATCTCATACAAGATATTATAACTTTGCCATATTATTTGCCATATAATAATTTTACTTTTATTCAAATTTTTATCAGTATCGGGTATTTAAAAAATAAATACTTTTATGAACTTGGAATTTTTCATCCTTCATATTTAGAATTGTGATTTAAAATTTTTTATTAATGAAACACTTTTTTAATAAGTATTTAACATCGAGTTATATTAAATCATTTATCATGACCTTCACAATGAACATATTGGTTTTTACTGATAACTTAGCAAAAGTGATAAGTCATAAAATTTACATTTTCAATGAACCACGCTTATCCACGGCAAAATCTCTACAGGAACTACAGAACTAAATAGCAAGTCTTACAATTCCAATGTCTATACATCTTTTCTAATAGATACGAACTTTTAAACGCTCACCACAGAATTAACATCGTAAATAAACTTAGAACGCTTATTCAAATACCTCATTCCTGTCAACTGCTGCCAATTGGCAAGTAATGTCTCTGGAGTTTTCGAAATCGCAGTTTCACTTTAGGAGGAAATTAAAGGTTCTTGAATTTTCTAAATGCATTTCCCGAAAGCCATTTCGAATTTCATGCATAGTATTCCACTGGCAATCGTTGAATCTTTCGAAACGGTTACTTAATTACCGAACTCTTGTGACTTAACGTAAAAGGGGATATTTATCTCCCAATCAGAGACCCACTGTTGTCTTCTAAGCTTTACGCATCAACGCTCTTAGTTCGATCGACCTCTCAAACCATTCATACTCAATTCATGAAAGTGTCAGAAATCATGCGTTTCTTAAAATTGATTAATTACTTTTACGTTTTCAATCTCTTACTTGACTGTTCAGAACTGTTGGTTAATTTTTTTTAATGAATGATACTTTTTTGTTAGTAAAATACTTAACTACGACATACCATCTAACTTCATATTCAATTGATGAAAGTGTCAGAAATCATGCGTTTCTTAAAATCGATTAATTAGTTTTACGTTTTTAAACTCTTACTTGACTGTTCAGAACTGTTGGTTATTTTTTTTTAATGAATGATACTTTTTATTGCTAAAATACCTAACTTCGACATACCATCTAACTTCATACTCAATTCATAAAAGTGTCAGAAATCATGCGTTTTTTAAAACTGATCAATTAGTTTTACATTCTCGAACTCTTATTTGACTGTTGAAAATTCGTGGTAGTAGTTTTTTTTTTTTTCATATAAACGATACTGTTTTGCTAGTGAAGTACTTAACTATGACATAAAATCTAACTTCATACTCAATTAGTGAAAGTGTTAGAAATTATGCGTTTTTTTTAAAAACTCATAAATTTGTATTAATTTTTTAAACTTTTATTTGTCAGTTGAAATAACTCTGGGTTAATTTTCGTTTCAATTATAAGCAATAGTTTTATGTTAAAAAAATACTTAGCTACGACAAACTATCGAACTTCATGCTAATTTAATGAAAGTGCCTAAAATTCTGCGTTTCTTAAACTTAAAAATTTTTTTTACGTTTTTCAATCTTTATTTGACTGTTGAAATTACTCTAATTTGATTTAATTTATTTATGAACGAATTTTTTTGTCGTATGCCTGTTTTGGCAGAGGGGGTGCGATTGTTCCTGTTTTTCAGTAGCGCCATCTATGGCCAGGAATTCGACTTCTGCCACGCCATTCACACAACCACAACCCGTTTATAGGGCGGGTCACATTCACACTCAAGGGAGAAAGGACATAGAACACAGAGAAAGAAGGAAACATCCATGCCTAGCCCGGGATTCGAACCCAGCACCTTTCTGATGCAAGGACAGTTCCCTGCCCCTACACAAGCCGGTCGGCATTTGTGAACGATACTATTTTGTTAATAAAAAACTTAAGTTTGACATACCGTCAAACTTCAAGCACAATTGATGGAAGTATACAAAGGCATCCGTGTCCTAAACTGATAAATTTGTTCTACGTTTCAAAACTTTCATTCGAGTGTCGAAATAATTATCTATTGATTCTTAACCGATACTTTTTTGTTTACAAAAGACTTGACTTCAACATAACATCAAATTCCATAATCTATTGATGAAAGTGATGAAAATTACACGTTTTCCATTCTATTATATTTCTTTACGTTCTTAAACTTCTATTTGATTTTTGAAATAGATCTCAGTTAATTTTGAAGCTTATGAATGGTATTTTTCTACTGATAAAAACGCTAACTATTACATTTCTCAATTCGCGTTTGACGACCAATTAAAAACCTGAATTTGAATAACTTCGTCTTTTTCTTTCGTATTCCTGCTATGGCAGAAGAGTACGATTGTTCTTGTTTGTTGTCTGTTGTTTTTCCAGTGGCACCATTTATAGTCAAGAATTTGACTACTGCCACACCATACGTCACGCCCGTTTATAGGGCGCACTCATTCATACATTCATTCATTCATCCACAGATCGTAATTTTGACAGTAATCAAAGAACGATCGATTTCCAATTCAGTACCCCCCCCCCCCAAGAGGTATTGATTTGTTATGAGAACATGGAGGACTTTGCGACTCAACAGATTTAATGTGCATCAGTCACAATTTTACTGCACAGGGAGTCTTTGGACAGCGGGATTCGAACCCACGAACTCTCGGACATGGGCCCAGAGCCCTAACGATCAGGCTATCCCGGCCTAATTTGAATAACTGATGATTTTCATTTACTCAAGAAAGTTCACTGTTAAAAAAAAAATACCCAACCACGATATATTTTTCATAAACGGGAAAAAATGGGAAGCGTTACTTAATTTAAGTTTTTGAACTTGCCTAATCTAAATCAATATAGTTTTTTGATCGGTTTAATTTTGGGTGGCTATCATTACGAATTGCCAAAGTTTTAAAAATCCCAACATCTCGGCTATTCTGAATGTATGTTCATAGTGTTCTTGTCTCATGTTATAATTTTAAAAATAGTGTGTTAAGTCTAAGACAGGGCTCATTTATAATTATTGCAGGTGGGTGCATATAAGTTTATGTACACCACGACAGATATTGCTTTAAGTAGTCTGACTTTGTTATCATAAACTATAAAAATCTTAAACAGTTTCCAGAAAATACTTTTATATCTGACTGTTTTGCTATATCTTCGGAAGTTAACATAGCGCTTCTTACGAAACTTTAAAGGAAGTGTAGTAAATATATATAAATAATTCAACACTGAGCCCTTGTATGATTTTGATTGGTAATAATTTCTTGATTTGTTAGTCCAAACTGGTATGCTACTTTGTTCATTTTCTAAAGCTGGTATTATATATAATGACTGTTGCACGAGAAAAGTAAAGTGAAGATTTATTTTCATGTTTTTTCAGCGACAAGATGTTTTTAACCAGAGAAATTTTTTACTTAACTAGCTTTATTTGCATGGTGACTTAAAATGCAAATGAATCCTCTATCGTAATTAGATATGCAATATTAAGTTCATTGGCAGAATAGATTATACTCACCAAAGACGACGAGTAATTGTTTTGAAAATATTTTATGGGAAGAATGAAATATTTGTCGTTAACAATAGTCTTAAAATTAGGTTCCAGCAATAGAAGCTTAAAACGAGTTTATTTGGGTCTCTATTTCAAATGTATACTATGCTTCTATTAGTATTTCGATAAACAATTTTTCTCATTTAATTTTAAAATTTTATTTTAATATTTATTCTTAGAAATATGAATATAAGGAAGGATTATGTTTCATTGAATGCAATTTATTATTCCTTCCACTTACAACAGTGTTTAATTAGAAGCATTCCTATAATTATATTTAAAGTCTTCAAATGGGATTTCAAATGGGAAAGTATTTTTTATTTTTTGTTATGTTATTATATTTTATCCCAATAGTTAAATTTAAATTTTCTACAGGCCGATCATCCTCTTTATAGAGCATCCACAGACTGATTGAAATAGAACTTGCTTTTACAAATTGTAATATAGAATAATATTTTTAAATCTAATAGTATATATTTATAGAAAAGAACATATTTCTGCGAGAGATTTGCTCCCCACCTCGATGATATTTTTGGTGGAATTTGAAGTTCAAAAGATAATCCTTTGGATAAGTGAAATAGACATTAATACTGCGTTAAAGAAAGTATTCCACGTTGAAAGTAATTTTGTTTGTACTTCTGCATATGTTAAACCATAACAGACATGTGATTGCTGAAGAAAAATTATCTGAATTTGTTCTCAATATTTTTCTATTATTTTTTAGTACATTATTTTTATTTATTCAATTAATTATTTTTATTGGTGCCCAAAAGATAAAAAAAGAACTTGTCATTTTTATGCACCGAAGTTACATTTATAAAATTTAAAGAGAAAAAAAAATTAATGAAATTTTTTTTTAAACACATAAAAGAAGTTATGTATTGAAAACATAGCATTGTCTTTCTTTTTCATACTTTGAAAGCTGTAAGGCTCTTTGGTAGTCGTTTAAAGAAGGATAATAGCTCAGTATAAAGCCAAAATTAAAGTTTATCAAAAATACATAATAACCTTCAATTTTCTTTATTGATTGAAGTATGTGTGGCTTAAAATAAGTAATATCTCTTTTATTTATTTCTTTTTTTAGTTTTAGGCTTCTATCATATTTAATTAACATTTATTTGCTTTTTCAAGTTGTTTAAATGAGAGATTCTAAATTTACAGTGGAGCACGTGAGTCTGAAGAAGAGGTTGTTTATTTGAACAATATACCTTTATTCTAACAATAATTATTTAAATATATCAGTCAAAGCATTTTATTCATAGTAAAAGTATATTTATCTGAAATAATATTAAATCTATTATTGATTTAAAAATTATTTTAGGCGAAATGAGTGTTCATTGTATAGAAAGAGCTTTTAAAAAATATAGTAAACTTGTTCGTTTTTTTAAACTGAACTGACTTAAAATTGAAGCTTAAAAAAAGTGTCTGTAGGAAAGGTTTTTAGAATTTAAGCTATTTAGCTCTCATTTTGAAGAATTTTTTTTTACAAAAACCATTCAATATTTGAAATATATAAATTCTCTAGATTTTAAATTATAAATTTAAAACATAAAAAAATCTAGAAATAAAAAATATCTGTTGAAAATCTTAAGTTATTTGGCCCACATAAACTTATATTTTAAAAACATCTTCAGATTTCATTTTGATAGAATTTCTTCAAATTATCTTACGATTTTCTTCAGATTATATTCTTAAAAATATTTTAAGTTATTTAGCCCAAGCATGGACCTTTATCTTAACATTATATTTTGAAGGTTTTCCTCAGATTATTTTCTTAAGATATCTTCTTCGGACAATATTCTTAAGAAAATCTTAAGAATAAGTGGGCCAAATAACTTAAGATATTTTCAATGTTTTTTTATAAGAAATTCTTGTGATTCTTTTCAGTGGGGCTATTACCAAATATGAATGAAAAAAGTACTTAATAAATGTAAAGTTAACAATAAAATATGAATTTATAGTGCATGACAAATTTAGTAATTGTTGCAAAATTTAGTAATTTTATCGTGATATCTTGGAGCATTGGTTAAAATCTATTTAATCGGTTAAATGTACTTTTCAGTTTCGTGTTTTTGAATAAATATATATATAAAATAAATGATTTAAATGCCTCAAATTTTAGTTTTATCAACCAGAATTATATACATATATATGCCAGAATTATATACATATGTCGGGTACCCCCTCTCACTGTCAATTTCATTTGTATAGAATATTTTTTCAAGTCAATGGGCCATCGGACATTAATTGTTATATTAAAAAAATATTGTTTTCAAAGTTTCCAGTATTTATGCAGCTGGTAACATGGTAAACAATAGTTTTGAAAATATGTTGAATACAGTAGTCATGAAATTAAGAAAAATCGGTTGAATTTTGTGATAAAAATGATAAATGAGGTCAATACGTCAATACATTGGTCATTTTCATTTACACCTGAAAAAACAGTCAAAAAACGTAATTTTTGTAACTGGGTGGGGCTACCCAACACATTTTGAAAAGAGCTGAAAAACATGCTTTTTTAAATTTATATTTTTTTAAGTTAAACTATTCTTTTTTTGGTCTATTCTTTTTGCATTATTTAATTAGATGATGAGACAATAGTATTGTACAAAAATATTGATTATTACTCAATATTATACAGAAATATAAGCAATACTCCTTAAGTGGGCGGGGCTACCCGACTCTCCCCTATACATTAAAAGAAATGTCATCACTATACAATATGGTAATATTAGCAGAATTATTTTCTCCTTGGATGTTCATCAGCAAAAGTCTGTTACACATTTAAGACACAGTGAAATATATACATAAATATATCGTTGTAACACAATTAGAAATTAAGTATGTATTTTATTCGAAATTACTAAGAATAGAAATTATGAAAATTTTGTTTGCACCTTGTCATAAAATTAAGACAATAAAAACTTTATATTAAATAATGTTTAAAACAAATACGCATAAAAAACTAATTATTACTAAATTTCCAACTGTCCAATAACAAATAAAAATGTCAATTTCAAAAATGCAAATTTTGTTTCTCATTGTTGAATCTCAGTTTTTTTCATAATAATATGCACATTAAAGAATATCAGTATTGAAAAAACAGTAATAATAATCTTATCTCATCAACGAGTGAAAGTCCGATATGGGTCATTACATTTCAATTTTCTTTTTCCTTCAAAAGCTTTTCTTTACCTGGAGAAACTTTGCATTTTATTTTATCTCATTGGATTAGAAGTCAGAGGAAAAAGTCATTAAGAATAGAAACCCAATTTTCACTTGCAAAGAGGCATTTCTAGCGATGATAATGATCTCTTTGTAATCAGTTTTTCCTATTGACTGAGAATATGTGTCTGGGGAATCGTTTTCTGCTATATCTAATAAAACCTAACCCCTTGTCCCATTCTTTAAAATATATAAGTTTCATTTTTTTGTTCATATTCATTTTATATTTATTTCCTAAAATGATGTTCTTTTTCTTAGCGTGTATATACTTAAGAAGAATTAACGTTTATTGTTGGGCTACAATAGATAATCCAAAAAATTTCATTAAAATTTTCGTAAAAGAAATTTTAAGTAATTTTTGAATATATTGTTTAAATTAATGATAAAATTATCCATTGTTTCTATAATTTCGAATAAAATAAAGAGTGAAAAAAAACCTCAACAAAGTATCTTTTTAAGTTAAAGTGTTTACTAATTATATTAAGAGTTTGGAGCAGGATAACTGTCCCAAAGTGACCTATGTCCAATCGTGAGACACGGTTACCAGTAGAGTCCTCATTAAACTGGTTTTTTCTCTTTTCAGTAAAGTGCTCAACTTTGCATGCAGGTCTTCGTAATACCAAAGCAGGGGAGCCAGTCCTTCTTCAGCGGATCCAAATTGTGATGGCATATCTTCGGATCATCCTCAGGGATATTTCTTAGACCGTCGCAAATAGCCCATTGCGCAGCTCTAGTGTGACGCAAATAAAGTACTACTATACTATTTTTTTCAAATATGTAATATACAATTTCCCAGAATTTTCTCTAGATGTCAGCATAATACACAAAAACGTCTTATGACCTACGTGGGAAATGTGATATTTCCCCTTAAAAACGTTATCCCGAACAACTTAAGAAATACTGCTGATCATTATATTGTCAAATCCTTCATCTGCAAATCTCGTTAAAAAGGAAATTAAAAGTATCTCAACCTAAAACAGCGTTTGAATATTATATCATTTATAATGCAGAAATATGTTTATGCTAAAAAATCTTTTATATCTTTAAATATAATATTAGTTGGTACAAAAGATTTTTCAGAGTTAAAATAATTGAAATTTATATATCAGAATATCTATACTTCGTTGAATTAATTAGGGACTTAAAGAATTTCTTATAATGTAAAGTGAATGACTTATAATCAGAAAAATGTAAATAAAACACAATTGTTTTTTGGTAAGGATCTAACTTGCGAAAACCTCATACAATTAGGCTTTAATTATTAGCTACAGTTGATAAGTAACGATTGAATCAAAGTTAAGGTGTTTAGGAAAAAAATGACGGACATGGAGTGCAGGAGCTGATGTGGCAAAAAGGAACGCAAACTATTCACTTGCCAGATAACTAATCTTGTCATGTAAGCAAGAATAAAATAATGATAACTACATTACTGTCAGTCTACTCTACCTATTCTGAAAAACGATGAGTAATAGAGGGCTCAATCTCAGAAGGCTGCTCTCTGTGGATAAACTGAAGTTATGGAGCTTAGTTCAATGATAAGCGATCTTTGGAAACAACAACAAAGCTCAGAAAGGCAATAAAATCTACTTTAAACTTTCTCGTAGAGGCATCCTGATGCACGACAGAGTTAGATCTAACCCAATTAAGGAGGCTACTTCATGCAGCAGAATCTGTAAGCCCGTAATGCTAAAAAAAGTCGTTTTTAAGGATCGTATCTTTAAAAAATTCACAATACACACAAGATTGACAATTTTTCCCCCTAGTAATACGCTTTTAATAAGTTAACGAGCTCTTTTTTTAAAAATATTGATTGGAATATTTTAGGCAATATTTGTTTGTCATTAAATAACAATTTTTTAAAAGCTCCAAAACGCATGGCAATGTTTTGCTTTTTTTTAAAAATAATAATAATAATAATTGCCTTTTATGCAGCAATCAATCATTTTAATGTTTTTTGCAGAGACTCAATATTTAAACATTCTAGTGTGATCCTATTCTGCACATTATGAAGTATAATTTTCTATCCTTGCTTTAAATATAAACATTTTCTTATACATTTAAAATACTTCGATTAGTGTCTATTTACTGATGAAAATATGCGGCATTTTTTCTCATTGCTGCAAACTAAAAGCATTAACAATCGAAGTTAACTAATACCCAAACTAGTTTTTTTTTAATATGAAGGGGCAAAATTTTGAATACAAAAGTCTACATTTTATCGTTGATTAATCACACTATAAATAGTGTTTTCATGCTCATAATCATGCCTATACCTCTTTATAGCTTTCGAACATAATTTATTCATGATTTCCTTTTGTATCTCAGTTATATAGTAATAACTTTACTTGCTTTTCCAATTACAATTTAATATGTTATTTAGAAATTCTATCGGAACAGTTGATAACTACGTATTGGATTCCTGACAGAATAAGAAAAATAAAGAATTATTTAATTAGATAAAGACGTATACTTAAAACGTAGAATCTTTAAAGTGAAATGGTACATCGAAACTATACAATGTATAATTTGATACATTCTTTGAAAATGTATTGAAAGTAAAATCATTAGAAACTGAAATAATAAATTAACAGCTTGAAACTATATCACTGATTTCTGATTTAGATATTACTGCTTGTTATTTTCAGTCTTTGACAAAGATTCCTTACAAACATAATTCAGATAATTTAGGATAACGTCTATTTTCATGTTTCAAATATTTAGTAAAATTTAATTAATTGGTTATAAACAAAAAACGGTCGAAGTCTTGTTGAGTTGCACCGTAAAAGTACTCAATTTGCTGCATAGATCGAACGCGGCTGTTCAATTAACTTGTTACAATTTGTTACCTCTTCATCTGAAATTTTGTTTATTAACAATGCTTTTAAAGCATTTAGAAACTGTATGACCAGAACCACAATAAAATGCGTTGTTCAGCGCTTATGTAGAATGCTTACCTATCACAGCAAAATTTTAGTTAGGTGTTCTTAGTGAATTGATATACTATTCAAACCGGATATGAGCTAATGTCATTATAGTAAGGTTCACTCGCTAAGAAGTTCACAAATCGAAATGAAATATTATTTGGTCCCGCAGTGGACTGATCGTTAAGACACGGTTCCCAGCAGATCACCGAAGTCAAGCATCACTGGCTGCGGTCAGTGTGCGGGTGGGTGACTACTTGGATCAGTCTGCGTAGGGACCGAGGGTGTGCGGTATTGGTCCTCGTTAAACTGTGCTACCGTAAAGTGCTCGACTTCGCGAGCAGGTCGTTTGGCTACCGACGCAGGGGTGCCATCCCCTCTGTTGAGGATCAAAATTGTGATGGCATGTCTTCGGATCATCCTCAGGGATGTTCCCAGACCGTCGCCAATAGCCCATTGTGCAGCTCTAGTGCGACGTAAATGAACTACAGCAACAACAAATAATATTTGAGACTTAGTTGTTTTGATTTCTACATTTAATTGCTTGTTAAAATTTGTTAATTTTTTCTAAATTTAATATCAATGTAAAATTACTATTTGATTTCATAATAGTTTTTAAACTGCTAAAATTAGTAATATTGATGAAAATTTATCATCGGTTCTTTTTTAAATAATATTTAAAATCATTGCTATTGAGAAATGCATGGTTAAGCAAAGTAAAATAACCTTTTTTTCCATTTCTAATTTGTTTGTTCATACAAAATGCTTCTTTCATACAAAATGCTAACTTTCTGCATTATTTAATTGATAGGACAGAAAAGAAATAGGCATGTTAATACTTTAAGAGCACTTTGATTATAAAACAATTGATTACTTGGGTGCAAGGAGATAGCTGGTCTATATTAAAGAAATTTGAATCTTTATTAGTAATAACCAAGAACTTCATTTCAAAGTTTAAGTTGTTTTGAAAAAAATAAAGCATGTATACATAAAGGCGCTGTTCGTTTCAATTTTTAGCGGTTCCTTCAAGTAGCATCATCGTATTATAAAGCATATTTTCGGCCGTTACAGATCCATCTTAATATGGATAATATGCAGAATAATTCGTTTAGGAAAAATTATTTTATTAAGTAACGTTTAATTGAATATGACCGCACTCGAAAATATAAAAATAATGAAAGAAGACCATTAGAGGGATCGAAAAAATCATTCTCCTAGCATCGAGAATTTTTGTCAAGATTGATATTCAACGGTTGTTACCCCCCCCCCCTCTTCACGCCAATAATTCCGATTTGAAAGTAAAGGAATTGTTCCTAACTGACAGTTAGGAGCATGGGAAGAGATCCAAGGTTGGTGAATTATCGAAAGATAACATAGCCAAAAATAAAGTTTTGAGTATTTAAGAGCCTTATATTTAATTTAAAAATGCAATATAATTTTATAGTATATAACGTAATAATTAATTGAATTATCTCTAGAGCGTTACAATTCATACACAGAGAAAAAAATTATTTTCAAAGCTACTAGAATATGGTAAAATTTACTGTGCTTCATATGAATACCGAAAAACTCGGTAAATTTTAATGAAGTGCTTTGATATTGGGAGAATTAAAAATGAAATATGGCTTTATAATTTGAGTTAAAATTTAGGTAAATGTCGTAACATTTGATAACTTTATCATCATGCCTTAGAACAGGGCACAAAAACTATTTATTTGGTTTTAAGTATGTATTTTTTTCTAAATGTGTGCTAATAAGAACTATAATTTTCAAAAACAGAATTTCCGGTAAACATATGGATCGAAAAAATGTCAAAAGAATGATTTAAATTTCGATTATAATGGTTTTTATTACCAGAATTATGTTTTTTTTTCTTCTTTTTCTTTTTCAAAAATGTCATCGCCATGCATTTCGGTAATATTACCAGAATTATTTTGTTTGCGTTTAGCATTAAGTTAACTTAATTGGATGCAAAGAAGGTTTTACATTTCATGTTATAATTACCCTTAAAAATTCATTTTATCTACACCTATATTTATTGTTTCCATAAAACTTCCATTATGTTTTAAGACATTTTTGTACAATAAAGAAAATAACATATACAATTCAGTTTCGCAATTTTTTTTTTTAATGAATAATTTTTTTTTCGTACTAAGGCTTTCCCAAATTTCAACTTTCATAAGAAATTAAAATTAACAGAAAAACAAATAGAAATAATCTTAAAAAAGCTATTTTTTTCATCAGAAAGTCAGTTTTTTTTTAAAATTATTATTTACTGTTTTTACGGCAAAAATGTATGAAGAGTGATAAGATCCAACTGAGTAGGAAGTAAGGAAGAAAATAAAGGAAATAAAGAAAAACGGGGAAAATACAAGAGAAGAAACTGTCGAATATATATTGCCAGAAAAAGAATTATGATCATCAAAAACATTCAAAGCTTTTCCATATGGGCATGACAATATTGACGAGGCGCAGAGGTAAAATGATGTATCAGAAACAGCAGTGAATAAGTTTGGACCCATGTTAAAAGATTTAAAAAAGAATTTTTTAAACTTTAGTGATGAAGACATAATAGAAATTCCTTTACTTCAAAAAGAAGTATAGCTTTTGAAAGGTTTCTTAATATCCGTCGATGCGTTTTTTGCTTAGAATATAATATTTAAACTGAAAGATGTTAAACTTGTTTTAAAGGCTTATAATATTTTTCAACTTGATAAGTTTTGAATAGATAATAAAACTAATGCCATTTTGTTTCTTTTCCTTTACAGACTTATATACAGCTATTATTTTTTGTAAAAATATTTGAATGCTATTTTTTTTTATATTTCAAATAATATATAATTTACTTGTCAATGTAAAAACTTTAAGTTCTTGAAAAGTTCTCAAGTTAAAAAAGTGCTCATCACATATTTCGAGATCTCAAAACTATGTTATTATTTACAAGAGCCACCAGACGTTAATGAGGAAAAAAAGCTGATCCAAAAAAAGAAAACTAAATTTGGAAAAATTGAGATCACGAGAAAAGTGAAAAATAAAAAGGAAAAGAAACCACCTCAGACATCGGACATGAAAATATATAAAAGTGGCAAAATCAAGGTAGAATTCATTCCCAAGTGTGTCCCCACCTGTTAACCGAACATAACATATCTGAGCGTGCTAGAGCTCGAATAAGCTTCACAATAAATTAAGTTGCTTTACTTTTCCGAGAAACAATTATATACTAAATTTTATTTAGTATTTGTTTCATTTATTATAATTACTATTTTAACATTTAGGGCAGAACTTTGATCACGAAAGAAAGCATAAAAAAGTCCATTAACAGTTCAAATGATTTGAAAATTTAGATGCTTAATTATATCTTGCTAAGTTTTTTAAATTAAGGATAATATAGTAGATAATATAATGTCATATGCAAAATTGTTGTCTATTGCTTATAAAAACTAGCTTATGAAATAACTTAAGGGTTTTTTGTCCTTATAATAAGTACTTAGAAAAAGGTTTGTGTTAGGATCTTCTAATTTATCAGGGTAAAAGTGGTCTTATTAATTTAGTCAACCAGTTAAAATTCTCTTTAGCCCCATCATCTTATTCTTATCCTATGTGGTTCTTACTATATCTCTAATAATTGTAATAAAATTTTAAACAATAAGGAAAATGTAACTAAATTAGTTTTATTTTAATAATGAATGCATTTTGAATTTTTAGGTGTAAAACATTCTCAAACTCCTTATCATTCTTGAATAATAAACTGACTTTTTGAAGAAGATTAAATATTAAAATAAAGTGCGACATAAAATAAAGTGTAGCATAAAATGTTACAAAAAACCTTTAAAATAAGATTTAATCTATTAAAAAAATGTTTAAAAAATACTATATTTCTAGTATAATTCGATATTCTCCAATCATCTTTTGTGCTTGAGGAAAACAGGTAGTAGAAAACAGAATAAAAAGATTTCTTCTACTCTGTTTCAAGGGAGCAAAATACAATAAAAAACAATTAGGTTAAAAAAAATAATGAAGATTGAAAGTTTATGAGTAAGCAGTTAGCGAATCTTAGTAAAAATAATTTATTCAATATTTCCATCTCAATTATTGAGTAATTAAGCAAAGCAAATTAATTTAAACTATTGATGTAAAATAATCCATTTTATTTAACATTCAAATCTATAATAATATTTCACGATACTATCTGTAATTCCTTTAAATATTTAGCATTTACTTTTCGTAAAATGAATTTTTTAACAATAATTGAAAATTTAATTTTTTACTGCTGAGTTATATAATCTAGTAAGAAACGTTAAATCAAAATTGAAGTTAGAAAAAGAATTTTACTGAACCATAAAAGAGATGAAAATTTTTGCTTCTGAGTTCGTACAAAAACTAGATAAAAAGTACTTTCAGATTCCTTTGAGACCTCATGTGCGAAGAAAATTGCGCCATAATAATTTTTTTACCGGTAAAACGAGAAAGAAACTTTTGATCCCTTTTAAAACAAATCAAAGATTTGCCATGATTTCGGGAGATTTTTATTCACTTGATATATTCTTAACAGGGATTCTAAAAAATGAAATTAAAATACGCAATTTTGAAAGCTTTATTTTATGCTTTTCTTTATTTCACTTTCTCTTTGACAACCATATTATATTATGCAAGAAAAAGCTCTGATCTTTGATTAAAGGGCACTATGAACACAAAGTATTATTTAGAACAAATTTCAGGAAACTTAAAAGAAATCTATGATACTTCACTTCATAAAAGAAAATTTCTTCTTTTTTTTTTACTTCGGTGAAAATCTCTTAAAATAAAAAATATTATTAATAGTACAAGAAAAAGAGTTGTTGTTTTTGGTCGTAATCATAAATAAAGCTTAGATGTTATTTATTCAAACTGTGACAAACAATCAAAACAAAAAATACCTTATTTGTTTACTTATCTTATACAAAAAAATAATATATTTTTGACTAAAGTTCAAACAAACATAGTAATAGATTCATGAATTTTTCACTTCTTTTAATTAGAAGCTGAACCCTATAGTTTTGCTAATTGACGTCTTACTTCAGACCACCGTGTAAACTGGACTACTTTTCGAACGCTGAGTTAAAAAAAAAACACTATTTCGAGTTTGTGAGTTTTTATGCTCATAAATTCCCTACATAAGTGAAGCTTTAAATCGTATATTTTGATACTGTGTTGGTTTTAAATGCACAATTTATAAACATCCTTATCTTATTCCTCTATTTGTGATTTGACTTTGTTTGATCTAAAATAAAATGAGAAAGCTGTTTAAGACACCTGCTGTTTTAAGGTTGGTAAGTAATGTAAGCTGAATAAAATTACTGAAAGCTATTAAATTATTTTTAAAACCGTTGATTGCATTTATTTTGCTTCTTGATTTATGAAATTACATACACTATGAAAAATAAAATAAAAACTTCAAGTAGCTTTTGAAACAAATATTTCTGCAAAATTTAATCTATTTTGATAAAATTACTATCATAATGAAACAGTAAGAGTATGTAAAAATATACGTGAGAATAAGTTAAAAAGGAGCAATTCCATTTAGAATTTGAGGGATTTTAATTTAATTTTAAGTTAAGGAAATGAAAGTTAAACTTTTATTTTAATAGAAAAGTTATAAAGAACTATTATTGGCATTTAAATTAAAAACTGTGAACCAATTTAATTTTCCGTATATAATAAGTAATATTTAAATAAAATTAATTTTGATTATCATCATATCTGAAAAAAAAGATGCACATATTTTAATAGAAATACATAATCATTATAAGTATAATCATAATAAGTATATTCACTTCAATTTTGAATCACAAACAGTTAATTCATATTAAGGAATCCTGTTTGTACAAAAAAAAAATAATATAAGGAAGTTTAAAAATAATTTCGTTATAAATGTGTCCAAAAATAATTAATAAATAACTTTTACTCTTGTTCTGTCTGTTATGTGGCTGAGTTGCAGGCCCACGCAACAAGCATGTTTTATTCATTAAAATAAAAGTATGCAATGGAGAAAATTTTTGAGTCTGTCAAAAGGTAAAACCTCAATAAATTGCAAAATATACAACATAGTATGGTGAGGTAACTTTATTATCGAAGCACCTTATTTATCGAAATGAACAGATATTATGCAATAAAATTGTGAATAATTTAAATAATAGATATTTAAATACGCTTGACATTTTCTTAAAATTCCTTTTTAAGTACTAAAAATTCAAATTGTGAAATTTCACGCCTTGGAATTTTTTTTAGTTAGAAAAGTCAAGGAATAATTCCACTTTAGAAAATTCTGAAAAGGAATCTGCAGAGCGTGAACAAAGAACAAATTTGATTTATGCATCTAAAACGGAGCGGAGGGTGAATAAAACGAATCTCCAAACATTACTAGCAATCTTAAGTAATTCTCTCTAAGATGAAAATACTTTTTGTCTCACAGCCATTACTAAAACCGTTCCTCCTGCTCTTGAAAACGTGAGAATCTGTGGTACAAAGAAAATGAAGGAAATGGGATGATTTAAAACACTTCATTTAAGGAAGTGGATAACTTAAGGCATCTCGTAAAATAAATGTCTTTGATTCTTTCATTTTCTTTCATATTATTCGGACTTTCGAGGAAAATTATAAAGATAAATGTGGCACGAACTTAGACTAGATGCCTGAAGAAAAGAAGTGAATGTCTCAGACAAATGTTAAATGTTGGCATGGTTCATTGCATGAATAACATTAAAATATTATATTTTACATTTAACAGATATTTACTGTCAGAGGAATACATCTGGAAAAGATATATGCTTGAAAAAGTTGAAAAGATAAATATATTTTTGATTTAATACTTTTCAGCACCTCCATAATATTCTTTTTAAAAAAACACACTTGTAATTGTTATTTAAATGCTGAAACGAACTAAAAAGATAACTTTTAGAATAATCAGTTGTCTATAAAATAACATTTATGAAAAATAAATGATATTGAAGACAGTAATTTCTCTTCGCTGTACATTATTCGATTAATATTACTCGAATAACCAAAAGCTTTGAAATATTTAAGTTCTACGTAGTCATATCTAGTATTAGCATTACAATTAAAAACAATAACAAGAGCGGTGATGGCTCTGGGGACAGAGCATTTGCCTCCCAATGATATGACCCAGGATTGAATCCCAGCGATAGCTAGTTGATACGAATTCCGCACGCAATTCACACTGACCACAGAGCTAACGTAAAATGTACTCAGTGGTAGACGGATCATGGATTTGAGTTCCTTTGCCATTAGGCTAATCGTGGGAGATTTTCGTGGTTTCCCTCTCCATGTAACTCAAATATCAGTTAGTTCTATCAAAAAGTTCTCCATTATGGCAAATGTTTCCCTATACTTGATCCAGGAGTTCCCTCGTCTTCTGGATTGAGTTCAAGATTACAATGCGACTGAAATAAACATTGGTAGTCGTAAACTAAAAATTGGGTCATCCAATAACAAAGCTAATGTCAGTTTGGTAAGTGGGAAAGCAACAAAGTTTTACTCAGAAGATTGTTCAAGGAAAATGTCTCGATTGTAAAATTATATAAACGAAATAAAATCCGTTATTAAAAATTGAAATAAACATATAACAGCATGTCACTGGAAAAATGACTTACCTATGTCAAATGAATTTTTTTATTACAGAGGGTAAGTCTAAGCCGGAACTGAAATTATAGACTAAACAGCAGTTTGTGCCCAACATTTCAAGTACATTTTCCAAACCCCATAAAGGTATATTAAGGGTAAAGGAAAAATCACATTAATGAATATCATTCCATCTTTTTTCTTTTCACCCAAAACACTAGCACTTTTAGTTTGAAAATTTCGTCACAATTTGTGTTAACACCGGCTCCTAGGTAAAAATATTTATAAAGACACATGTTTATTCCTTTGAAGCAGATTTGATTATAGAAGATTGTTTGTCCGTAAAGTAAAGAGGCCGATAAAAACTCGTGTATTGATTAGATCTCAACGCTTAAAAAAGCCTTGAAATAGTTTTCTTCGACATCTAGAAGTCACTTCTAGGAAGACATTAGTACAGACATTACAATTGACACTTACAGACATTAATAGGATTTTTCCTGTTCTTAAGGACTTTAATGAAGACTTTTTAAACTATCATATATATATATATATATATATATATATATATATATATATATATATATATATATATATATATATATATATATATATATATATATATATATATATATATATATATATATATATATATATATAAATGCCGACCGGCTTGTGTTGGGGGCAGGGCATGGATGTTCTTTCCTTCTCTGTACTATCTGTCCTCACTGTGGGAGCGATGTTGACCCACCTAATATGGTGCCCCTGAAAGAGAGGTCAACAAAATCGCCCCGTAAGTGCCTGAATTGACAGATGTTAACACAGGTGGGCATTGAAAAAATAAATAAATAAATAAATAAATAAATATATATATATATATATATATATAAATAAATGCCGACCGGCTTGTGTTGGAGGCAGGGCATGGATGTTCTTTCCTTCTCTGTACTATCTGTCCTCACTGTGGGAGTGATGTTGACCCACCTAATATGGTGCCCCTGAAAGAGAGGTCAACAAAATCGCCCCGTAAGTGCCTGAATTGACAGATGTTAACACAGGTGGGCATTGAAAAAATAAATAAATAAATAAATAAATATATATATATATATATATATATATATATATATATATATATATATATATATATATATATATATATATATATATATATATAAATGCCGACCGGCTTGTGTTGGAGGCAGGGCATGGATGTTCTTTCCTTCTCTGTACTATCTGTCCTCACTGTGGGAGCGATGTTGACCCACCTAATATGGTGCCCCTGAAAGAGAGGTCAACAAAATCGCCCCGTAAATGCCTGAATTGACAGATGTTAACACAGGTGGGCATTGAAAAAATAAATATATATATATATATATATATATATATATATATATATATATATATTGATTTCATGGCATGGGAGGTTTCAATTTCAAATTGTGCAACAAGAAGAAATCTGGGGGAGAAATGCCAGTTCATTTGGGTGACCAAGGAAGCGTACATCTTTGAATTAGTCGGAAAGCTAGTCACAAGGAAGGTGAAAGCCTACTGTTATGATGAAGATCCGAGATGTCTGATCTTGGGCTGACGATGATTTTTTTTTCTTTTGCCTTAAACGAAATTTCTAGACGTGGCCTGAGTTCAAAAATTCTGTCACATACGGGTTGCATGTCCAAAAATTAGACGGAAATGGAAAATCTAGTAGTAAACGTGTTATATGTAGCTGGTAGTCTAAAGGAGTAAAATGAGTTAAACTGTTCTTAATCATAAACTGTTCGTCATTACTTCGGGGATACAGTTTTGAAATATTTAGTTCAGAATTTTTTAATGTTCATTTATGTATGCAATGCACATGAAATCATGATTAAAAAAACATTAAAAATTAAAATAGTAATGGAAATAATTTAAATTGAGGAAGTGCTCTTGTTAAAAAAAAAGCTAATTTTTTTAAAGTGCATAACTTAGTCGCAAACTGCTACTTTTAAACTTAGTTTGATCAGAAGTATTTGTAAGAACTGAGGCTACGCATTTGGCAAAATATTCATTTCAAAAATCTTACAGCTAATATCACAACACTTTTTCCGATAATGACCATTTTTTTCAATATTTCGTTGAGAAATATAAAAAAAAAAGGTTTTATCCGTTAGAGCATAGTATGCCTCTTGAACCTACAGGTAAATATTCCAAACCCCAAGTAAATAATGGGAGTGAATGAGGTGGTATTAAGGTGCCATATTTAAAAATAGAGAAAGAAAGAGAAAGCACTATATGAAGTGCAAGACAAAAAATACAGGCCGTGGTATGTTAAGTATGAGAAAATTGTTTTTTTTCTCTAATTTACATCAATTTCAAAGTAATTAAGAAAAAATTAAATTCAAATGGTTTCCCCAAGATATGAATGAAATATTTGGTTTTAAGTAAACCTCTGACGAAGTTCGAGGATTTTGCCATAAACAGGCTTTAAAATAGTTTTCGTATTGATTATAATATGAAACCTGCTCAGTACAAATATAACAAGAATGTAGTAAAGCATAAACACTCATATTTAGAAAATTGTATTCAGGAAAAAAAGTATTTATAATTTTCCCACGGTAGGCTTTTTTTATAAAGGTAAAGGACAACAGACTAGCAAAGAAACTAATGCTTAGTAAAGAATGAGAAACTAAGGAATGTTGTCAAATAACAAGAGGTAAACTAAGCTTACCGACAGTGAACAACCAGGTGGTTAAAAGACCAGAGCAGGGTCATTAAGGGAAAGAAAGAAATGGATAATCATAGCTCAGGAAAAGGGGAAAAATAGTAAACGTTTCTTGAAGATCGCTGATAATGTTGTCTCCATTCACATTTGTGTCTTTCTTCTAAGAAAATAAAGAAAAAAAAATGTTTTTAGCTCGGAAGATCTCCGAAATCTTTATTTTATCACCCACACACACACATTTATATAAAAATACATATATATATATATATATATATATATATATATATATATATATATATATATATATATATATATATATATATATATATATATATATATATATATATATATATATGCAAGAATCCGAATCATATAAAATCACTTTGCTTCTCTATAATATGTTAGGGATGTAAAAGGGGAAAGCTTACAGACAATCCCCATAATGTGACTAAAAAAGGATAATTCAACAATTTTGATAAGCTAGAATACTTTGTGAGAAGTTCCTCACGGGATTTCGTATCTTTAAGGGAACCACTTATTATGCTAATTATTACATTCCTTAATCTGAAATTAGAGCTAAAATTCCGGTTGTGCATTCTAATTGTGAGAGGGCATTTCCTTTGGAATGATGAATTTTAAAAAAGAGAGTTTAGGCAGCGAAGTAACATAAAAAGTGTATATTAGCATGTGATCAAAACTTCTCCTTTTGAAGAAAACTATTCCATTTCATTTCAAAATGTTAAAGATTTGCTACTACGTAAATATGGGACAATACGGGATGGCCATATTATTGTGTAAAATTAACCATCTTAAATATAATTATGATGCATTTTTGTTCAAAGGAATGGAATTACGTTACAATTTACCATCATATCAAGTTTGTGGCAAACTTGTACTTGCTCTACACTATGGTTCAACCTTACAAACCTATTCACCAAGAATGGATGAAATGGATTAATATTTGTGCACTAAACGTTATTGTGTCATCTGTTACGACTAATTTTCTGTGTTTAAATTGCCGGAAAGTAAAATTTTTCACTAAGAACTTATCATATCATTAAAACAATATAATGGCTTGATTTATATAAATGTTTAAAAGTTAAAGTGGCTTTCATTTTAATGAATACTTTGTAGAATATTATACACTAGTTACGTTCAGAAAATTAGCAATATAGTTTTTTTTAAATGCAAAAGTACAGAAAAAAATCTTATTGAAAAACTTTACAAATTTCAGAAAAGTCTATTGTTAGTAGAATTTTTTTTTAAATTTCTTCAATACATGCGAAATAGCTTGTCAAAATTAAAATCATTTTTCTTTAAATTTTAACATCGTCTTACTTTTTAAACAGTTATAAAACATTCTATCACTTTTAAAGCGATTGCATAGATCTAAAAAAAGTACTAACGAAAAACATCGAGAATATAAAAGTGAATTACATGGAGAAGTCTAACTCTTTAATCTCTTCATGAGTATTGTGTACAAAACTAGCTCTAGCTTTGTATGTGTATTTCAAAATATGTAAAAAATTTGTGAAAAACATATTTGTTAATATTTTTTATAGCTTTCATACTATTTTGTTCTTTGCCTCTTTGCAATCATTTATTATAATTATTTCAATATGTAGGGTAAGTCTTGGGTAGATGGCCATAGCTTATTCAAATCGAAATAAAAGCAATAAGAATAGAGGCACAATAAAAGTTTATGCGTATTTTAAATTTTCGTATTTGTTCTCAACATATTTTGAGCGAATAATTATGGAACATTGAGATCAAAATATAGAAAAGAAGTTGTTTGAAATTAAACTAACAAGTGGCCATCTCTCCTTAATGTCAAGTAAAGATAGCCATCTAATTCAGTGAAGGAAAAGTGAAGTTAAAATATGGAAAATAACACATACAGCTAACCACGAAAACGAGGGAAGGAATTCTATCTTGGAAATTGAGAAAAAGAATCTAGTAAACAAAGTCTGATATACAGATTTAATCAATAACTTCCGACAAAACTTCGTTATATTTTTCAAAGTTTGCACAAGATTCTTGGTGGCATTGGAGGCTTCTTCACTGTAAACACACTGATATTCATCAAATTCTAAGTGTGTATAGAATCGGATAATATGTAAGGTTCTATCGAGTTGATTATAGAATTCTATGGATAATAATGTGGAATTGGAATGTAATATGCAGGATTCGTGCACTTCAGAAAAAATTTAATAGGTGATTTTAATATAGTAATAAAAAAAACTAAGAATTTCTTTTTATTAACTTTCATCTTAAAATTACGAAACCAAACCAAATGATAACCATAAACGAGCCCTAATATCCCGCAAATAGATTTATTTAGGGATATTATGCGTGATGTTGAAGACATATTACATACCTTATAATACATATTACTTTCTTTCCTTGGCAACCTATTTTTAGATTTTTTAAAGACCCATCGATGCTTGATTTGAAAATACAAAATAATGAGAAATAGCGATCTCTCATAAAGGTGATGATTCAGATAGCCAAGGAATTTATAGCGTCGCACTATAATATTCCTCTGCTTTCTTTCTCAGAAATAAAAAAATTTATCTAAGAACATATAATCTAGACTTATCCTAATTAAATATTTTAAAGCAACAGACAGGCTCAAAAACTATATATTTTAGCTTTATTTTATCTACTGTTTATAATGTCACGCCAATAATTTGTCTATTTAGAATATATGTAAGATTTTAATATTATATATTCTTGAATTAAAATCGTGTAAGTTTATAAATACGTAAAAGGAAATTATTAAAATTATTTTTCGTTAATCTCCGTTTAGATATTAAAAACAATACATTTCGTCGTTTAGGCTAAATTGTTCAAGCTTTTACATCAGAATGTAGGACAATTAAATCTAAAACAGCATTTCAGGTATTACTTTATATTATATCATAAAATTGTCTCATTATAAGTTGCCATTGAGTTGTTTTCTCATGAAAACAAGAATTTGATAATGTAAGCTATATTACGTTTTTCTTTCCGACCTATAAGATTGTTTTATTTTTCAATCTGTCAAATTGATGTACAAAAATCGAAAAAAATAAGAATTATGGTAAGGGAGCTATAATAAATTGTAACCGAGCATCAAATTCATCTGTTGGCTGTAACTTGGCTCTAGAGGAAATAAAAAAGATTTTTGTATAATGTTAGAAAAAAATCTTTAAGATTAATTAAGTGATTCTGTTTGACACGGTAATCAATATTGCGTTGTTTTTAAATGACGCAAACCATTAGACTGAACACGATAAGTAATTAATTTTCGTATAACTAAGCATGAAAAAATCGTTGCCAAAATCAAGTGTTTGCAGCACTTGTTGAACTAGTCAGAAAATTTAACTAAAGTAGATGAATAGGGATGAAACTATTACTTTCAAACTTAATTTAAAAGCTTCTACACACTATTAAACAATATTTTTCTATATCATTTTTTTAATTTATAATATAACATTATGTCACGTTTGAATATAAATGCTTAAATTTTTCCTTACTCTAATTAGGTAGTTTTATTTTATTTTATTTCTCTTAACACTTCATGTAATTATTTGTCTCGATTGAAGATGTAAACCTTTTCTTTTTCCAAAAATCTATGAACATGACCTGTTATATACACAACTTCTCAGTAATTTCTATACATCATTCTTTTATTTTTATTCCCTTTTTTAAACCTCATTTTCCATCGAAAACATGCAAAATACGATATATTAATACAGTATTAATGTAGAAGTTTCGTGTAAAATTACATGCATTCATTTCTGTTTGAAAAATTAGTTTAAAAAAAGATAGAAATATTTTAGTATGCATTTATTTTTTATTACAGTCATAGAGTCCGTTTTTACCTCAAAAAACGTATATAATGCTGGGCAACTTTTCAATGTTCTAATAATTTTTCTGTGAGATTTATAATATAAAAACTTGGTAGTAGTAAGCGCCATATAATGTTAAAATTATTTTTTTTTAAAATTTATTCAGAGCCCCTTGTTTTTACACTTTTTAAAATATGTTGATAAATTTTTAAAATCCACGTGTAAAGCAAAACACGGCAAAGTATGCAATCTGAAGTTATTTAATACGTGATTTTGAACACAACGGTATATAGACTGACGAGTAAAAGTCTTCGGTCTATATTTTGTTGCATATTTGAATACAAATAAAGGAAAAAAATTTTCTTAAGCAAAAAAGCCTTATGCGTCAATACATTGCGGTTTCGTTACACTGTTAGAATTTTCATTATAAAAGTATGGTAAAATAGCAGTTATCAGTCTGCCCATCCAATTAACCGTAAAGAATGCTTATTACCTTTACCGTTTTAATACCGTTTATAGCCAGTATGGTTTTAAAACCGTAAAAGACTGGTCACTGGTCATTGAAGATAGTTTAGCAGCTGTATGGGGCTGCGAGAATGAGAGTATCGTTTGATTATAGTTCAATGTCACAAATTGGGGAGCGCAGTACACTGGAAATTCTTCATGCATTGAAAGGATTGGAGGAAATATTGTGGTGTCTAAGCAGGGACTCGGACCCCCGTTTTGTCTGTCATGAGATTGATAGATTAGCTCTCTCGGCTTATAATGTGTGCCAATCTGCAAGGAACTAAGTGGCTTTATTAGGTGGTCCTAGTCGGTGCAATAAAAATTTGGTTAAAGTAGTTAATAAAGGTTTTTCTCTCAGTAAATAATTTAAATACCATCTTATGTATGGCTATTTGACTGCTTTGCTTCATTGTGGTAAAACAGCAGTGTTATTTAACTATTCTTTTCCGAGAAATTTCTAACAATGTACGCACTTTTTAAAAGATTCATACATTGCTTAAAGCAATATAATTTCTATACGCCATATGTTGACAGAAGTTATAAGATGTACTGACCATAGACTTTAACTTGCCGCGGTAAATAGTTTAAACCAACGACTCCCAAACGATATTCCGAGGAATCCTAGAGCTCTGTGAAAGAGTAAAAAAGGTTCCAGTATTTCGGACTTTTTTTAATAATTTTAAAACTGTCTGTAATTATATTTAAATCTAATCAATAATCTATAATTTACTAAATAACACAGTTATCTTAACGGAATTATTTAAAGTAAAATGCCAATAAAATGACATTTTTCCAAAAGTATATGCTAATATAATTTTTCTTTTAGCAATATACTGAATAAAGCATGAAAGGGACACTCATTTCAAGAAAACCGTTTTATTACTTCTGAATGTATAGAGAAACATGTTTCCCTAATAATCATTTTCAACGTTTAGAGCAATTTCTTTTAGTTTTCTCATCAACGAAAACCCTTATTTGACTTATTTGTTTGATTTTCCGCTTATGTAAGTTCATCAAAAGCAAACTAATCATGGACTAAATTCAGTTTCCAGACTACGAATTTAAATGCAGAACATGAAACCTAATTTAATATTAATTAATGTTAATTTTCTTTTCATTAAATATTTTCAAAATAAAGCAGCTTTTCTTTGGTTTATGAGCTCAAAATTGCCTTAATATGCATTATTTATAAATTATGTAACGACAACCTTGACCATACTGCTTCGACTGTGAGTTCTGCCAAAAAGAATACTGATCTTTTAAAAAATTGGAAACAGCTGGTTTAAACATATAAATAATACAGTAACTGATTATCAAGCTGCTTTGTTTTTGCACGCATGTCATAGTAGTAGAAATTTCGCAAAAAAAAAGAAAAAAAAGGGAAATTGCCAATTCACTTTTTTTGCAAATGTGTGAAGGCATGAACTGTTGAATTCATTCAAAAATTGGTGAACATATAGTTATTGAATCTAAGTGGCATATTTAGGATGAATTTGCAATAATATGAGAATACACATCAAACTGTCCTATATTATTGGAAGTTTTAAAAAATGAAATATTTACTTTTTATTTGCTATCGCTGTCATGAATAAGCCTTTGAAAATTTTTTTTTTTTGGAAAAAAGAAGTTTAAAAAAATAGTTTGAAACAACAAGCAGAAATCGAAAATAAAAAGCTAATATAAATTTGAAAAGCATATTCAATAACTTAAAGACGTTAAACATATTAGCACAGTCATAATGATAAAAAAATAATCTAATAAGATTATGTAATTTAATCATCATAACATAATTATATTCTTCGTATTGTAATTCATACTTTCCTTAATTGGTAAAAAGAAAAGAAAAACATCCAACGCATTACATATTGTTAATTTTCTTCAGGATAATTTACTCTTACAATTAATTATTACTCTCAATCGCTTTCAAATTCATTCGTGAAAAATATTGATTGTATACTGTTTGAAAAAAAAAAGAATAAATTAAATAAAGCGTTTTAACACACAAAAAAGTCACGAGAAAAGAAATTTTTTAAAAAAGCTTTTTGCTCCTCTGTAATATTATTAAAACTACATTGCTTGCAATTAAATTTAAATTCATACTTTCTAATGCTATAGCTTTTTCTTCAACGTCATAATGCATATTATTTATTCATTTTAATTATTTCTTAAAGCAATCTAACTTACCTAACCATTACGTCGGTAAAATTAATTTAGTTAAGCAAAAGTAATTATAAATTCTCTCTTCACAAAACTAGTAGTAATATTTATCTATTAATTACTTGTGTTGTTAAATATCCATTTGCAGTAATTAATTATTTATTATACAGGTCGAGAAGCATTTAAAATTATTCTTTCCTTCTAAAGAAACTTTTACTAGTTAAAATATTAATCTTAGCATGTTACGTCATTCCGCTTTTTTTTTAATTAAGAGACATTTTTAGTTTCGCATTTGTGCTCTTTAAGAAATCACAAAATGTTTAGTAATTATGTTCTTTTCATTTTTTTATTCTATTTGTAAAATTACTGTATCATTTATTTTATTCATTCTTCTTAGACAAGTAAGTAGACAGTTAAAAAATTTTTAAGCAAACAAGAACAAGTTATGTTATCATTATAAAATTATATTCTTGTATATATATATATATATATATATATATATATATATATATATATATATATATATATATATATATATATATATATATATATATATATATATATATATATATATATATATATATATATATATTTATATATAAACTATATATAAACTTTTACTTTTGATGTCCCAATGTCCTAATTCAATTTAATTTACTGTATATTTTTAGTAAATGCAGATATATAGAATTTGGTATTTTAAAATAATACACCAGGTACAGTTGAATTGCAATGTCTTAGCCTCTTATTTAACTGAAAATAAATCAACTTTTCATTGAAAATAGTTTTAATTTATCCTGTTTCAAAAATTATGTTATTTGTAATATTCAGCATAACTTATCTAATACACTGTTTTAAAATTACTTCTGAAAAAAAAAAGCATTTTAATGCTGTCCCAGAATTTTCCACTCTTCTGCTTTGCTACCATAATTATTCTATCAAATTATTTATGCTGTGTTGTCAAAAAGGTGTCCCAATGCTTCCTGTTTGGCCTATTTTTAGATAACGAGGTTGTTTTTAAAACTGTCAATATAATTACTGCAATCTTAGAAAATGACACTCTGACAAGGTGAGGATGCTTCATTTACTCTCCCCTCTCATACTAGCATAATAGTTTTAAATTTATTGTTTTATTGCTCAGTTGATTTTTTAATGGTAAGGTCAAATTGCGTTTTTCAGTTTTATATAAACATTTCTTCTTTTCAATTGGACCTGTCCAAATAGATTGACTTGCAATTCTTTTCTCCATCTGTTACTTTTTCACTCTGTTACCATTTTCTTGGTAACTTTGTTAATAGACTTTTAATGTAGTATTTCATTAAATATTAAGTTTATTGAAATAATTATGTATCTGTGGCATTGATGCATATTGTTTCATATATGAATATTTGTATATGTTTTTTTGTATTGCATTTTATTTTACCAAATTAATATACATAGCTTAATTATATGGCAAGCAATATCATTAAGTTAATTCAACTGTGTATTTTTGTTACATTAATATTTTTTTATTAAGAATATTGATTGGGATGTTATTACCCCCTATTTATTGTAATTTAGTTTGAGTGTCAACTAAGCTATTTTTGTTTTTATATCGGATTTAAATATTTAAATAGAATTGCTTATTATTTAAATAATTGCATATTGGAATATGAATAGTTAATATCTATTTGGAATAATTTTTAGTATAATTCATATTAAGAAAATGTAATAATATTCTTATTTTATTTCACAATTTTTTTACTGGTTTGTTAATGGTTTCCGTTGCTTTTGTATTGTTACCATCCTTAACCAAGCATCCTTTTCTGGTGTGAATAACTGTGTGCTCTTTTGTGTATGAGAATCCTCTCATCACCCGTTTAAAAATAATATAATTTAGCTGTCAACAGCTCCACCAAAAATTTTAACACCTGCAATCCGGTTCTGACGTTCAGGTGACTTTAATCCTTTGTCAGTAAGTTCTAGAACATTATTTTTTCGTATTGCATCACCCCTTTTAACCAATTCAATTTTTTCGTTAGATTTTACCCCTTTTATTGCCAAGTATGGCCGATTTTTAAGCAAATCCTTAAACTCTTATTTGGCGAACATTTGCTCCCGAACCAGCCATTTTCGCCAAAGAACACTAGCATAAAAATCGAGGAGTGATGTCATAATACATAGAGTTCATTCAATTTTTGTGTTCACACTTTTTCTCTGGGATTATGTATAGGACTATGCCTATTTAAATTTTCTGGTGTTGATGTAATGATTTGTAATGAAACTTTTCGAATAAAATGTTTTCGTATTTTGTAAAAGATTCTCTAGTTTTTTGTTAGTACTTATGTTACTTGTTTGACGGTAATGGGCGAGTAATGAATTATTTTTATCTTAAGTATATTTATGTTTTTGCTTTTTCAATGTGATGTATTCTGCCGGACCTCGTGGCACGTGCTTTGGTTCCACACTATACCTTTTAAATTTAATTTTTCTAAATTATTTATTTTTGCTATTTTATCTTTTCGGCCATTTAATCTTTAGCCTTTTTACACGTTTTAATCACCCCACTATAGTATCGATGTTTGTAGGTCTAAAATTCAGTAATTTGCAATATTTAGCACTACCACTATTCTTCTCTTATGTTACTTTTTCCCGCATTAAAATTTATTTCCCTATATAATTTAACAAAATACAATTTTAGAAATTTACAGTGTAAATTTAACTGGAGTGTAAATTTTTTATTGTTTTTGATAAGCTTTTTTTCATACACTTTTGATCATTGGTAACAGAAGGGAACATAATTTCATGTACCAAATCAAAAAGCGCATTGCTATTTTTAGTTTCAAAGACAAAAGCAATCCAATCTGCATTTATTTAAGAAGTAACTCTAATATTCAATTTTTTAAAGAAACATTTTTCTAAACGCCTCTCCATTTCGAAAATGACCCACCAGCACATATTTAATGCTTATCCATGATAATACATATTTATTATTTATTTTCATTTCATCAATTGAATCAAATAATAATAATATTTAAATTGCTGAAAATCGTAGCTAGTAAAGTTTTTTTAAATCGTGAAGATTCAGTTTCCGTTTTCTACTCTTAACGAACGGTGTCGGTTATAACTATTCAGATGAAATCCATTAGCCCTGACTTTCGAGGACAACCTGAATAGGAAAATAACAGTTTGATTCAATTTATAATTGTATCTAATTTCATAATATGTATTATTTAAACATTTAAAACGAAGATTTACTCGATTTACTGATAAATATAACTCTGCTAGGTATGTTATAATTAATATAAATCCTTCCTTAAATAGCTTATAGTTCTTTGTTAAATAATATGAACTAGTCAAATTAAAATAATTTTACAAACAGGGATTGATGTATGTAGATTTTTATTGCTTTTTGTTTTTTAAGAGTAAGAAATTTAAAGCCATGAATGAATGCAATCTTTTTTACAGCATTTTCAAATCCCTTGCTTAAATATAAAATCAAATATCAAGCCATCAAAACAAGAGGAAATAAATCACATATATTGTCGCTGCGAAAAACTACTTACTTTATTGAATTTATTTTATTAACCATGTAGAAAACTGTTTCTAAGGAAGACATGTTTGATTAAGTCTACATTACCAAAAACAAAATATTTTTCCTCTCCTATCAAAAAACTTCTACAGCGACTGTTGTTTTCCATTATATGGTCGTCTATTTATTTCACTCGCACTGTGAAATGAATGTTAACTCAATAACTTACTTTTTCTTCAAAACGAAGGCAATGGGGACCATCTAAGTCGCTTAAATCAATTGGATTTTAGCAACTCTTTGCAAATGGTGGTGGCTAGAACAATTGAGATCTAATTCATAGGCTTAGGCTTTCAGAGGAGAACCACCTTAATATAATAGTTTACTTTGATTCATAAATTTATTTAATCCTATAAGATGGATAATTCAAATACGCTGTTATAATTTTCATTCTATGATTATGATCAGGATTTTTCATCTTTACGGTTTTGAGACAGCTTTCAAGTATGGTAGAGAAAAAAAATGAATAAAACACTATACAGTTGTTTAACCATTTACAACTAGCTTGGGTTTCAAAAGCGTAAGAAAGAAATCTAACTGGATATTGGAGTTAGGGTTTTTGTCAGGTAATAGGTAACGGGCTTTGGAGTAGTAGGTTGTGGTTGCATTCTATCAAATACACTATGGAAGGTTCAATTAGTTTATTTGGTTGTTTCACCTATTGTAAGTGTTAAGGAGTATAAGATTCTATTATGTTTAACAGCTTTATGGTATTGCCATGTATGCGAGAATGAAAGTATGAAAGCATCATATTCTAACTGTCCAGGATCACAAATTGGGGAGAACAGGACAAACTTTTGTGTGTTTAGATATGTTAAAGGGAATTGAGGAAATATTGTGACGTCAGCGCTGGGACTCAAATCCACGTTCTGTAGATCATGAGATTGATAGATTGACTCTCGGCTATAATATATACTAAGCTGCAAGGTTTTAAGTGGCTTTATAAGGTGAATCTAGTTGGTGAGATAAAATTCTGGTTATTTAATAGTATTTGGTGAAAGCATTTAATAAACGGTTTTTCACACAGTCAGTTTGAATGACATTTCATTTATGGTTCTTTGACAGTTTTGTTTGTAGTAATAAGATAAAATGAAAGTTTAATAAATAAATGTTTAATCATTTTTCGGTAAAAGTTTTAGCTATATAATGTAATATAATATAATATTATAATATAATATAATATAATATAATATAATATAATATAATATAATATAATATAATATAATATAATATAATATAATATAATATAATATAATATAATATAATATAATATAATATAATATAATATAATATAATAATATAATGTAATATCATATGCACAATTCAAATAGTAAAAGAAAATGTAGTCCATTTGCTATTTATCCTATATCTTTTATCCATGTTGCAATAAATAAATAATAGTTATAAATACATAAAAAAATCAAACATAAGTTTAAACACAAATAATACTATTTACGCTTTAACTTTTACTGCATTTTCAACAGTAAAAAATTTTAAGCAATGATACGTGCAATATTCTATTTAACGACGTTCCCAAATTTCTTGTATTAAAATGTATTGACCAATTGAAAACAATCAAAAAGAAAGCACAGAAATTACCGTTGCGAAAAATTACTTATCACACAGAATTTCCTCTACTACCCCTTTAGAAAACCACCCACAAGAAAGAAATGCTTGATCAAGGCTATATTACCAGAAACGAAATCCGCCATCAAAAAAACATCGACAACATCTGTTGTTCTCCATAAAACGGTCGCCCGCCTATTTCGCTCGCACTTTCAAATGCATACTACCACACAGCTTTTACCCAGTTTCTTAAATGTTTATACGTTTCGCTATAAACTAACTCATCTAGTTACACCGAACGAATTCAGCTTAAGAAAAAAAAAGTATTAACTTTCCCCATTACTTTCCGATATTATATCCACAAATCAGTCGCAGTCTCATAGTTTCCAAGAGGTTTATGTCATTTAAGGTTTCGCTCTCGGATTTGGTTTATGTCGTTTACAGTATATAACCTTTTTTTTCATCTAGTTCTTAGCTTTAATGAAATAAAAAGAACACTAAAACTCTCATGGGAAACAGCTTTGATTTTTGTGTTATAGCTGATTGAATTGAAAAAGTAAGATAGATTGAGAGTGACATCTAAAACCATACATTTTTTTCTATTTAATTGTTTAGACTTTTATTAGATTCAAAGTTTTATGTCCTTTCAAAAACTGTTCCACCACTTACTGTTTTCTAGGCAATTTTTATCCTCATTATTTACTTTATTTATTAGTTTAATATTTTAATTTATCTTGAGCTTTATTTTTTGGTATATTTTAGTAACTTTTCAATAAATAGTTCTCGCTTTGAATAATAATGATTTTTCGATTATGAACTATGTACGTTTACTAATAATAATTATTAATATCAATAATTATTATGATTATTATTAATAATAATAAATTATTTTAATAAATATTATTATTAATATTTATTAATAAAGATTATTATTATTAATATTTATTAAAAACAATTTATTATAAAAATCAATAATAATTATTGATATTTGAAATTTTTGAATAAAAAGTTAGCCAATCGGTCAGACTTACGCTTTATATCGATCAAATAATTTCTTATTTTATTTTAAATAAAGGAAATTTAAAATACTTTTCGAAAACTCAAGTTTTTCTCTTGAGATGTTTTTTTATTTATATTTATTCATTGGTTTACATTTTCTGAAAAAAACCCCAGACATTTAAATTAATATTTGATAAAATAATTACAGTAGTACAAATGAAATTACATAATAAATGAAACTGTTATGTAATTTCATAGATATAGAGATAATATAAAAGATGAAAAATCGCCGGCTTTTAGTGAAATAAATTTTTCACGTCTCCTTATTTAAATTTTTTATACCTCATTATGTGAATTTAAAGTTCTGATTTTATGTTCATATTTCAGAGAACAGCATTGACTTCTCTACACAAATTAAAATATGAGTGATATTTAAGACTTTTGTTCATGAAATATAAAGATGTTGACTGTTTTGAATTATTTGTTTGATTCATTAAAACTTACCATCTAAGATCTTAAAATCCAAAATTTAATATATAAATTCATAAGAATTTGATAGTAGATGTTAATTCTAGATATGACAAAAGTAATGAATTAGTTTAAATTATTCATTGACAAGGTGGGATGAAATAATATTTGGAACTACGAATGATTTTTTCTTAGTTTTAAATATAAAACATTATTTATCTCTATCATATCGTTATATCTAAAATAATAATTTTAATCAAAAATAAAATGATGAGAATCAATAAAATAATGGATAGAAATTTCGTCATAATGAATTATGATTTATCATTTCATTTAAAATGTTGTCTACAGATAGTAAGTGCGGTTATATTTAAAACTACATAGTTACTTTGTTTAAGCAATGATTTGGAAATACGTGACAAATAAATGTGGAATATACGTTATTACGTTAAAAAAAAAATAAATATATGTGCTCAAATAATAGTTCAAATTTCAATTACGAGAAAAGAAAAGGACAAACGTACGTAACAAACCACATGAATTGAAGACACAAAATTTTATTTATTCTAAGCATATGTTCATAAACCTCTCATTTTTGTACAAAGTGTGTTATAGTGAGTTCAGTATGATGAAGATTTCTTGATTTCTGCAGCAACAATGACGCGTTATATTTGCTTTCAATTCCTTTTCATTTGAAAGTCGCTTTCCGTCCTCTTACTTTGTAACGCATTCCTAACTTTCCCAATTTACTTATAATCTCTTTCCTCTATTAATGGAAAGGAGTGATTTTATGGCAGTAACTACTGACTTTTTAAATCGCTCTGAATTGCAATTCGTCTTTATTAATGAGCTATATTAGAACCATGTTTCAAAATTTAAAATCTTCATTATTATTATCATTATTATTATTTTAATTATTACTATTATTATTATTATTATTGTTATTATTTTTACTATTATTATTATTATTATTATTATTATAAGGTAGAATTTTTCCCTTTGACCATATAACGTATAGGCCAAGTTTCGTAGTCATCCATCCATCACATTGTTTCTCAACGGGGGCGGTGGGAGTATGCCGAGGGGCGATGGACTTGTTTTGGGCGTTAGGGGGGCGTTGAATATGTTTTGGGAAGTAGGGGGGCGATGAGCATGTTTTGTTATTCAAATTTAACTTTATAACTCTCAAATAAAATTATTAAATAAAGATTTATATAATAAATAAAATTAATCTAAACTTAATATTAAAGAAAAAAAATTTAATTTAAATAATAAATTAAGATTATCTGATACACCATTTGTACCAGCAATAAAAGGAACGTATGTGGCACCTATTCTCCGATCTAAACCAGCACAGTGTAGCGCAGAAGTCAGTAGTGTTTGCCTCTGACTCATTTAAGCCATTTAGTGGAAATTGAAGTGCATGCGCTTTTAGTATGAATGTTCGATTTGACCGTCTTTCTTATGATGGTTTTCGTTCGCTTCAATTAAGTTTTTCCCCAGTTTCGATTCGATTTTACTGTTTATTTAGCCAGGTATGCGGGTTAATTAGTTCTTTGCCGTAAATTATTAATTAATTTGAAGAAATAGTTGATTTTCTTTCATCGTTTGTATTTTGCTGCCACCAACAATGTCGGTTAACATAAATAAGTGTCGTCAGTACAGTGTCACGCACTTGAAGTTTGGATTTGTTCAATCACTGTCGAACTCTCAACTACCCATGTGTTTATTTTATAGCAAAGTTCTTTCTAATGAGGCAATGGAAACTTCTCATTAGTAGGAGCATTTGCAAAAAATTCATCATAACAAACAAAATAAAGATTTGTCATTTTTCACGAACATCAAAAACAGGTTTCCCTACTGTCTTTGGCTCACTAGCAATCTCATCACGACAAAATGCGACGAAGGTTTGATTGCCACCTATAATATATAAAAATTAATTGCTAAATTTGGGAAAGCTCATACCATCAGTAAAGAGTTGATACTCCCGGCTGTCGAGGAAGTTTTAGAAACAGTTTTGCACCTTCCAGTAGCAGCGAATTTAATCAAAAATATCCAATTAAGCAACGATACAGTGCGGGAACGAAATGGTGAGATGGTTAAAGACGTTGAAGTTTCTTTATGCAAACTTTTGATATCCAGCGAATTTTCCCTTCAAGTTGATCAATCAATCTCGCTATGCAATGCAGGATTTACTGTAGGCGTAGGTCCTGTTTGTGAAAGAAAGGAAAACTATTGAGGAGATGCTTTCTGCTTGTTCGTAGATACCAGAAGTGAATCTATTTTTAATGTTGTCAAATATTATTTTAAAGAGTAAAACATTCCTCTTGCGAATATTCTATCTGTTGTCACTAACGAAGCTCCTGCAATAGTGGATCGACATGGTGGGTTTATCGCCTTTTAGAAGAGGGAGTTATCATATATTTTCGCTGTTCACTGCGTGATTCACAGACAGCATTTAGTAGGAAAAAAATAAAAGCGACAGTTTGCATCAGTCACAGCAATGTGTCATACCTGCTGTGAACAAAATTCGCAGTAATGCTCTCAACGATTGATTATTCAGACAGCTATTTAAGAAAAACGATGAAGAATATCTCTTGCTACTACTCATCGAGATTCACTGGCTTTCCAAAGGTGCATGCCTCAAAAGGTTTTGGAATCTTTTCGACTCTGTTCTTGAGTTCCTCGAAGACAGAGATGTTGCTCTGAGAGACAGATTGCTAGAATTTAGGTTGACGTTGGCGGATTTATTTGCAAAATTTATTGGCTTTAATTTACAACTTCAATTCAACGAGCTCAATTTGATCCCCACAAAATCAGCTACGTCTACCTTTCTAAGAAAACTCATTTTGTGGAGGCAGAATTTTGGTAGGAATGAGTTCAGCCAATTTCCAATCTTATCATATCTTAAAAAGGGTGACGAAATTACCTCTGATAATGCACAAGAATATTGTCAACACCTTGACTCTTTGCACATGGACTTTTCTGACCATTTCAAAGATGTTTTGTCCCTGGAAGTCCCTCAATGGGTTATAAACCCTTTTGTGAATATTGAAACAGCAGAGGTTCAGATTCAGGAGGAATTGGTTGAACTTTAAACTAATGAAGCTTTGAAATGGTGATCGTCTCACAAAAGTTTGGCTTCAAGGTAACATCAGTCGCCTTTACCCTGGACTGCGGAATATCGCCAAAAGTTTTTTAATCGCCCTTCCTTTCTCCATCTTTTCGAGCGCAGATTCAGTGCTATGTAGTCGCAAAAAAGATAAATCGACTCGAGATCGTGCTACGAAGGGATTTGCGTCTTCACCTCACTAAAAATATTGAACCGAACGTTATACTAATAAAGTTACTTGATTGTTTCGTTGATACTACTTGTTTCGTTGAAACACCCGAAAAATTATTTTTGGGTGTTTGTATGATCTATATTGTTTTTTCAATTATCTAACTAAGAATAAACGACTATTTTTAAGCATATTTTTTGTTTGCATTTTTTTCATTACCATTACCGTATTTATTTTGATTATGACAAATAGACTGCGATTACCTGCCGGGATAAAAGTATCGAGTTAACGTACACATTAATTTAAAAAAAAATTAACGCGTAAAAAAAACTGGAATTTCCCAAAGGATTTTTGCTCCTTAAGGGGGCGGCAACGCTAAAAAGGTTGAGAATCTATGATCCATCAGATCAACTATATGTTTGTTTAAACAATAGGTATAAGTTTACATTCTAAACAAATTTTTGAAAAATCTAGAAATTTGTACTGCTACATTTGAGAAAAAGCCCTAGGGCCGTAATTGTAATAAACTTAATCAAAATTAGTAAAATTGCTCTTTAATTTTGATGGTTATTATTAAATCTTCCAAACTCAATTCAGTGGTATGACCATTTTTCCATGGTGATTATTTCATCAGTGTATGGACACAAATGTCCCATTCTCCTCTCACGATCCTCAACTACTTCGGTGACTTGCGATCCTGAACAACAAACAAACAACTCTCTGTCTCATCTGCAGATGGCAGCAAAGTATTATTTCGCATCGTTCCATGATTCGCCTTGATTCGAAAAAAATAAATAAATAAAAATAATTGAAGCGAAATCCCCAAGCTGAAGATAGCTTTTACGAGAATAACGTTAAATGCGATTTTCGGCCCCATGTATTTTACGAGAAAAAGCCTTTACAGACAGACCTGTAATTTTATGATAAAAGCTTCATATGAATATATTTATTTTTCAACTAGAAAGTATTTTGTCGGTCCCTAATCGTAATCTTAATACGAACTCCGAATGTCAATGCCTGTATTAAACTTTTTAGAGTGTTATCAGCAACCTTAAGTTATAATGACGTTTAACATGTTGTTGAGGAATATTTTCAACTTTATAAGATGTGACGGATTCATTTGCTCCAAATTTAATTGCATAATGATTAGCCTTTTTTTTCCAAAAATATGGCTGGTTTTACTTCAATGCCAATTAAATTTGATGAAAAAAGATAAAATTATATTATTTTTTGTTGTTTAACATAAAATGTTTAGCTATTATTTTAGTGCTTTGATAAAATTTTGGTCTCGAAGAATCATTCATTTAGATACCATATTTTTAAAAAATATTAAATTAAATACCATATTTTTAAAAGATATTAAATTAAATTCAAATTTTTGCCCCTTTTTTCATGACACTCATGGCAAAAGTCATTTTACTTTATTTCCATAATCAGTACTGATGAAAAATAATCACGAAAAATTAATTTATTGTTGCTCTATGCAATATTTTTCATGTTTTATTTTGTATCTAACTGCACTTGCTTTTTTATTAAAAGAAATATATATGAAATTAAAAAAAAATATTGAAAATGTATGTGAAATAACCTCTGTCATTTTTCGCTCAATATTTGTTTTTCACACTTATCTCTGCATTTTCAAAATTTATTTTTAAAAAAATAAGAATGACATATTAGCAGAAGAATAGATAAAACTAAGAAATTTTATTAACAAAATGAATAAAATTATTCTAACAAATGTAAAGTATTCTGTCATTTGTAACATAATGTTTTAGGAAAAAAGAAAATTTAATTAAATTCTTTCAAAGTTTATAACCTTTTTTTTCTCAATTTCGAACTTGAAGCAAACTTATTTATTTAAAGAAATACATCTTACGTAAGTAGCTTTTTTGAACAACTAATTTATTTCACCAACATCTGGTATCCAATTTAAAATTAATTTAATTAGAGACTGTCAGATAGGAAAACCAAATTAGATCTAAATATATTAATATTTTATAGCATGTTTTTTTTTCTTAATCCTTTCATGAGCAATATATTATTTAATCAAAGGAATTATTGTGTTTTAATAATCCATGGACGTTAAATAAACATTTAAAAAATGAAATAAAAATTTTCAAAAGATTTTATTTTAAAATATATAAATTAAAATGTATAAAAATATAATTAAAAATTATTTAAATATATTTAAAATATACTTAAATATATTTAAAATATACTTAAATATATTAAAAATATACTTAAAGTATATTAAAAATATACTTAAAATATACTTAAAATCTACTTAAAATATACTTAAAATCGTTTATTAAAGACACGTATAATTATGTTTATAAAAGACACGTTTATTTTCAGTATTCCAAAATCAGATCTTTCTCTGCATTTCTTCCATTCCGGAAAAGGAAAATTCCACTTTATCTTTCATGATTGAGCTTCTTGAAAAACTGAACTTCTGTCACTCAAAAAGTGTGTAATTTATTTTTAATTCTATTAAATATTTTAAGCAAAGTGGTGTAAATTCCGAAAATATATATTTAAAATATACTTAAAATATATTTAAAATATAAATATATGTATTCACGTTTATATGAATAAAATACTTTGAAATGAATGCAACATTCAAACAAGTGTGTAATTTATTTTTAATTCCATTAAATATTTTAAAAAAAGTGGTGTAAATTCCGAAATTGGTATTCTTAAGTACAAACCTTTCAAAATTTGATTATAAAATAATAACTTTCTATACTGTTTTAGTCTCAGCATGAAATGCTAAGCGATATTTCAAGAAAATTTTATATCACGTTAGTGTATAATTATGTTTATAAAAGACACGTTCATTTTCAGTATTCCGAAATCAGCTCTTTCTCTGCATTTCTTCGATTCCGGAAAAGGAAAATTCCACCTTATCTTTCATGATTGAGCTTCTTGAAAAACTGAATTTCTGTCACTCAAAAAGTGTGTAATTTATTTTTAATTCTATTAAATATTTTAAACAAAGTGGAGTAAATTCCGAAAATATATTTTTAAGTACAAACCTTTCAAAATTTGATTATAAAATAATTGCTTTCTATACTGTTTTTGTCTCAACAAGAAATGCTAAGCGATATTTCATGAAAATTTTATATCACGTTAGTGTATAATTATGTTCATAAAAGACACGTTCATTTTCAGTATTCCAAAATCAGATCTTTCTCTGCATTTCTTCGATTCCGGAAAAGAAAAATGCCACTTTATCTTTCATGATTAAGCTTCATGAAAAACTGAATTCCTGTCACTCAAAAAGGAACTGGTATAAATATAAAACTTAATAAAATGACAGCAACGAACTTGATAGGCTTGTATTATTAAGTATAAAATAAATTAAAATTCCATGATATAATCAAATATTAGCTACCAAATCTTATCCTAATAATGTAATATATTTTCAATATTGTGTTTCGTTTTTTTTCTTTCTTTGCAATATTATGTCAGTTCATGTCATTTCCGAACTTGAAATGTTTGGAAAAGCTTCTGAATTCTACTTAATTACAATTCCACTTTTCAAAAGAAAAAAAATTCAAATGTATCAAAATCTTATTTAAATTTCGAGACGCTCAATATTTATAATGGTATTATAAATATTATCAGAGGAGAGTCCATTCAGGGGAATGATGAGGAAAAACTAATTATTAAAAACGAAATTTCCTTAAATGAACGCTCTACTTATCGGAGAACAGAACATTGGAAATTCTCATTTTGTTTGAAATTAATAACAATTTATTCGAACAATGTCAGCCATAGTTTCGTAATTCCGATTTTTTATTAATGTAATTAGTTAATTGGGGTGGTTTGATGAAACATACAATATATCAAATTCTATAATAAAATTCTATCTATAGAAACATTCGAATTCCAATAACTTATATTTCTATAAGGTCATATCATGCACTCAGTTGCACTAAAATGTACAATACAGACGCATAAGTGTTAGTAAAGTTGCTTTTACATTACGAATCATTAATTTTGGATACATTAATGCACTGAATCATAAAATAAGATTAATTTGTTAATTGTACATACACACAGTACATAGATAATATTATCATGAATTTAAACTAGGATAAATAGAGTAGAAGCGAATCGAATATTAATGTTAGACAAATAATCAATGCAATTGACAGTTAGGTGAAAAGTAATAATCATCCTTATTACATAACTAAATTCATTCAAGCATTTTGAAATTAGGAGTTTTTCTGTCGAATACAGCTTAGTAGTACAGAAGTAGTTCAGCGTAGGAAGCAACAAATTCACACTTCCTTGTAATCGATTGTAAATAAACTACTAACGATATTAAAAGTATGCCAAAATTGGCTTTTTCGAAAGCGTCAATAATTCAATCATCGTTTACGAACTCTCCACTGTGTCTATGTTTATACCTAAAATATTCTCTTTAGTGAGCGTGAATGTTTAATTTGGTGTTAACTTGAAGTTAAATGTTCTTTAGGGCACATTTTTAGAATGTTCAACTCAAAATTCGAGATATATTATACCACAGTTTACTCAGTATAAATACAATAAATAGCCTGGTATTCGATTTTTGGAATTGATAAGCAATGATTTTTCTGATCAACAAATAGAACAATGCATAAAATTTATTGGGAATGCTGAAGAATTCTAAAATTTAACATACTATCTGTCAGACATTACAATTATAATAAAAATATTTATTGCAATCTTAATTATAGTACATTAGTATAAAAAATAAAACAATGGGATCAAGTAAACCAAGTTTTTGAACTAAATTATTATTTTTTGTCTATTTTTAAACAGAAAAGTACTGTAATAATTGCTACAGGCTGAAGGCATAAGTTCTCTACATTAAAAAAAACATTGGATATTAGAACCATCATATTTATGTTGATTTGATTATTAAATGCATTCAAAATCTTAAAAAACTTACTGCAAGGAACCCAATTTTAGAGTAGCTATATGTATTCTATAACCAATTTCACATCTTAATGAATAAAAAGCTACAAAACATTTTTGTTATCATGCTATGGAAACATGGTTAGCATACATTTTCAATGGCCTGAAACGCGGGTGCTTCGAAAATAACAAAAGGTGACATTTTCAACTGCACTTTGAGGGGACTTTGTCTAACCATTTGTAAGCCATATTTTTCCAATAAAGTAAATGCAAATTAAGTTTGCTTAAGCTTATGTTTTGACAAGGTAATTGAATTGCATGTTTTCAGTTCGCAGTAGGTTTTGTGATGCTACGCAAACTTATTTGGAATATTAGTAGCTGCTTCTATAAAATTAATACGAATAGGACGTCCAAAAGAGTTGCTATTTTATTAACTTTTCTCTCTAGTTTTCATTAATGGGACAATTCATTTGCTTTAAAACGCATTTCCATCGTTCATTTCATCGTGGTAGGATTTCGGAAACCTGCGAATTATTAAAAAAATTTGCAATAATTAGTAACAGTTAGTAGTACTTAGTAATTCCAAAAAAATAGTCATTTTATCAAACCAAGTAAAGTTTTTGGAATTACTAAAAGTTGATTAAAAAATGTTTATTATTCTGATAAAAGGCATAAAATATTTTGTTAATAGACTTTTAATCTTGGGCAATACTTGCGATTTAACATTGGAATTATTTTCGTTGCTTATAGTATCCGACTAGTTTCGACAACTTCATTTTTTAAATATTAATATAAAATTTAAAAAAAAAACTAGTTTATATATTTTATTATGCGTAAAAAACTTAAAAGGCTAGGGAAAATATTATTATTAATATTAATATTGTTTAATGTCGACCAGGTAGCCGAGTGGTTAGCGTGCCTGACTGCGGAGGCGATGGTTGCGGGTTCGAGTCCTGCTCAGGGCATGGATATTTCTTTCTCTCTGTATTCTATGTCCTTTCTCCTTCGTATAAATGTGACCCTCCCTATAAACGGGTTTGTGGTTGCGTGACGTGGGCGACGCTGCTCCACCGCCGTGGCTTCGCCACAGATGCCCACTGGGTAACGAGAAGAGAGCAGCAGTTCTGGCATAAAAGGCCAATGGGACAATACATCCCAAGTGTCTGCCATTAAAAAAAAATATAATAATTTAATGTCCGTTCTTAGGTAAAAAAAAAAGAATTTTTTGTACACACGTTAAACACTGTAAAAAAATTTCTATCGCGTTAAACAAAACTCCTTTGAGGACTTTTATTTATAAGGCTATCAACTATGGTTTAAACACTCATCGTAGAATCAAGTGTATATGAGTTAGGAATCAATGTAGTTAAAAAAGCTAATTTATAAAAATGTCCTCATTTGTCTGCGAAAAAAACTAGAATAAAAAATGAATTTCTACATTTTGTTCTTAGTCTGTACTTCAAAACATGTGTGCTATAATCATAAACACTCGTAGAAAATTTTAGACAATTATTTTTAAAACATGAGATATCGTGTTTAAGGTAGTGTAAAATGTCAAAAACATCTGATTTTGAGATAAACTCATTTGAAGACCAAAAATCATTCGTCTATCTATTGTAATTCCCTTCCACAAAAACTTCATTAACTTTGCAAATAATTGAAGTTCAAACAAAAGTAAAGTATTTTTAGAAAACTAAGAGTACCGGAGTTCTAAATTTATAAGACACTCATTTTCGAAAATTTTAAGCAAAATCATGTTTTTGCATAGCACACTTACCTTACGCAAACTTTCAAAGCAAGCATCTGAAGACTAAACCAAAGTTTCGAAGTAGTTTCTTGGTAAATGTTAGTAAATTACTTCATTGATTTGTTTTACCACATAGTACTAAAACCATATGACTTTTTTCTTACTATTTTGTTTAACATTTTCAACAACATGGTTTAGATTTCCATTGCCTCATGCTTGCTCTGTGACTTATTTTAATATGCATGATTCGCAATTGCAATAACATGTTTTATTGATATTCAGCGTCTAATTACGCTTTTTCAGTGTTTAGAAATTGCTTAGTATTAAATAACACTAGGTAAAAATTTATGAAATATAATAAAGACTTTCCGACGTAAAGTAATTCCTCAATAAAATACAATTTAATTTAATTTAATAATTGATAAATTCAAATTAAATTAAGCTACTCAAAACAGATATTCTGAGCAAGGATGTGAATAGTGTCAGTTAAAAAGTAAAATGATATTTTCCTTTGAAAGTCAGATAAAATAGATCTAGTAGCAATAAGTTTGAAAATAGTATTTACACTATCTAATTTTAAACAGAAAGCATAACCTTAAACAATCTTTATAAAATCTAATTATTCATTCCAAATTATAAGTGAAAACGAACCAAAATTGAGAAATCTTTCCTCATTGCTGCTCAGTAAAATTCTTTTTCCTAGATTTAAAAAGACGAATGCTTAAAAGCCTTGATTTAATTATTCATTTAAAGCTTCAAGTTGTTTCATTTTTATGAAGACATTAAGCTCAAATATAAAGAGCTTCATTTCCTCAATAAAGAGAAATGAAAACTATTTCTATCCTCTATCATCTCGAATCATTTCCAATAAGCTTTTCTTTTTTGAATTAAATATAAGAGTAATAAAATAATGCCAATAAAGACAGAAATCTGCATGTAATTTGAGGGGCATTAAGTACTCTTGATTTGGGGAGGACATTAAACCGTAATTCTTCTTCACATTGCCCCATTAGTGACAAAACAATCTGTGGGCATAAGGAACCTCAACTAAATTTCGATATTCAAAAAAGTATCACAATATCCAACCTTAAAAACATCAATGGAAATTATTTAAGCGCGAATTAACGATGAAAAGCAAAATCAAAACCACTTCAGTCTTTAGTAGTATTAATTTACTTATTTTTCTCGAATGGAATTTCTCCCAAAAGGTTGTAAAGATAAAGCAAAGTGAAGAAAACATTCGACACTCACCCAAACATTCGACACTCGAGTGAGTTCATGGTATCTTTTTGAATGTTCAAATGGAATGAAAGAAAAGAGATTGAATTTACTCTTTCTCCATTATGCAGTCGGACGAATATATTACATCGATTGTTAGCAGGAACAGTCGTACTCTGAACTTGATAAAGATTGATGATGTTTTGCTTCATAATAATAATAACAGAAAATAGGAAAAAGTTCTAAATAATTTAAACATTTGAAACCTTATGAAATTTAGAAACGAATAAGCTTTCACTCCAGAGGATTTTGCACTCTTTTTCTTTCGATAGAACATCTCAGAAATGCAGTTTGTAGCAATTGAGTTACTTTGACCTCTAGATACTAGCAACATTTTTCAGAGTAAGGGATCGTATACAAATTATTCAATGTTTATCATGCAGGTATAGTACAAAATAATAGGAATACCTGTGCATAGCTGTACTATGTGCAGGTGTTCCTATTATTTTGTCCCATACCTGTATCTGTACGTGTTATTTGAAACGTATAATTAACCTAAATGTAAACATAAATGTATAATTTATCTAAATTATTAGTACATATTTTATAAAGTGACTTAATTATTTTTTGTCCCAAAACTTTTAAACAATAGTGCAGTCAGTTTCATTTTTAATGATCATTTAAGTTTTGGGGTGTTTCTAAATAACATTTTTACTGAATGAAATATACTTAAATTGAATTTTAAAGTGATTTTTTTAAAGTTTACTTCAAGGAAAATGTTTGAGAATTAAATGGCTTTCAAGTAAAGTATTTTGTCTATAACAAAGCTACATATCTTGATGAAGGTAGCAATAGCAGAAAGGAGGTAAAAAAGTTTATTTGCATATTCAAAAGACAGGATTTTAAAATAGACAACAATTTCGCTTTTGGACAATTTTATGGAAAAGTCTAAAACATTTCTAATTGATTGATTATTAATGGAGATATCACGGAAAAATCATCATTTAACCTAAAGGTAACGCTAAGAGATTATAAGTTTTCACCACTTTCGCGATTAATGTTTGGAATTCATTTACAAAAAAATAATAATTATGAATCTTTACAGATATTAGAGTCGTAATTCATTTGGACTTGATGTTCCTAAACTGTATATCTGAGGTCCTAAAAACGCTTGATTTCCTAGAAAGCTACACGAAATCGAATTTTGAAGATGAAATGATTCACTTATTGCTTTAAGCCTGCACTGATTTTTGAGTATAAAAGTATACTGTTATAAATATTCTTACGATATATTTTCGATGCGAAGATCTAAATCCAGTTAAAACAAATTGACATTCTCAAAATCTGAAGGTTCAAAAAAAGAGGTAGATCAGCAACAGGGTGGCTGGACAGCGTAAAGAAGGATTTGAGAGTATTGGAAGTTAGCAGGTGGAGAAACCATAAAGTAAATTATTATGCCTAAACGAAACAAACTGAAAAAAGCCTTGGTTTGAATGAGGCTGTAGTGCTGATGATAAAGAAGAATATTTTACTTTCCAAAAATCTTCCGTGTTTTTATGTAAGCGCCCGGTTTACTCTGATTTCGTTAAAATAAAGGGGAGTTTGAACAGGTTGTTACTTTCACATTAGAACTACACAAATAGGTTATTAACAACGTTCAGGGATTCAACCTTGAGCGCTGCGCATTACAAAAGGGATATGTTCAATCACTGAGTGGATAAGAAAATACCTGGTGTACGAAAACGTTAATATCTTCTTTGAAAGAGGGAGCGCTTTTGTCTCATTTCCTAAAAAAAAGGTGCACAATTAACCTGTTTGCGATGAACAAATTTGGCACTTGCAAACAAACTTCCCTCCGTAAATCAGAGTATGCACATTAACTTAGCACTGATCTGAACTGCATTTTAGATCAGAAAACAGAAGGAGATATCATCGACCTGTCTCCGCACTATGTTTCCTAACTTCTTATCCGTGCTAGATAATATCCCACTCTGAAATCACTTGGGATATTATATTAAAATGTGTTCCTATAGACGGCAATTCTAACGATCATACTGAATGCGTGGCTTAGAAAAAAGAAAAAAAAGTAATTTATTTTGAAGTTTGCTGCAAGTATGTGCTCTAGAACTAGAGTGTTTATCTTAGCATATCAACCTTTGCCGATATATATAAATATATATATATATATATATATATATATATATATATATATATATATCGTATTTTGCTTTTTCCCGATTAATACAATATTAGAAAGCACTTTTTTCTGATATAATCGGGTGAGCTGCTGACGAGATTATATCTTTTCGTAATTTTGCTTGCCATTTTCATTCTTTTTTTAAGGTTTTAAATAGTTTTAATCTTTTTTAAGTACTTTTTATCGTCTTTAAAAAAAATTTTGCATATTTTTTAATCTATAAAAAAAGAGTAGTATGTCTAATTGTTTGAAAAAAATAAATTATTGAACAGTGTTAACGAAATTGAAATGTATTTCGAATTAATATTACCATCAAACGTGCCCTGTTCAAGTATAAATATTGCAAGTTATAGCATGAACTTTTACAACTTCAATAAATAAACGAAATATTTTTCGCAAACAAACAGTTTCAACGTTAATTTCTTTAAATTAAAGTACAGTGCTAAACTAAATTTAGTAAATTTTCTTTCAAAGAACGAGAAACAAGAAGGAAACATCACTTTAAATATTCAAAACTTTAAAAAATGCATTTAAAGAATCTAAAAGGAGATTAAACTAATTATATTGTAAATTCCCATTATCCTAAATTCTACTGTTACTTTTAAACAAGGAATTTAACTATAGATTGTTATCTCTAAATTAATGCTCAATAAATGGAAAATATTTGCTGATACTATAATTGCATTGTTTAAAATATTTAAATATTCTGCACATGATTTATAATTGAGCTACAGAGGAATTTATATTTATCAAAATAAATTAGGTAATTTTATAAGTTTTTTTTTACAAGATTATCTTTTTTTATTCTATTAAATGATTTGATATGAATATTATTAAATCGATATAAAGAAAAACTCTTGTTCTTCATCTTAACTTGTTAATTGCAAAGATTACGTCCTATGCAATTAAGCGTTTATTACTAATAACTCTGAGCCATTAGTATTCCTAAAGCTCTAGTAAAAAAATTATAAAAATAGTTTTTTATTAAAATCTAGAAGCTAAGAAGAACGAGTGTAATTGCATATTCTTTGGTTCATTCTTAATGAAAAGAAATGAATAAAAAATAAGCTGTAAGAAGAGTGCATAATCGGTCATTTACTTTTAAAGAAGCAGTTATTTGAAAATTAATCCTTATTTTCTAAGTATTTGTCAAAAACACTAAAAAATGAGCCTTTTCATTTAAAAAAACTTCACGGGTAGAAGTAAAAGCCTTTTTGAATAAATTATTATTATTTTTTTAATATATACTTCGATACATAAGGGAAATAAAATTCTGTATCGATTTTTTACCAGTTGCGTGGACCAGAAATACACAGATGCGCTTGCCAAAACAGTCCAGTGCATTTCACTGCGAGTTATTAAGCGTTACAGACCTTATATAAATAGAAAATATCTATTTTATTACTATAATTTGAACTACGGACGTCTTTTTTATTTCTATATTAATGCCTGCAGACGTGCACAGCACGTCATTGGTGAATTTGTGACAAAAGTATCTTTACGCTCCTTGGAACGTCTTTCCAGTGCAAAGTATTAAATCCGTATCCTTTAGGTTGAAATTTATAGGGCCTAAATTTCCATAATCATAAATTGAACTCGGACTTTTTTCAATACTAGTAAATGTTCAGAGGATAGAGTGTTCACTCACAATGAGCTGACCAAACTTCAAATCCCAACGGTGGCTGGTTGATATGAATTCTTCTCCCAGCTCGGACCGAAAACAGTCCGTACGTAAAATATCCTCAATGGTAAACGGAACATGGGTTTGAATCCCTTGCCGCCGGGCTTACCGTACGAAATTTTCGTGGCTTCCCACAACAAGTAGCACAGATAAGTTTCATCAATACTCCTTCACGAAAGCTAGTCTGTCCCAATGCTTGATCCAGAATATTTCTTGTTTTATGAGTTGTGTTCAAAATTATATGACTATGAAGCTGAACTTTGATAGTAGTTGACTCAGAATTGGGTCGGCTGTTCAACGCTGGCTATAAAATAATATTCTAGTAAATGAGTTTAAACATATTCTAAAATTAATATTTGAGATTATCTAAATGGACACGGATTTTTTATGAAATCGGGTTGTTATATCATAAAAAATAAAAATATCATCAACCTGAATTATTTTGGCCACTGGAGTTACTACACTGATTTTCTAAAACAAAATTTCGGTGTCAAAGAGCATGCCATCATTGACTTTTGAGTGCTCTGTAAATAATCTGTGCTGTCCCTTTCAATGTTTGGAACAGGAGTGAATCTGTTTTGTGACAGTTTAATCAGCGTAAAAATAATTTACTTCTAAAATGATGATTGATCTAATATTTTGAGTCTTTTAACAACTTTGAGCCACTAAGTTCTTAATGACAGTCGGTTACTCATTCAAATTCTTCATAGTTTTGTTACATATTAATAAAAATTGAAGGGTTTTGATTGTGTAATTTCTGAGCCTTAGTAGCCATATTGTTTTTTGGGGCAATAGGAGAATTGATGTTAATTAGCTTATTTCTCACTAACAGTTACAGAGTGTCAAAGAAACTATTGTACGATACAGATTCGAACAATGAGAAGCATACTGACTTTGCTTTAAAGGACGAAACCGGTTCTGATAAATAAATAACAAGAGATAAATCTAATTTTCCACTGAAAATTGTGCAATTCTAAGTGTATTGTATAATTAGAGGCCCACTAAAGTATGTCAAAAATTCCATTTTGAGCGTTAATTGCTATATGAAATTAAACACGTAAGTGATTTCTCAGAATAATAAAAAATAAAAACTGAAAATATAGTGAGCGGAACAGTAGAGACATTTTGGAAAATATGGCCTACGTAGATTAGTACTGAGAGAGATTGAAACTTTTCGATCTCATAATGTTATTTTCATATTTGGCATTATGTCTTTTCATCATTCTGTCTGGATCTAATTGCGAGAATCAAAAAATCTTTTTACTCAAATATTAAATACATTTACCCTAAGACAATAGGATTCAATAATTATTTTATTTCTTTTTTTGTTACCTAGAGGTATAAAAGTATGAACTTAATTATGACATTTTTAAGTCTTTGGTCTAATAATTTTAAAGAATAAAGTTTCGAAAGTATGATTTTTTTTATTCTTATTTTTTTAGAAAATTTATACTTTGGTCATTATTTAATCGATTATATTCAAGCAATGGGTTTTTGCCATTTACTAAATAAAGTGGTTTAAGCAAATATTTTGTGGACCAATTTTTGACCATTTTGGAACTGTGTCTTTCAGATTGTGCTACATTTTCATTTACTTCTTTTTTTAAATTTTTTTTTTAAATTTTACAAAACATTAAAGTAGGGAATAAAAATTGAAGAACAGTGGGATATATGTTTGGGCATTAATACATAAAAGGGTTTTTAAGACTCGAGTAAAGGAACATTTAATTTCGAAACTGTATTATACTTATTTTAAAATAGATGAATGAAAAATATAAATTTTTTTTAATGAACGTTGTATATAAAAAAAAAAAATTCGACTGTCATCTAGAGCTTTGAAGAATCAAAATAATAATTTGCTAAATTTGACAATTATTTGCCGAAGAAGCAATATAATTTTTATGTGAAAAAAGCGTGCAGCAGAGAAATCAGCGTAATTTAGTCGATATATTGTTTTGAGCTGTGGCGGCTCAGGTGATAGAGCTTCACCTTTTAATGAGTAGAACCGGGATCGAATCCCAGCAATGGCAGGGCGATACGATTTCCACACCGACCAAAGTGCTGACGTGAAATATACTCAGTGGTAGATGGAGCATGGACTAGACTTTCTTTGCAGTCAGGCTAACCAATAGTGGCTTTCGTGGTCTTCCTCTCAATGCATGGCAAATACAGTTTAATTCCACCAAAAAGTCTTCCACCAAGTCAAATTTCTCCCAATACTTGATATACTTGATCCAGGAGATTATTGTCTTTTTGATTAGGTTCAAAATAACAAGGCAACGGAGTTGAACACTAGCAGTTGTAAACCCAAAAAATTAGGTTGGCTGTTTAATTGCGGTTTTAATATAAAATAAGATATATTGTTTTCAACTAAATTAGTTATTCACGAAAATGCTTTAGAATTATGCTTTTTACTGAAAAAAAGAGTTAAATAATAATTTGACTTAGCCTTTTAAATTTGAAGATCTTATTAAAAATGTCAATGAAAAAAAAAATAGAAAATATACAGAAAATGAACAAAAGAGAAAAATAGGCAAGTTTTTAGTCACCAAAACAGAGCTTAACTAACATTTTGGAAAACGGGGTGTTTTAAATTATTCTATAATTTGTTGACCACTTGAGTTCTTTTTCCACATAATGAGTTTGAATGCTGTATATAGAGAACCGTTTATACCTCTTTATTAATCTCTCAGGGATGGAGATTTTGGACGAGTTCAATTGCAAAAACTTCCTTAATAGGGATGAGATGAGAGTCACATGCATTAATTTATTTTATTATCTATGAATCAATATTGTGTGATTACTACTAATTTATTTTCCAAATTTAAAATTAATAAATGACTGACTGAAGGAATAAATAAATGAAATGTGCATTGCGTAATAGCGAAATAGAACTTCAAAACAAAGTTATTAAATGATGTAATCATTTAAATAATACAATTTTCACATTGATCCAATTTCGTGCGTATGAAACATTTTACAAACCGTTTCTTAAAGTATTTTAATTTTTCATCTTTTTTCATACTTACAAACATAAATAACTTTTTCTAAAGCTTTTTTTTTGCTTTCATTGCTTAAGAAAAAGGAAATTTACGGGAAATTAATCGTTATCCCGATGAAAGTTACCTATGGAATTAAAATCGCATTTACTGCAGATCGCACAATAATATGGTGCTGCCATCTATTGCAGTATATAGCAGTTCTTAGTAACACTTTAATTAGTAATTTTTATTTTAAAAATATGAGCATTAGCTCTTATCATTTTTTTTCTCCTTAACTAAAAAATAATGATGTAATATTTAAAATTGCAGTAAATTCTAAACAAAGAAAGTAATTTTTAGAATGACTTACGTTACTGCAATTATTGCTCCTCTAAAAAGGATTTTTTGAAATAAAATAAAACCATTTACAGATAAAAAAAAAAACTTATTGTTTACAATAATAAATTGTTTATAAATATATATATATATAAAAGCCCTTTTCACGTTGATTAGCAGATTGTGCTTTATTATGCAGCTCTAGTGGGACATAAGTGAATATTTAAAATAATTATCTGCTACCCTATTTCAACTTGACAAGGACTTATACATCGAACTTTGTAAGAAGTACATTGTACATTAGTCTGCATACGCATATGTAATATTTTTTTTCAATGCCCACCTGGTTAATGACCTAGGTCATACAGTCATCTGAAGGGCAGATTTGTTGGCCACACTTTCAGGGGCACCATATTAGGTGGGCCAAATTTGCTCCCACAGTAAGGACAGATAGTGCAGCGAAGGAAAGAACATCCATGCCTTGCCCGGGATTCGATCCCAGAACGTTTCTGATACAAGGGCAGTTCCCTAACCCCTACACTGGCCGGTCGGCGCAGTCTCGCAGTGGACTGATCGTTAAGACACGGTTCCCAGCAGATCACCGAAGTCAAGCATAACTGGCTACGGTCAGTGTGCGGGTGGGTGACCACTTGGATCAGTCTGCGTAGGGACCGAGGGTGTGCGGTATTTGTCCTCGTTAAATTGTGCTCCGTAAAGTGCTCGACTTCGCGAGCATGTCGTCGGGCTATCGAAGCGGGGGTGCCATCCCCTCCGCAGAGGATCAAAATTGTGATGGCATGTCTTCGGATCATCCTCCGGGATGTTTCCCAGACCGTCGCCAATAGCCCATTGTGCAGCTCTAATGCGACCTAAATTAACAACAACAACAACGACCGGTCGGCGCAAGTGTAATAATAAATAAATAAATATAAATAAATAGATAATTCTAGGGTAGCGTTGGGATTCAAATCCGCTACATATACACTATTATTCTGGGAAATCGAAACAATCCTGTCGCATAACAGTTAGGCTACTGATTAACTTCCTCCTCGTCCAGGTATATTTGTATATTTACAATTGCACATTTTTTAAAGTTATAAAAGTGATAGATTTTAGCTTATAGCTTGCATAGAAACAAAGACAACTAACTAAATAGAGAAAAATAAATAAAACAAAGTTAACAAAGTTTCAGAAAAAAAAAAGTTAACAAGAGTTTACTAAATAAAATAGAAGTTATCAAATTGTACATTTCAGCAGCATCTCAATATGTACTGGCATTGTTAAAATTAAAAACGTTTCTGCTACCATCATGGTAGTAAAACCATATTTTATTGTAAATTAAAAGTCGTTACCAAAATGTTTCATTAAAAATTATTGAATTTTTTGGTGTTCCTCTAGAGCCATAAGCACGGTACATTTTACCATATTCTGGTAATTTTGATCATACTTTTTTTTCTCAGGGTAGGAAGTTGCGTTGTCCATGTGTAGAATTATTAAAAACCAAGCATACGCATATTCAAATTATTTGATCAACATTAACTCCTTTGCATGGACTATTTATTTAAATTTTTTTGTGAAATGAGCAATAAGAAATTTGAACATTTTCTTCTTTAGTGAAGAAAAGAAATTTTAAAAATAAGATATGCTAATAAGATGGCCTTCTAAAAGGACACAAGAATTTCCTTCGCCCTATTTACTTGTCATTTTCTTTTCCAATATTTACCCTGAAGGAAAATCACATGTTAAGAAGTCGGAAACGAGTTAACGAAAGTATTGATTTTACCTTCATTCAAATTTTTCTCAGAAGAAAAGATTTCAAAACATTATAAATATAAAAATTACACAAAACTCTAAACTGAAAAAAAAATGAGAATTATATCATTAAATGCGTGAGTAATTAAATTCCATCATAAAAAACTAAATTACAGTAATGACCAAATTACTACGATAATTGATTCAGTTTCTTTAATTTCAGGCTGGCAATATCATTTGCTAGGAAATAATGCTTATAATAGCCATCATACTTAATAAGGGTTCCTTTATATATTTACACGGAAAAAACAATTCTGAGCAATAAAACAATAAAAAAAACATAATTCTGTCAATAAGCCACAATAAAACAACATTATAATAAAAACCAAAATGAACGGTATTTAAACCATTAATTTTAAAATTTTTCTCCTCATATGTGAACGGTTTACCAGAAATTCAGAGTTTCAAGACCATAGTTCTCATTACCATACATTTATTATTACATACCGAAGCACAAAACTAAATTTTACCGATTGAATATTTTTAGTGCCTTGCTTTAAGGTATAATATTACAAAATTTTAACACATATTTTAAAACGTTATATTATTGTTAATTTTTTAAAATCGTTACTAGCACATTTCAGTAAAAATCGCCATTGATTTTTGTCGTCCCCAGAGCCGGAAGCATGGCAAATTTTACAATATCCTAGTAGTTTTGACCATGTTTTTTTTCTCCGTGCACATAACAATCGTTAATTTGTAGAGTCATAATGTTTGTACAAGTATTTTCGAGCAATGTTTGTACCATTTAAGATGTGGACAAAATTTTCAGACGCGTCGATCATGTAATAAAATTTGTTTGTTGAGGAAAATTCTGTTCTGGATATTAAAAGTAAATAACAATAGGATTTTTCGTTGCACTAATTTACTATAAAGACATAAAATACAGTATAAGAATTTATGGTGTATAATTGCCACCGTTTTTTGTGTTGAGGTAAACTAATTGAATTTTTAAGTAAAATTAAGTTGTTAAGTTTTATCTTTTATAAGATGTCTGAGTCATTTAAAGCAAGTATTGAATACGCTTTTTTAAGAAAATAGGATTTAAATGGATGCCAATAAAAATAAATCAATATGTCTTTTATTTATTTATTTGCTTGAAGAATATCACGGTGACCTGAAACTAAGTATAGAAAATTTTGATGCAGGTAAAGATAACCAAAACTAGTAATTTTGATTTAAAACGCGTATACTCCAATGCGAAATTTGGTGTACTATATGAAGCGCTTTGCCAACTCAAAAAGTGATGAAAAAATAGCACAGGAGAGATTCCTTCGTTTCAATGATTGATTGAGGTTAGTTTGATAGCAGGTGGGTTTTATAGGTTTGTTGCAGATCCTACTACATCTTTAGAAAATGAAATTAGTATAGATTGGACTTTAGATAATTTTATGCAAAATCCATTTAGTTCACAAAAAAAGCTTTTAATGATTGGTAATATGATTTTTCTGATTCACAAATCTTGATTTTCTTGTAGAGAAATCAGTCCCAAAAATGTAGTTTTCTAACTGTGCATTTTATCAAAAGATGGTAGAAAGTAATTCCAGGATGCTTTCACTTGTATAGACATGACAAACCATGTCAATCCAAATAAAAATGACTTGTGAAACAAAATTTTCACCTCGTTTCAAATAGAACCGGTCTGAATATTAAAAGTAATTAGCAATAGGAATTTTAGCTTGCACTGATTTACTATACAGACATAAAATACACTATAAAAAATTTTGGTGGTTAGTTGCCACCATTTTTGGTGTTAAGGTAAACTAATTAAATTTTTTAGTTCGTTGCCAAAAAATTGCATAAAATTGTCAATATTACAATTCTTTTAAAGAATTAGTGTGAATATATTACTAAAAATGCATTAGCTCTTGAGCAAAATGTTTTTGGAATAAAGTCATAAATTGATTGCAATGCACATGAAAATAAAAAAAGGGAATAAACAAATAAATGATACTATAATATTAAAAAGTTAATAAAAATGTGAATGCATGCACTGAATAGTTTTAGTTCACTTTAACATAACCTCTCGGGGACAACAGCACTCCAAATTTTTTACAGTATATGTAATAAAAATATATTAAATCTATATCGCGTCGAATCAAAGCCCCAATAGACGCCACGCTATAAATCATACCATGCTCAAGGGATACTAGTGAATAAGTAATATGATCATATAATAGGTAAATGTTAATAAAATATTTTATAAAAATAAGGTACTACTTATTTGCATATCGTTATATCATTGGAAATAAAACTAATTATTTTAATAATTTAGTCAGTGTATAGTCAGTGTTTAGTCATGAATGGCAAAATTTAGCAACAATGCTGCTGAATAAGAAACTTAAAATAACGCTTAAAACAAAAATACTGAACCATCAAAACAGCGGATCGCACCAAAATCAAGGTAAACACTAGAAAGCAAATGAAAAAAAAAAGTCATATTAATACAGAAGATTGAGATAATTTTATCCATGTTAATAAAGTTATTTAAGCTCCCAAAACCTGCTGAAGTTTGAACGAATTCAACAATAATTTAAATGCACTTTAAATTCAAAAATGGGTTATTATTTTTTTTCAATCATAACACCGCAGTTTTAAATTACCCTTAATGTTTTTATGCAGGCTAAGTATATTTTTTGTATTCATCATAATTTTGTGATAATTTTTTTTCTAAATGCTTTAATCTTATTTCGATGGATTTAAAAATCAAATTTTATGAACGTTTTTGCTTTAATTCAAATAACGACACTACTTTATTTGATAATATGTAAAACACATGCTGTATTTAAAAATTCTTAACCTTAATGCCTGGTTAATATGTTTCTGAAACAAAGCTAATCGTTAGGTTGATGCATGTGAATAATTCAACACCAATTTCAGCTCTTCTAGGACTCTAGATTAATGTTTGCTTGGTGGGTGCTAATATTCCGATTTCTGTAGAGCAATAGATAGGAAGTCTTTGCTGACTCTAATGCTCTGCTAAGTGATACATTTAGTCTCCAGTAATATCAATAATTACTTCTGGGAGTTAAGGCCATGCTGGGTACATATAGTCATTCAATAGTTGAACCATGGACATATTGGAAATGATAGTAACAAACCTGAATTTAATATTTCCCGTTTTGAGCTTAATGTAACAATTCGAGATCAATAATTTCACTTCTATTGCGAACAAAATCAATATTCGGAAAATTTTATTTGGAATATTTTTAATAAATGCGCTTTTTACAAAAAATAATTTAAAAAAAATTCAAACTATTAATCACTATACGAATTTGCTATCGAATGTCATTGCCCCCCCCTCTCCCCCAAGAAAAAGGAAAGAAATTTGAATTTGCACAAAATTTTGAACCAACTTATAAAGCGCTTAATTGAAATTAATATAAATTTGCTACAATAGATAATTAAATTAAAATTAATTAAGCACTATTTATTACACAATGTGTCTGTATTTCTTAGATAAAACACTAACTTAATGAATAAACTTTATATGGACGAATTGCCGGATTTTCTTAATTATCAAGAGATTTTATTTCAACATCATTTTGAATTTATTAAAAGACATATTAAAAATTATAAAAAAAATGGCAGAAAGTTCAATAAATCGATTCAAATTTAAATAACAATATTCTGACAAGTATATTGCTATTTAAATTTGAATCTATATTACGTTAAGTATACATTTCTTTTTTGTTTAATTGTTTTCAAAATGATTTTAACCGGGAACAATTCAGACAATTCTTCCCGATTATATTTTTTGTTTCAATAATCAAATTTCCCCAGATTAATACAATCATTCTTAAAGTCAATATTATACAATTATGCGCTAGATTTAAATCTAACCTCAAGACAGGCGTCATCTATTTATTTATTAATTTTCGAAGAATCCTCTGCAGAGGTTGAATTTTGTGACTACTATTTCTTATTCGATTTGGTAAAAATTATTTATTTCAGTTTCTGTGTTTTAATTTCGAAATTATTTTTTTTTACCATTTGATAATTCTTTTTTAACATTGAAAATATTAAGTATGATATAGCATCAAGATTTTCTATTAATATGAAACTGAATGCAGAAATGCTATGTGCCTGGAACAGTCTGGAAAAATTTAAATAGTATTAAAAAATATTTTTATGAGGTTATCGTAAATTTTTTTGGACTTCAATAGTTAATCTTACGAATTTATTGGTTCGTTGCATCCCACATATTAAATTTAAGAAAATATTTTTTCGATACTAATTAGTTAAAGCTTTATGTTTCATTTTTTTTTTTTTGCCGGTATTTATTTTTTCTCGAAAGTTGCTACTCTGTATTATAAATTTAAACAAAAAGCGCAAAGCAAGCACAATAAAAATACGAAAAAGAATAACAGAAAATAGACATTACAAAGACAACACTATTCTATTGATATATTTTGCTTTGGCTATATTAATACAATATTAGAAATCACATTCTTTGCTGATATAATCGTGTGAGCTTACGTTGAAATTATATCTTTTCCTTATTTTGTTTTCCGGCTTTTTTCACTTATATTTTTTTTTCACTTTTTTAAAATTTTAATTTTCTTCATATATTTTTGAAAACATTTTATTTATTACCAATTTTTCATATTCTTTTTAAAATGATATATATCCTAGTTTTCTCTTACTTTTGTAATTAAATAATATATCTATTTATATTATTATTATTAATATTGAAAAAATTATTGCACTCGTTGAATTATATGTTTATACTATAAATTCAATTAAAATAAATGGAACTTAAACTGCTTATAGTTAAATTCATATCATATCCTTATAATGTATTTATATTAACATTTATTTAAACATATTTAGTTTATTAATTATGTATTTCACCAAATATTTTTATAGTTTGTTCGTAATTGCTTTTTTAAGAAAAAAAAAACGAGTATTCTCCACGAAAACATATGTTCCAATTCATTTCAAAAGCTATTCTGTATTCCAAATACAAAGAAAAATATCTTACTTTTATATTGTGGGACTCAAACATATCTAAAGAAATAAAATTGAAACTGAAACTCTTCTTATGCTTAGTCGATATGACAGACTTTCCTATTGAGAGAAAGAAAATAAAAGACTCTCTTATCTATTCCGTTTTCTCAATGTCCTTACGTGATGAATGAATTTTATCCATTCAAAATCTCAAACTTCTTTTATTCCACGTTTCTTTTTAGATATCAACTTGATACTTGATAAGTTTTCAACACTTTTGCTATCTGTTCTTATCCGCAATGGTTATTTCACGTACAGCTTTTTACCTGAGAGATTTTTTCCGCGTAGATCCTCATATATCAAGTTAGGAAATATCGTAGCTTTCAGCCCAAATCCGGTGAATATATTTGGGAGAAAAAAGACAAGGAAATTATGTTATGTAAATTCTGTGTCACTGTAGTAAATCTTTGAAAATTTGTAAGGCTTTTTGCTTTTATATAAAATAACTTAACTTGAATGAGGTATTTAGAGGATTTGTCTTTGGAATGAAGTTTTCTTTTTTCTTTTTAAGTATCAGCTTTTGTGTCTTTTTAAGTAGAAAGTTTTTATGTTTTGCAAAATTGTTTGAAAAACCTTAAACAGATAGCTTCTGTACTTCTACAAATTAAAAGCATCTATATTGCAATTTGTACGTACTGAAAAATAAAATAAAAAAAATTCTCTTCGCCTAATTGTTGGTTCGCCAGCGAAAGGTAGGAATTATAATGCACGGACTTTAATATGGAGGTATAATGGGAAACTATTTGAGCATTTCAAAGCACAATTTTATTCATCAAATGTCTGACTATTTAATAGATTTTTTTTAAATGGACAAGTTTTTTTAACATCTTGGCCTCTGTTCTTATCCGCACCAATAATTTTGCACACATTCTTTTTTTTAATTCGAATTCTCAAACTTGTTTTAATCTACTTGTCTCTTAGTTATCAACTTGAACTTCAACCTTAATTAGTTTTCAATACTTCAGCTACCTGTTCTTATTCCCAAATTGTTTCATTTAGACCTTTTTACGTGAGAATTTTATTTTCCTTGTAGATCCTATATGAAGCTCGGACTATTCTAAACTTGAATCTGGAGAAAATATTTAGGGATAAAAACAAGAAAACTACTTTATTGAAAAAAACATGAAGACCAACCTAAAGTGACAAATCGCTTTGAAACAAAATAACTTAATTTGAATGAGTCATTTTGAGGAAGTGTTTTTTAACTAAAGTTTATTTTTCTTTTATTCAGGATCACTTTTTATTTCACCATAAGTTCGAAGTATTTATGCACATTTTTTTCGATTAAAATCGACAGAGACAGCTTTTAGAATTATTCAGAATCTTATTCAGAATATTATTCAGAATTTTCTTTTTAGAATGATTTAGAATCCTTTGTATACTTGACATTAGGCAATTATTTTAATTTTATTATTGATATTTTTGATTTATTATAATTTATAATTGATAATTTAAAAATATTAACTATTCCAAACATTTCCTTTATGACTTGACGTGAAGAATGAAATTTACGCTTTCCAATACTTCCTTTATACCGCATCTTTATACATCAATACAATGTGATGAACCATGGTGGCTCAGGGGATTGAGCGTTAGCCTTCCAATGAGGTGAACCGGGTTCAAATCCCAGCAACAATGCGGATTCCGCGCCCGGTTCACACCGACGCACAAAATATCCTCAATGGTAGACGGATCATGGCTAGACTCCCCTTGCCTAAAGGCTAACTGTGGGAGGTTTTTGTGGATTATCTCAGCATGTAACGCAAATTGGGGTTAGTTCCATCACAAAGTCCTCCACGAAGGTAATTTCTCCCAATACTTGATCCAGTAGGTTCCTTGTCATCTGGCATGAGTTCAAATTAAAAATCTACGGAGTTGAACATTAATAGTCGTAAACCTAAACAAATGAGTCAGTTGCTCAACGATGGTTTTAGAACCTCGGAAATAATTTCCAGTACCAAAGTTGTGAATGTATAAAAAAAAAAAATGTTTTTTACACAATGGGAACACCAAAAATCTCGGTAATTTTTACCGAAGCGTTTTTGTATTGATTTTAGTAAAAATATATTAAATATATGTTTATATGTTTATATAAAAATATATGTTTAATATATATAAAAATAAAATTATATAAATTTTTAATAATTTTAATTATTAATTTTAAATAAATTATATATATTTAATTATATAAAAATATATGTAAAAATATATGTTTATAGGGCTTTATATATATGACTTTATATTATGCAATAAAATTTGGTTAAATGCGGTATTTGGTTATTTTATTTTGATTCTTTAAAACATGACATGAAGACCATATATGCGACAAGATTTACTTTCCTGTTTTGTATTTTTTAATAAATCTGTGGAAATATATAATCTGAAAACGAGAATTTCCGGTAAATTGTTAAAATATGAGCAGTAAAATTATCAAATGATCGGATGCTTAAATACTGAATATTTTGGTTTCATTAAAAAGAATTTTTTTTTCCTTAAAAAAAAAGAAAAAAAGAAAAAAACAGATATGTTATTGCCACACAGTACGGTAATTTTACCAGAAATTTTTCTACGAGTTTAAGGACAATTAATGAGATTGAATGACGTAATTTGTATTTTGAATGAAGTTTTTTTCCTATTTGGTATCAGCTTTATTTCTGAAAAATAAGCATAATTACGAAACCACGAGTTTCTGCGTTTTCATGCATAAAAATCGGTCCCAGTGTAATTTGTGTAGATGTACACTTGTAATAGAATAAAGAATCTGCCAGCATGACTGGTTGTGAACAAACAATAGCATTTACAGCAGCAGAAATTTACGTGGTAGTAGATTGAACACTGTGCATCTCAATGCATGGTGTAAAGATTTTAGATTAAGATTATTTTCGAGCTTTTTTTTATATAATTTTAAAATTTTTCGCAATTTTAATAATTGTTTTTACATTTAACAACTTACATATAAACTATTTTAATCAAGACCTCCTGTTAGATATCAGTTTGATACTTATAGCGGCTTATTACATTTCCGTTAAATATAGAGAAAAATAAATCTGGATGCTTCTAAAATATTTCAGATCTTGAACTCCGAGTGCCAACTTTTGAACTTTTTGCATTTAGTTTTGCATTTAGTTAGGAGTTTTGCTTCAAGAAAATCAAATATATAAATTTGTGCTTTTAATTATCCAGCATTACTTCATTCATCTTATTTGCATATATAAATCAATATACCAACAGAAATTTTGGCATTAATACCAATTCATTATAGATGATGATGAGCTACTGAAGTCTTCTGATTATGAGTAATTTCTAGAAAAAAAAGAAATATATATCTGTATATATATATATATATATATATATATATATTCCAAAAAAATCTTTTAGACATAAAAAGAAGTTACATTAGGGAAAAAAAACTTCAATTTGCTGAGCTCTGCATGCCACACTGATATGATTTCTTTGCCAAATTTGGACCGTTTCAAGGATTAAACTAAGTTTTGTTAGTTTTCTTTTATACTATACGAGAGCTTAGATATGCTGTTTTCTATGCGTAAGATGCGTGGATTCTTTTGAAATGTCTTAGGAAAACTCATGCTCAGTTATTTATTTTCCCCCCTTTTTTATCGAAAGCTTCTGTTGCTATGGGGAACTTGATGGATGAACTTCTCACGTTGCCCAAAGGAAAAGGGGGGAAAAACGGGAAAAAAATAAGTAAGCAAAAGATTCCACCGTGAATGATAAACTGTAGGTGATAATAGGGACAAGTGAAAGTTGCGTACTGAATCACAATGAAAGGGAACTTGAAAAGAAATCTTCAACTTTTGATAGGAAACGAAGGGAAAGCAGAAAATAGAATAGAAGAAAAAATAAGCATTCTATTTGCTTGAGAGGTCTTAGTTTCAAAATTCTAAACGTTGATGCGCAGCACGTTTCAACTTTTTAAACGATGTCTTCATGAAGCTGGACATCATTCACTTTCAACTGAAGAAACTTTTAAGAGGAAAATGAAGCGATTGGTTCATATTTAATGACTTTAGAAGAACCTTTAAATTACTGCACAGTGAAAAACTTTTTTTGAAACATTTTTCTAATAGTTAAAAGCCTTATGACTATTCTATTCAAATTATAAAATGCTGTGCCTTTAAATGTGTATTGTAAAATTATTTTTTTTAAAAAATTCTTATAGTTAAACGCTTTATAACTACTTACTTCAAATTATACATTAATGTGTTTAATAACTTTTAATGTCCTTTTAAATATGTATTGTAAAATAATTTGTTAATCTAATAATTTTTCGACACTTTTATACCTTATTGATAATAAACTTTTCAACGCGTATTTTTATTGTAATTTTAAAAAGGTTCTATTATATTCAATTTAAAAACTTACACGTTTTCATTTATAAGCAATCAAAAAAAGTTTACACGTGCAGAAAAAAATTCTGGACTGATTAACATACTATATGGCAATGACATTTCTGTGGGAAAATAACACAATTTTTATTACTTAAACTAAAATATTCATCATTTAAACCACTCATTAAGTATTTTTTCCATTCATATAGTAACGGTTTATCAAAAATTCTAGTTTTCAAAGTTACAGTTCTTATAATCTCGCATCGAGCAAAAAATACAAATAACTAATAAAAAATACAAAGTAACTAAATTAAACTGAATAATGCTTTGACATGGTATGCTTCAGGTATCATGATAAAACTACCTAATTTCACCCTATTTACCAAAATTTATCACATATTATAAAAATCATATTTTGTTGTTAATTTTACTAAGATCTTTCATTATCAAAGAGCTTTAAAAACTACCGAGCTTTTTGATTTTCCCATAGAGCCGGAAACAGTTTAAATTTTACTATGTCCTGGTAGTTTTGACCATACTTTTTGTTTTCAGTTAGAAAATGAATAATAATATCAGTAACTTGAACAATAACATTGAATAAATATATCCAAACTCAATAAGAGTTAGATTAAGCCATAGTATGACGGGATAAAGTTTTACTTTCATGTGGATAAAACTGGGAAAATATGGAAACAAAAAAAAAAGAAGAAAAAACTTTTTTCAACAGATTTACTTATTAATAGTAGCAAATCACTATTAAGGCCATCCTACACTACGACCCATTCGGAGGTTTAAAAAACAAGGAAAAAAAAAGGAATATACTTGGAATTCCTCATAAGTTAGTCAGTTGATCTTATTTAATAACTGAAATCTGAAATATAACTTTGATCATGTTCTTTTTCAATTTTGCAAGCTAAATGTGCACATCATTTATTGTTGAGACAATCTCTCCAACTTTAAGTAATTTTACCTGGGAGTAATATAGTTGTATCTGAATATCTAAATGATAAATCATGGTTATATCTAAATAAAAATAATATCCCGATTTTAACAGAAAAAAAGGTTTCGGATATTTTATATATGCTGTGTAAAAAACTGAAAAGTCCAATTGGGATTTTGTGCATGTGAAAAGTGCGCGAATTGTACTCAGAATTTTCTACTTGAGTTGTTTCCCAATGGAAAACAAAAGCTAAAGACTTGAATCAAATGTTGAACTTATCTAAAATAATTGTTCTAGCAATTAGAATTTACAGAATTATATTTGTGGAGTTAATGATCGTAACTTTTATAGAATCAAATTCTTCAAAAAAAATTTATAAATTTGGCATCAATAATACATCTAACAAATAGTCTAATTTCACGCGACTTTTGTCAAATGATAACATTAATTTACACAAAATCTGAGACCCGGTTTAATCGCTCTCTTTATATAAAATCTTAGTATGAAATCACTTCCCATGTGACTGAACTCAACAGGCCAAAAGGTAAGGAAGTGAGAAAATATTAAATATGTTTCTAACTATCTTTAGTATGTTTCTAATTAAATTTATTTGTTTCTTTCCCAATAAACTGAAGATAGATATTTTTCATTCTTGTCATTATCACTCGAAACAAAATATTACATTGCTGTCGGTCAATGAGAATGAGAAATGTATAGCAAGCTTTACTCAAGAATTTTATAGGATTTTTATTTATTAATTTATATCAATATAATTCTGGAGACAGATTTTTTTGAAGAATATTTTGTATTTAGCACTTGTTTGTTTTTAGAGTTTTGAAACATATCTTTGTTTATATGCAATTTACGTTAAGACTTTTTTGTATGTAATCGATTTTTATCAATTTAAGCAGGCATTAAAAATAAATTAAAAAAAGCATTTAAAAGCAAGAATCTCGCAACATTTAACTTTTTGCCAAAAATATGAAAACTATTAAACTCAAAATTGTAATTTTAATGATTAATATTTTTAAAAAAATTCTATAGAATTTCTGAAAATCGCTAAGTTCCATTTCTTCTAATCTCACACTGAGAAAAAAAATATGGTCAAAACTAATAGAGCATTTTAAATTTTACCGTCTTTCTGCTCAATGGAATCTCCAAACAGCTGGGAAATTTTTACCGAAGAGCTTCGATAGGGACTTGGTAAAATTAACAAAATATAATTTCGTAATGCGTGATAAAATGTGGTAAATGTGGAAAAAAAAAATTTTAAATTTTATCAGGATGCTACAGAGCATGGCATAAAATAAATTTATTAACTTAAATTTACTTTTCAGTTTTAGGTTTTATTGCTAAATGTGTTTTAAGAAGAACTATAATTTTGAAAACCAAATTTTAGGGTAAATCTTTAATAAATCAAAGATTTAAATAGTGAATACTTTGGTCTTATTAACCATAATTATTTTTTTAATTAAGCATGTCCTTACCATACAGTACGATAGTTTTACCGGATTCTCCATGTATAAGGCAACATCTTTATTTTCCATCTTTTTTTTCTTGTAAATTTAAAATTTAAGCTTAATATATTTTTACTTAAAATTTAATAAAGAGAGAGAGCATTTACGAAAGGAAACGTTCGGGGATTTCTTAACATCTCGACATTAGGAAACTAAAAAATTTAGTTTCGTCAAAAGTAGTGACAAAATCTCAACTAATTGACATATTTTTTCAATTTACGTGGAAATAATTGCAGTACAAATTAACATATAAAAACTATGTAAAAAGTTAATTATTGAAAATATACATTTTGTTAGACACATAAAACGAGGTCACACTTTAACTTTTTTTTTTATGAAAATTTTTCATACGTATTCACGCTATGTTTGATTTGGTTCATTTAATATGGATTTATTTGAAAGTAAATTACTTCTTTTTCAAAAGAAATCTATTTTTTTTAAGCGCAAAAAAGGAAACTAAATTTATACTTGTCAGTTTGCAAGCTGACATCAAATTGCGACACGATTTTTTTTCAAGTATGGTTTGACTAATAAGACTTTTTTTTAGAAAAATATGTAATACTTAGTGTCTCTTTTATAGATTTATCTATACATTGACTGTCTCCCATTTTTTGACTAAACTTTCGCAGTATTTGGAAAAAATTTATAATTATTTGCATTTTGAAAGTACAGTAAATGTAGGAATATCACTTCATTAATAATTTTGAAATCTCTAATTAATTTTTTCAATAATTTAAACTAAATTAAAAAAAAACATCATATATATAAATTTATTTAAAAACTACACTCTACTAAATTAGGTTGCAATTATTTTTTTCCGAAAATTTTAACTATATTCTTGTTCTTAAATATTATTATTTGGAAGTGTCTTACTTTAAACTAATGCATGGTACTTTAATTTACGAAGTAAAGCATAATTTTTAATACGCTTAATTTGCACGCATAAATACATAATGCATCTGTCTGTAATGCAAATAGATAAAAAGTGACAAAAGCGCAGCGCATATGACAGTTATAACTAATTTTTTTTTCCTGGAACAAAAATAAGAAAGTAAATATGCATTCGCAAATGCAACATATTGTTAATGAGCCGGAAAATATCAGGACAACGGAATTTATTACAATCTAACTAACTTTTCATTGGATTTGTCCAAGATTGATAAAGTTTGTTAACTTTTTTTAGTAATACTCAGATGCGTGAAACATTTGTTTTTCGCGATCGTTTTCAACGCCAAAGTATGGAAAATTTTCCCATTTCCAGTCTTAGAGCGTTTCTTTTCCTCTTTTTTTCCCTTCTTTTTTCCGCATTTCCTCTTCAGCTTTGCACCAAGTTTTCTCATTTTCCGCCGTCCTGATCCAAGCGACCATCACCTAAGCTTCGATCCACTAGAATTTTGTGTAGTCAGCAATTTTTTCCTCCCCTTTTTGGGAAGAGAGAAGGATTTGTCTTGCATCTAGTGTGTGGGTAAAAAGGAATTTTCCCAAGTTTGCTTTACTTATTTTTTTTATTTATTTACGCTGTAACAGAAGCCTGAATCGTATGCTAAGTTAAAGTAGTTTACATGATAAGTTTCTAAGCAAACTCTTCCTTACTGATCAAAGTTTGAGTTTCATGAAATGAAGAGATTTTTTTAAACTAAGTAGTATTCTGCTTAATTCCTTTAAAATGAATTGCTTGGATTAAAATTTTTTTAACCATTTTTGTTTTAAGCATTTTTTCTAAATTACACTCTACAGTTATGGAATTCTTATAATAATACATAAGCAATTGTAATTCAACAAAGCAATACAAGTTCCAGCTAAATTTAGAGTGCTGTTAAAATCAATTTAAAGAAGAAAACTTCGTCTTTTAGCTGTAATTATTTGTTTATACTGAAACAGAAGCTGGACAGATATATTAAGCGTGGTTAAAGGGATTAGTTTAAAAGCATATTCCTTTTTACTGATCCGAATTTGAGCTTCGTAAATGGTTAGATTTTTCAAACTAAGCTATGTTCACCTCTATTTAGAAAGTCTTGCTTGGTTTGAAATCTTAGAACTATTTTTAGAATTTAGTCTAAGTAAATCTGCAGTTATGGATTTTTTATCAATGAGCAAATATAATTCAATAAAAATATCTATAACAAATTGCTGCTTAATTTAGTACGTTCTTAAAATCTATCTAGAGAAGCAAAACGTGTTAGTTCATCAGTAATTAATCAATTTAATTAGAATTTTATTTTTTAGATTGGTTTGAAATCTTTGAACTATTTTCACTTTTAGAATTTAATCGATTTTAATCTGCAGATGATGACATTTTATGACGTTTGATGAGCAAATATCATTCAACAACAATTTCTTTCCCAAGTTGTTGCTATATTTATAGTATTGAGATCAATCTGAAGAAGCATAGCTTATTCACAATTAAGTAAAGATTTATTTTCACTTTAGCATAAGCCTGAATAATTTATTATATTTAAATGGTTTGCATGATAAGTTTTTAGGCAAATCAAAGTTTAAACTTTATAAAATGATGAGGTTTTTGAAAATAAATTAGATATTGATGAAATCCTTTTGAATAGGCTATTTTAATTTAAGTACTATCTTTATTAACATCTATATATATGGAGCTTTTATAATATTGCATTAGAAACTAGCGTACATGTTTATTAAAAAACTTCAATGTTCAATCTAGATTTGAAGTGTCGTTAAAATCAATGTAAATCAAAATAAGATGTTAATTCTTGTGTGTTTATGTTTTTTTTTAAAATTTAATTAAAGGATAATGGCGTAAAAAACAAGATTATAAAAAATTAAGTAAAACCAAACTTTTTCTGGATTTAAAAATAGAAAAAATTTAAATGATTTGTAGTAACTTGCGCTCCTGCAGCATTTCGAATTTTTTTAAGTTTATTACATAGGCTTACAATGAGTAAACGAAACCTGATTACCCTGAACAACTTTGATCGGAACTTCAAGTTTTTGGACCACTAATTCATTTCAGGGAGCAACCTTGAATATGCTTGTTAATTGGTGCAGACAATAATTTAAAATACGAAATAGAATAAAAAACGTACTTTCTCTTAATAAACAAACTGTTTTTTAAAAACGGATTCGTATTACTAACCCCTAAAATATACGGGGTAGCCTCAATATGGGTACTATGGCCTCTATAGTCTAGCCAAGAGAGCGGTCCGAAGCTTGAACCCTTTAATGTTAATTTTTCTTTTTACCGCATTTAGCCATATCTCGTGAACTTATTTCTTAATTTTGAGAACTTTTTTTCTCACAATTATAAAATACTTTTATCCAAAGATAATCCCATACAAAAATTAATTTTAGTAAATATTTAATGTTTTACTAAATAATAGTCGAAAAAGTTTTAAACTCTATTGTACACAATTTTTTGCGTTGGTTTAAAGTATGTAATTTTTTATGTCAAAATGCAAAAATTTGAGCAAAATCAGTAGAATGTTATTGGGAAATTGAATTTTAAAGAAGCCTTATATTTAAAATTCGATTTCTCAGGAACCATCCGACCGATTTCACTCAAATTTTGTATTTTGCCATGTAAAATTACATACCTTGAAATGACGCAAAAAATTTTATACCCTACAGTTAATTTTTTCCCCCGACTATTATTAAATAAAATATTGAAAAAATAGTAAGTATTTATTAAAATTTATTGTTTGTATGGAATCATCTTTGGATAAACGTATTTTATAATTGTGAGCAAAAAATTCTCGAGATATGGCGAAGTACGCAAAAAGTAAAATTAACATTAGGGATTCCAAACTTTGGATCGTTCTCCTGACCGAACTATGAGCTACCCTCTATATTTTGCCAGAACTTTTACCTTAACTATAGAGTGCCAGAACTTTTACCTTAATTTGATCGGGATTTTTTTTACAATGTATCTACTGTATTGATGAATATTTCAATTAAATCTTCCTGGAAAGTGTATGTGCCGTTTACGACCTATGACAACAATTAGGTTTATCGTAAATTTATAATTATTTTTTTTTAACAATTACAATAAAATATTATTTGGTAATATGTTTATGATTCCTTTGATTTATTTTTTCTCAAGCATTCAAATTTAAAAATAAATCAGTTTTACTTCTAAATATTTGGTAACTAATGGTTAGGGCAGAGTGGGGTCAATTGTAACAGGGTACGATTGTAACAGAGCAGAAATTTCGAGTGTCGGGTTATAGATTTGGTTCCTAGGTGGCGAACAAGGTGTATTTAATAAATCTACATGCACACCCCTGCTGGCAGCCATTTTTATGTACTTTTGAAAGAGTTACATCGCAAAAGATATTTTCACGCTACGTAAGTACTTTTTTTGGTATTAGAATATTATAATGTAACAAAGTAATTTTGTTTAAACAAATATAAATTATTAACCGAATATGTAAGTGGACACCTTAATTAACATTTCAATAAAAAAATTAGTTTTGTTAATTAGCTAGCATTGTTTTTAACAAATGAAGCTGAAATGGCGTCTTGGAAACGATTATAACAATAAGTAAAGGGACGAATTGTAACATCTGAGAATAAATAATCTTATGCTTATAAGCCATTACTTAACTCTTTAAGTACCACCAATAGTTTCCTATATCATTTATATTATGTTGCATGTGCATTATTTTATTTGTCACCTTTCACAGCATAAATTAAGATTTTTAACCCCTTTAAAATTAAAAGTTTAACCCTTTAGGTCCCTGCTCATTATTGTTTTTGCTCCTAAAGTATCACTACTATTCTGATCAATAAAAAAATATATCACAACTATGATAACATGTATAATTAACTATGTTTTAGTTGAATTTATGAACTGTTAGAATTGACCCCTAAGTGGGGACAATTGTTGCAGGTGCATGACTGTCAAAAATTGTTAATAACTAATATAACATTTAAAATAAGGTATTTTTTTTTCAGTAGAGGATAGTCTACTTTACTCGTCTGTCAATTAATACTAATAATATATTGGATTTTTTGTTAGTTAAAAATAGTTAAGTAAAAAATTTTACAATTGACACCACTCTCCCCTACAGAAGACAAAAGCTAATAATGAATATCATCTAAAGTCTCATATCAAATTGTTCATTATACAACATAAGATGGTCTAGGTACAACATCATGATGTACTTGGATCATTTTTCTTTTTTCAAATCATTTTCTGAAGTGTCATATAGTCTTAGTTTGTAAAAATATAGAAAAATAAATAAATAAAATATATAATTAGAAAAATGTTTTATGTATTTCTCGCGAAATTTCTAAGCTAATTTAAATTTTACAATTAAACAAACGTAAAAGAGTAATATTGTTTCTAGATAAAAACTCTCTCCAGTAATTTTTTTTTATTTAAAAAGAAGTCACGAATTATTATTCGTTATACTTAACACTGATGGGAAAATACCGATATTTTTATTTTTCATTGATAGGCTATCTTAACTTAATGTAGAAATCTAAAGCTCCTAGAGTTCAATGTAATATGTCACTGCTTTAAGATTTGCAATTTTTTTCAAAAATTATGAAAAAGAAATGTAATTCCTACACTCCCGTAAATGCACTAGCCATAATGTAAAAAAGCTTATTTTTGAAAATAGAATGCAACCTCTTGAAATGCTCCCCTTTGAATTTAAACTAGCATTAAAAACTGTGCTGTTAATTCATTTACAAAATAAATAAATAAGTAAACGATTCTTAACTTTAGCAAGACAAAAAAGGGTCTATTATGGATCCTACTTCAAATTCGTACGCTTAGTTCCTCAATTTTTTTGCTCAAAAGTTGTCCAGAGAGTAGCCAAATTTTATTTCCTTTTGAAAATTATCATTATAACCCAAATTTATTTCAAAAATCAAGATTTGTTGCACCATTTTACAATTTGCGTGAAAGAAATGTTATATTTGATATTTACTTATTTTACTTTTATTTAGTATGTTTTATGAAAATTACACAGAGCATTGAAAACAAGGTTGCTAAAACATTTTAGGAAAGCCAAATTAAAAAAAAAATACTTTTGAGGAAATCTGAAAAAAACAGATAACTTCTTTGTGTGAAAAATAATTTAGTATTTGTTTGCATAACATCAATAATACAAATTTCTTTTCTTAATGGGATAAATAATAATTAGTTAAATAATAGTAAGTGGTCTCCGTCATAAACCTAAATTTGCCATTCGTTTGCCACGCCTTAACTTGAAAGGGTCAAACTTGAAAAAATAAATATCTAAAAACACTAACAACCTTTAAAAATGTGTTTCTTTCTTTTAAGTCAGTGGTAAGTAAAAAGTTTTAACGTCAAAATAAGTCAGTTTGTTTGATCATTACTTTCACGGCAGTAATTGAAAGTTCCTATATAACAATAAGAAAAAGTTGAAAGTAATTTTAACTTTTTCACCCATTACCTTTTTTTATATTAACCAGGGTTAATATAAAGAAACTTCTTCCTTTTGAAGTATAAAAAGTAGTGAAGAAAAAAGAATATCACCATAACAATCCAAATTACTGAGAGAGAATAAGGAAGAACAAATAACATTTTTAATGGGAGAGTCCGCGAACAATCCGGAAACAAAACAAATCAAAATTTTGATCTTTAACCTTATATGTGGCCGAGCCTTCGAGATTCGGGAGGATACCGATGTCTTTAGAGTGATTTGAAAAGGCTTAATTTCAGGAAAGGACCCGATATATAACAAGAATAAGGGGAAGAAAAAATAGATTTGATTTCGAAGCCTAACCCCGATTGGAATCTTGGTCGAAAATGGGCCTTCAAATAAAGTAAAAAAAGAAGATGAAAAAGAAAAAGAAGAAGATGAGAAAGTCGTAAAGTTGCTCAACTCTGGTGAAGTTAACGGGGAAAAAGAGCTTTCTTTTTGTATTCCCTTTCCCCAGTTCTGTTTTCTCCACAACGTCATCTTATTTGTTGCAACCATTTGAAGTCGTACAAAGGGGAAAGTTTTCGCGTTTCTGTCTTGGAAGAGGAAGAAACAAAAAATAAATACGCTCCACACATAAAAAGAAATCTGAAAGAGCAAAAAATAAACTATATAAAAATGATGTAGGTTCTGGTACTGCACTCTAAGCTGTACAAAGCTAACAACAAACTGTAAAAGTTGATGGGAAATAGCTTTCACAGAAGCTATTGCTCAATGTTTATCTCGTTCAAACTCTAGTGGTAATATATTTTTCTAAAAACATGCTTTCTTTACTTCGATGAATTGATAGAATGTGATTACTTTGATCCTATCTAAACAAACCTTTAACTATGGACACAATACTCATTGAAAAAGGAAACAACTATTACTCAGTATTGGCGTAAATAAGATTTTTTTGATAAACTTTTTATTAGACAACTGTTGTACGCAACAAATTAAAATTTTGCAATTTAATTATGGAGTGTATCATGCTACAAATACAACTGTGGAGTACTGCTAATAAAAAAAAGCGGTGAACTTTCTCGTTCTCTCTTTCTAAATTTTATTTATTTATATATTTATTTTTTTGAGTTTTAAAATGCTTATTGATAGATGTGTTATTAGTTCTTAAACACAATAGTTACTTTATTTTGCATAACCAGGACGATGCTCTTAAGGAGCACTAGGAGGACTAAAGAGCAATTGGAGGTTAAGGAGTAAACTGCTAAAATTGATGGGATATAGCTTTCACAGAAGGTATTGCACAGTTTTTAACTCATTTAAACTCCAATGGTAAACATGCCTTCAATTCTTCGATGAATTGATAGAATATGTTTATTTTGATTTCATCAATGGATCTGTCAATGGAATTTCATTTGCAAATTATTCAATGGCACCAAAAAAAAAGAAGTTTATCAAAATATTGTAGTATTTTGAATGCAAAAAAGTTTTTATTTAATTATTATCGTTGTTATGCCATAAAAAACACTTAGGAATGCCGCGTATTAAAATAAAGGTACATTCAATCTTAAATAATCCTAATTGCTCACTCATATTTAATATTTTTGAACTATGTTGATTGATAGATATTTTATTTGAACATGAATCTTGCTTTATATTTTATATTCGTGGCAATACTCTTAATAAACATATGCTTTTTGTCTGAATATACTTGCTTCTTTTTTAAATGATGATGAGTCTTTACCTTCAAAATAGGGGATGGTATCCGCAATTTGAAAGTCAGTATCCTAATAATTTAAGCAAAAGAGTGGTTGGAAGTTATGGCTTCTTAATATTAGTTTCACTTCCAATCTCACAATATCTCTGGAATTTGTATAAAAACTCTTGCATACAATTATAATCTTATTTAACCATGCAAAAGTTAATTTTTACTTATTTGATGTTTTTCATTATTGAATTCACTAATTGATGAAAAGAAAATGATTTCGAAAGTGACAAAATTTTATTATTCGCAATACACCAATCTAATATACGTAATTTTAATTGACAGTATCAAAAATTTCGAGGGAATCAATCGAATAGTTCCTGAAAAAGTTTTAAAAATCAACTTTTTTGAAATGGTGAAATACACAAAAAGTGTATGCCTTTCAGAAAATCCTACATAATTTTAAAATGGAGACAAATTACAGAGACAAAACAAAACTTTTAATAACAAAGAACTATTACAAAAATAAATAAAGCTTGTTTTTGCATTTTATCGAATTGTTGAAATATAACTTATATAACTTGAAATATAACTTGAATTATAAAAGTTAGCCAGTTTTGTAAATCTTTTGGGAAGTGTATTTTAAATTTCTGCTTACTTAAAGTTTCTTTTCAACTTTCTTCAAGTAAGTTTTAAATCTTATGTTTATCCATCATTGATTTGTTTTTTTTATTAGAGCTTTGTGAGATAGGTACATTTTTATCTGAGACCAAGTAGAATATTTCAAGATTTTGTATTGAAGCGCAGTGATTTATCAACTTGCAATGAAGTTTTTTATTTATAAATAGAAATATATCTCACCATCCGTGAGTATTTTTTCTAATGCTGATTGATGAAAATTTACGGCAGAAAAAAGTATGAGTTATATTTTATTCTCTTCGTAATTTACCTTTCCTATCCATATTTTACAATATCCTCCCTGGTATGATATTATTCTATTTTTCTACGTCCATGGACTTATTTACTAAAAGTTTTTATGTTTTGAGTTTTCAGAGAATAATTAATAAAAATAATGTTTTGTGGATTAAATTACATTGATAGTACATCATCATAAATGTTCGTTTTCAATGAGATAAACATGTATCAAGAGAAATAATATTAAGTTATTTTATTTTAAACTGCTTTTGTTTTCTCAGTAGTAGAACATGGTTGCAGGCGTGTGGGTTGACAAGAAAAAATAAAAGTCCTGCAGCAATTATTTTTGACAGAGACAATTACGTAAAATGTCACTCACCAATCGAGATGAATTTTTGTGTATAAAAGCTTTTTTTGAGGAAGCAAGCAAAGTGTCAAAACATTTTGTTTTTGTTTCTTAGATTGATAAAGGAAACACAAAACATAAAAACTAAATCTTATTAAAATATTTTGATGTAAATTACTGGGATAATGCCAAATAAACAATAGAATTTTTTGTCATGCTGTATTTTGGCGATTATTAAAATCTCGTGTTCAGCGAAAGGAACTGAAACTTTAACTGATTATATTTTAAAAGAGTTAACAGCTTTTTTATGAGTTAAGAAATGTTTAGTTTATTTTTTTGAAGAACTTAATCAATAAAGAATAAATGTCTAATTTGCATAAGCGTTAGAGCTGGAAATGCGTGTTTAAGAAAACAGACACAGTCCATAATGCGTATTTAAGAAACTAAGCATAGATGAAAATGTATGTTCAAGAAAATGGACACAGAAAAAATGCGACTTTTCAATATATCTAGCTCAAATTTAACAATTAAACCAAAAATTGCATGCTTACCTTTTCTTAAACACTAAGAATAATTCTTACAGGGCAAATATTAAGTGATAAAGTGAATGAATTTTAAAATGCGAATTTTGAGCCGCGATTATTTCCTTAAGGTTTCCGTTTTCTTATACACGCATTTTGAACTGTGTTTATTTTCTAAAATATGTATTGTGAGCCGAGCCCATTTCCTTAACGACACATTGAGAGTGGTGACCATTTTGGTATACACACATGTGAGCAGTGTTCAGAAAAAAAGTTCATCGGTGATATATGTTTCTTTTCAATTGATAGAAAAATAAATAAATAAAAGCAAGGGATATCTTATTGTTTGAAAATGTTATGGTAAATTGTTAGAAGAAAAAGAAAGGCTCTACTCTTAACTTTTTAACAAATAAAATACTACTGCATTGATAAGTCTATAATATAATAAATATAATGGAAATACTTATGGTGCTAAGACCATTGCATACTTGTTTAATGTCACGACGATATTCATTGTTCAGATTGAACTGGTTCTCTACAGTGAAGAGAACTTTAGGCTCTTAAACCCTATCCCTGAGGTTAATGGTGAGGTTTACCAGTTCAAACAGGTTTCTCTGTTACCCGAAGAGTCAGGAAGGTACCCTGACTTCATTTAGGCTCTGAAATCTTAGAGCCCTATGTAGGATTCCTTAGAAGTACCATCAATACCCATTTCATCTTTCGGGTGACAGTTAATAATACATTTATTGATAGAAAAAAAAACACTTTCAACTCATCTAAGAAACCCTTAGTACATTTATTTATATTCTTATATTATCTTATTACATGTGGTAACTAAGAAGCACCACAGAAATTATGTATGTGTGCCTTATTCATTCTATGATTTCTTTAATTTAGCGTGAGAGAACTAAACTACATCATCTAAAAAGTTGAAAACTGATGCAACGATGAACGTCGTATATTTGGATTCATCTAGCCACATGTTATATCTCTTGGTTTGAAAATTAAGGTCGCTTTTAAGAAGCATCACTACATTTTATTACGTGAATAAAATGAGACATAATAACGAAGCCAGATGAGTTTTTGAAGTCCGATGTTTAAAATTACATTTCTCAGGAAATATTCAGCAGATTTCGTTCAAAATTGGTATTTTGCCATTTAAAAATACAATATTTAAAATTATGCAAAAACGCATTTACCTTGTATTTAAATTTTTTCCAACTATGATTAAATTAAATATTACAAATTTTTTTGCTGTGTACCGGTCTTCAGTTATGGAACTAATCTTGCACAGTCACATTTTTTACTTCATTTGGTCTCAATGATGCTATACAATTGCATTGACCATGTCAAGATTTTTTTCCAGTCTAAAAAAAAAATCTCGGGACAGTTGTTTAAAATCGCCTTGGTGACTAAAGCTTAAAAATAAGCGGAAATTTTTTTTTTAAAAATTACTGTTAACATCAAGGACATTTTTATCAACATTTTAATATGAATTACTAAATTGCTTATTTTATAAGAATGCAATATTTGTTTCTCGTAGCATGCTATGTAAGGTGCTTAGCGTATATAATGTTGGAATTTTTATTCTGAAATTACGGTAAAATGACTAGAAGCAGTCTGTCCATTCGATTAACCATGATGTTTATGAATTAGATCATTTTTTTAAACTTTATGGTTTTGAAACCGCTTACAACTGGTGCTGTTAAAAAACCCGTTAACACAAAGCTATAAGGTTTTGTAGCCTTTTAAAATTAGCATAGTTTCTAAACCATAAAATGAAACTTAAACGGTCATAAGAACTCTGTGGGTGCTGCATCATTTATGTGTGAATAACAATTTCGTATTCCAGTAGTCCAAGTTCATTGATTGAAGAATGATTGAAGAGAAACTCGTCATGTATTGAAAGAAATATTGTAGTATCAATACTTGGATTCGAACCCCTCTTCAGCTGGTCTTGAGAATGACCGACTTGAACTCTCTGCCCCAGTAAGTTCCCCCATATTGCTCTCATTATGTACCCAGCTGCATGAAACAAAATGGTTCAAGGTGGGTCAAGTTTTCTCGGATATAATTCTAGTTGTTTAAGCGTATTAGGAAAAAACAATTAATAACTTTTAATATAAAACGTTTTTCCTCACACTCAACAGTTTGAATATTATCTTTTTTACTGTTATTTAGCTTTTGTGGTTGAATATGGTAAAGTAATAATTAAATAACTTGATATTTGTCGAGAAATTTCTAACAATGTGTGAAAAGGTCACCAGCGCAGAGAATATTGCTTCTAGAATCAAAATTAAAGCGTTTCGTTATTAAGTAAACCTTCCACATTAAATTTATGTTTTTCATACATTAATATTGAGCTAGATATATTTTAATGAAAGTTTCAATTTTGGTGCGCAAAACATCTATACAGTAATAGTTACATCGACTCTGTAAAGTTTTATTTATTAATTTTTTGCTGAGACTTTGTATAATTAGTACATAAATGGCATAATGGCCGTGATTTCCAGAACATTTCAAGCAATCATGTGTGAATTTAATATTTTAAATAAGTACCATTCCTATCTCGTGCTAAAATGCATCAGTAAGTATCAATGTATTTTTCTACTTTAATTAATTTCAAATGTTAAAATTTTAATTTTGACTTTAAGTTTTTAGATTTGAAGTATGTTGACAGATAGAACGAATGAATAAAAATATAACTGAATTATTTTATTTTGTAGATGATTATTGCAAAATAATAGATGAGAATTTTGTAAGTAGATTACTACATTATCCTGGGGCTTAATGAACCATTAGTAGTAAAATTGGAAACAAAAATCATATTCCTTTCCTTTTTCAATATTTAATTTTCTGTGTTTTATTTCATGAAGTAATTATATTGTATGACTAAATACGAGGGTTGCTATTTATATTTCAGGCCTTGGAAACAGTAAGTGTTGCTAGGCGACCGCAGACGATTTTAATCGAAAGTTTGATATTTTTAAACATAAAATCAGCAGACGATTTACCATTATAGCTTCATTTGTGTTGTTGACAGTAAATTGAAAAGTTCTTCTCTTTCAAAAAATGGAATTGAATCGTGAACATTTTCGTGACATTATTTTTCATAACTTTCGAAGTGGATTGTCAAGACAAGAGTGCTTCGATGAACTTAATTCTTTATTCAGAAATAAAGCGCCATCCTACAGCACTGTAAAAAATTGATATAACGAATTTAATCGAGGTCGATGTTCGATCCAGGACGAATCCCGTGCAGGTCGTCCAAAATGCGTTGTTGTGCCAGAAAAGATCGAAGCTGTGCGTGAACTGAGAAAGCAAGATCGTCATGTGACATACCGTGAGATAGATGCGTCTTTGGACATTAGTATGACTAGCATCAATAAAATATTGCATGAACATTTGAGGGAAAAAAAAATTTTTCGCGTTGGATCCCGCATAATCTGACAAACGCTCAAAAAAAGGCTCGTGTCGATTGGTGCAAGGAAATGTTGGAAAAATACGTTCAAGGTACATCAAAAGCTGTGTATAACATCTACACTGGTGACGAATCATGGATCTATGCATATGAGCCGGAAACAAAACAGCTATCAACTGTATGGGTCTTCCAAGACGAGGCAAAACCAACAAAAGTTGTTCGAGGAAGAAGCACATCGAAACAAATGATTGCCTGTTTCTTCGGCATTAACGGTCATGTGGCAACAGTGGCGTTAGAGCAACGCAGGACGGTCAATTCTGAATGGTACACGACCATTTGTTTGCCAGAAGTCATCGGAGAAATTCGAAAAAAGCAGAAGAACAGGCGAATCATCCTTCATCATGACAATGCGAGCTCTCACACATCGACTCAAACAAAGGCATTTCTGACGGAGCGAAAGATCGAACTGATGGGTCATCCGCCGTACAGCCCTGATTTGGCACCCAATGACTTCTTCTTATTCCCACACATCAAAAATAAATTACGTGGACAACGATTTTCGACCCCCGAAGAAGCGGTTGATGCATTCAAAACGCATGTTTTGGAGTTACCTCAATCAGACTGAAGAAAGTGCTTTGAAAATTGGTTCAAACGCATGCAAAAGTGTATTGATCATCATGGAGAATATTTTGAAAAACAATAAAACCAATTTCGATCCTACATATTTGTTTTTTTCATTATTAGGCCAGAAATATAAATAGCAACCCTCGTATCCTAACATTATACATCACTTGAAAGAATATGTATTTATATCATCATTTTATTTTAACGAGAAAAGCTTTAGAAAACAATTCTTTTAAACATATTGATCAGAATTAAAAAAGAAATTTGTCAAAAAGCAAATAAAACTATCGAAAAAACATAATCGTTGCAAAAAAACTTTCACTTTAATTAAAGTTCGATATGGCTGTTTGAAGTTTAAAGACAATTTAATTTATTGAATTAAATTATTCAAAAAAACATCTTTCTAAAGAAAACTGATCTGAGAATTCTTTTTATTGCTAAGTAAAGAAATATCTCTTTTATTTTGGTAAACGTCCAGTATTACTTTTTTAATGAAACCATGCGAAATTTATGAATTTATATTATATTCAACGTTTCTTTTTCTTTAATTAGAAGTAACTCAGAGTTTAGTTTTTTTTCTTCATATTTATAAATGTTTTATTTAATCAAAAACTAACCCAATTAAAATAGCACAAACATAAAGATTCAATATCTCTTTTGCATTTTAATCATGTTGATTAATAAGATGCATTAACTTGTCTAAAGATGTTTGGGTCTTTCAGTTTGTTAACTTTAAAAAAATAATTAAAGAAATTCATTTTGAAAGAAAACGCATTAATTGAGAATTAAAAAAAGAAAATATTTTCTTTATATGTAAGAAATAAGGATTCAGGGCTCACAGTTTATTAAAAGGTAACTCATTAAATAATCGGCACATATTTTCATAAAACCTAAGCAATATATGAGTATAAATTTTATGCGTATTTTAATTTCTAATATAGATCAATAAATGCAAAAGGCTATTTATTCAATAATATTGTGAATTCCAATTATTTTAAAAAATTCATACGTTGTAAGAAATGGATATTCTCTTCGTTTTTGACGAAACCGTCTCTAGGTGTATGCTCAAAGTGAATTTTTCGTCAAAGTGAAGAAATAACTGTAGTCACTTCATCGGGGAAACGAATTTCATCAAAATTAAAGATACATTTCATCATTCTATTTTTTAACAAAAAAAAATAATAACTCGTAGTGCCTACAATATCTAACTTTTTTAATAATCAATTTATTGTGGGATCAATGCTGTCTTAAGAAGTAAAGGAAAGATAAAGCAGAGAATTCAATTACACCAATGCCCAACTCGGGACCCAAGATCATCCTGGTTTGAGGCCAAATTCTTAACCACCATACATCCAGATGATATATTTTCGATCGGCTAGTCTTCATTACAGTTTCGTCACTCTAGTTAGCAATCTCACATAATGCACTGCAAGGACATGTCGTGTTGATGAAATCTTTTCATCATACATATGAGAGTTCACGTTTCGTCACAAATCACGTTATTTCAACGAAATGTAACTCAAGAATTGCTGAATCGTCAAAAGTGCTTATTCTTGAAACATGTACGGTCTTAATTGTGAAAAATGTGTGTAATTTTTTTCCATTAGTTAAAAAGACAATTTTCATATTCATATTTATGGAACCTAACGAGCACCTGAATTTTGGTGCAATGAGATAGAACAACTTCAGATAGATAACTTCAACTACAACTCACGCGTATTACAACGCCATTTACGTAATTCACAACTTCAAGAAATTTGGCTTGCGTTGAAAACCAAATTAAGATCGTTCAAATTTTCTTCAGCTTCAAGAAGATGCTAATTTGATTAATATTATCACGCAAAATCATGCTATACATCATGCAATATCATGCTATACTACTCAATAAAAATATCTCACCGAGTTCGTCGATGAACAAATCTGCAAGTTAACACCAAATCGAGAATTTATATTCATTTTAAAAGAGGTAGTTATAACTTAACACAAAAAATAAAAACAAATACATCAAGTTCACGCTCATTCACACCATTCAAGAATTATTTTTTCTTCCAATAATAGCAACAGACTAATAGCAACAGGAAATAATTTACTATCGAGCGCACAAGTGTGCGAGTTTGTTTTAGTCTTGCATACTGCCATACATCTACAGAAAGAAAAAATCACCGTTTTAAATTGTATGTATGTTTTCTAGTTTTTTAACAAGGAAATTATATTTCAATAATTAAATACCTGTCATTTTTTTTAAATGATTTTACAATATTATGTTAAGCCTAGATCGAATTTGACTTAATATTTTCTCTGAGCTGTGAGTATATTTCATCACGAACGAGCAGCAGGCTTGTGTGAGCTTCATCAATTACTGCTGTTAAAGATTTAACTAAACCCTTCGAAGTGGGTAAAAACACTCGATTCGGTATTAACTTAAATTAAAGTAATAATTCACACAATTTTTAAAGTTTTCCACCACCAAATTCAGATAGGCATTATACCACAGTTTTTACTGTGTGGAAGACTGGCAAACTTATTCAAGAAGTATTCATGTTTCTTTGATTACAAAAGCTCTATAGACACCAAAGTGCAACATAATTTTAAGCCAGCTGTCAGAGATAATATATTTTTCTTGCGATCCATTATAAAAAAAAAAGTGGTTTGTGCTGAACCTCAATAGGTTTTGCTGATCATAAGAGAAATGTTTGAGCCGCGATGGTTCAGGGGATAGAGCGTTCACCTTCCACTGAGGCGAACCGGGTTCCAATCCCTGTCGATACGAACTCCGCTTTCGGCTTGCACCGACCACAGTGCTGACGCGAATTGCCCTCAGTGGTAGACGGATCAGGGGATAGAGCCTCCTCACCGTCAGGCTAACCGTGGGAGGTTCTCGTGGTCTTCCTCTCCATATAAAGCAAATGCGGGTTAGCTACATCGAGGAAGTCCTCCACGAAGGCAAATTTCTCCCAATACTCGATCCAGGAGTTCCCTTGTCTTCTGGATTGGGCTCAAAATTACAAGGCTACGGAGTTGAGCATTACTAGTCGTAATCTCATAAAATAGGGTCGGCAGTTCAACTACGGTTATATATATATATATATATATATATATATATATATATATATATATATATATATATATATATATATATATATATATATATATAAAGTCTGTTTGCATGTGTATTGTGGCCTGTACTAAAAAAATGTGATACGTTTACAGTTGTAGTGATCACATTGAGACATCTACATTGAGAGAAAATGCAAGGCATTTAATTATCCAGTGTACCGTAATTAGCATTTTTCTCATGTTTATTTTATTTTATTTTATAACCGTTGTTAAGGGTAGACTCTTTTTTTTTTAAATTTAAGACTATCAATGTTCAACTCCATACACTTGTGATTTCTATTCCAAACCAAAAAACAAGGTAACTTATAAATCAAGAGGACTTTTTGATGGAACTAACGCTTCTTTGGGCTACATGAAGTGGAAAATCAAGCTTAGAATGGCGGCAAGAGTATTCTAAAGTATAATCCATCTGTCACTGAGGGTATTTTATGTCAGCACTGAGGTTGGTTAGAGGGGGGATAGAATTGGGAGGCTAGTTCTCTCTCTTCTGAGCCCCCAAAGCTCCAATATTCTTTAATTGAAAATTTGGATGCAAAATTTTTGTGGCCATTTTCTTTAACATTTCATGTAGTCTGAAATAGTGCTTTGAGGAATCTTTCATTTTCATATTATTTGAAACCAAGGGCGCCGGCAGAATAATATATAAAGGGATGCAACCTCTAGCAAACTACCCTCCCCTCCCCCCGAAAAAAAATTTAAATATTCTGCTGTTACATTTTGTTTTGTTATTACATATACTTTCATCTGTTCGTTTTTTCAAGATACATTTCTTCATTGTTAGCAGGGTATTTAAAAAAAAAAGTACGAATTTCTTGTACTTGCAAATTTTGCCCAGAGGCGATCGCGCTGGCGCTGGCATAGCTACTGACTTTGAAACGC